>NC_057719.1:24976722-25031902 GCF_004010195.1 Chiloscyllium plagiosum
CCTACTCCGCCCTATCACCCTCACCTTGGCCTCTTTCCACCTATCACATTTCCCCCGCCCCTCCTCCAAGTCCCTCCTCCCTACCTTTTATCTTCTCCTGCTGAACACTCTCTGCTCATTCCTGAAGAAGGGCCTGTGCCCGAAACGTCGAATCTCCTGTTCCCTGGATGCTGCCTGACCTGCTGTGCTGTTCCAGCAATAAAGTTTCAACTTTGATCTCCAGCATCTGCAGACCTCACTTTCTTGCAGTCTTCTGCAGTCTTCTTCTTGACCTCTCCGCCTCCATCCTACTCCGACCTATCACCCTCACCTTGACCTCTTTCCACCTATCACATTTCCAACTCCCCTCCTCCAAGTCCCTCCTCCCTACCTTTTATCTTCTCCTGCTGAACACTCTCTGCTCATTCCTGAAGAAGGGCCTGTGCCCGAAACGTCGAATCTCCTGTTCCCTGGATGCTGCCTGACCTGCTGCGCTGTTCCAGCAATAAAGTTTCAACTTTGATCTCCAGCATCTGCAGACCTCACTTTCTCCTTAAATAAAATCTGTGCCAAGTTTAGAGAAAATGCAGAAATCTTCCCATGTCATATCGACATAATTGTGGATATATTAAAGAGCAAGCATTCTGATTCAGGTGTATGGTTCCAGTATTAAATTTTCTGTTAAAAGTTGCCCAAAGAACTGGATTTTTGGACACTGTGAAATGATCTACAGAAGTGTCAGGCACCACTATCTTGAAGTCTCTCAAGACATCAAGTGGGCTCTTAGGGTTTTGCTTGAAGGAGGAAGGTTTGGTAGTTTTAACACTGAAGATATCATTGCCTGGTTGTGCCCTTGCAGAGGGAGTAACTCAGCTAACCCCATACAATTGCATTTTCCCAGTAACCTCAAATATTTTTCTTCAGATAACTGTTCAATTCCCTTTTGAAAGCCCTAATTCAATCTGTCTCCCCCACAGTCTCAGGCTATTTATTTCAGATCCTAAAAACCTTGTGCTTTAAAGCAAATTTTGCCTTCTGTAGACTTTAGTTTTTTGTTTAATTTCTTTAAATTGCTGTCCTCTGGTTTTTGACTATTCTATACTTTTCTGTATCTACTATGTGCAAATCCCACATAGTTTTGAATACCTCCATCAAATTTCCTTTCAACTGTCTTTTCTCCAAAGGGAACCGCCAATGTCTCCAAGCTACCCATATAACTTTGATTCTATATTCATTTTCTCGTTTGTTTTATCAAAAGATGTTTTTGCTTGGGGAAAAAAAACTGACTTTTGTTATAGTTTGGTTAGAGATGGGGCAATGTTGATATTCAAGCTTACTCTGCTGTAGAGTGGTATTCCACAGATTTAACAATGGATAATATGGGTTGTAAACAAGGAAACAGGCAAATTTGGCCCTATTTTCCATGCTCATGTTTATGTTCTACTCGACCTCCTCCCATCTTTGCTCTTCTAAATCTACCATTATAACGTCCTATTTCCTTCCCCCTCCTGTACTTGTCTAGATTCCCCTTAAATGCATCTAAATGCATATCCTAGACCAACCATGCTTTCTATCCTAAGGTCCAAAGTGCACTCATCAATAAACAGCCCACGATGTTCAGTACTATTACAACTCTTCTGATATTGAAGTAGCCTGAACGCAGTGAGATCTGGCCAATATTCAGGTATGGACTGAAGTGTCAAGCAAAAACCATCTCCAAAAAGACAGGAACAACATTTTATGAGTGAAGGTTAACTTGCCACAGTCCCGGAGGACCATTGATTGGCGCTCTCATTGGAGATGTGAAATGCATCGCCTGAGATTGTAATGGGGGCAGTTTCATTAAGTTGCTTTGCAAAAATCTGTTACAAACATGTAACTTTTATTCCTTGACATTGAAAGAATAATTCTTTCTAATGTACATTTATTGTATAAATAAACTTGTTGTCTTGCTTTATTGTAAGATTCTCCTAAGATTCTGAATGTTCTTGATATATTTTCATTTGCAAGTAGCTGCAAATTTTGAAATGTTTCATAAATATCATTTATGAATGATTATAGATAAATTTACTAAGGTTAAGCTTCTGGCTTTGTATTTTGCTGATCATATGATATATCAGGCAAGTGAGTCATTTTAACAAGTTGCACAGATTTGTATTGCCAATGTCCCATTACAGTAACAGAATTAAAGCAATTCCAAGTTTGTGGTTGAAAAAGAAATGTAGGATGACTCTTAGCTCATATTTATAGTTGTACACTTTTCTGATATTACCCTGGAGTATCAAAATAATTGTCTCTGAGATATATGGATCTGTCTCTGAGTGCAGCAATTCACAAATATTTGGGTGGCACAAGTCAAATGAAGTTTAGTTTAAAAAAAAAGTATTTAAATCCCTTGAGTAAAGCCATGGCTTCTACAACATTCTATTCAGTGTGTGAATCTGACCCTGTGCATGTATGAAGTAAAACTAGATTGCTCCCCAGCTGTCTTTTGCCTGCAGCATGTTTCTAATTCCCAGTGCACTTAAATGTCTGACTCTTTTCTATCTTGAAACTGACAAATTGTGAAGAAAAATTTTCAGATTCTTTGTTCTTCTGTGTTAAGAATTGTCCAGATTGATTTCTTTTTGCCATTTGACAGATTTGGTTAGTGTGATTTATAATATTTCTAGCAAGTTTTGGGATGATTCAAGGCGGCAGTACCTTGTGACTTCTGTAATAATGCTTTAGCTTGGTGGTCTCACCATCTTCAACCCTCATAATGGCTTTTTAACAGTCTTCTCGAATCAACTAATGGTTGTGGAAGAAGATTTACAGTAACTTTTTCAAAAATATATTTGAAGTCAAACTTGTATTTATCATCTTTTGATATTTTACTAAACCATGGTGCAATGGCTCAGTCTATGCTGGGCACTATATTTAAATAATTAACTAAAGGAAACAAAATATGGAATAATGTATTTCCTCATTAGGAAAGTAGGTATTTAAATTTGTATAATTTCTTCTGAGTTTATCTTGGAAGCTGTAAAATTAGAGTATTATCAAATTTTTACAGGGGCTGCTTTCCTTCTCTTATCTGTACCTATTTCAACTTACTGACAGTAACCAGGGTATTGAAGTTTCATAGGTTTGATAGGTTTTCATCTACTTGAAAAATAGCATGATAATTGAAGATGTCTACAACAGAATATAAATTTTGCAATGTAATTTTTTTAGAAGTTGCTGGATTGGAAAATTCAGATATAAAGAGTTAGGGTTAAACTGTAAAAGTTTAAGAATTTGCCACTTCAAAATATTATATAAAATGAGAATATTGGAATTAACTTCACTGTTGGATCATAAATTTCTCACTGTTGGTGCTGAGGTGAATACCTTTTCATTATGGAAGGAATATTTGGTAATAGTTGCTCAAGTTTTGAAGAGATTATCTAGTAAGGCATGCCATCTCTGCATTATCATTAATTCTAATAAATAATTATTTGACGGCACGGTGGCTCAGTGGTTAGCACTGCTGCCTCATAGCGCTAGGATCCGGGTTTGATTCCAGCCTTGGGTAACTATCTGTGTGGAGTATGCACGTTTTCCCTGTGTTGGTTTCTGCTGGGTACTTCGGTTTCCTCCCACAGTCCAAATCCATGCTGATTAGATGGGTAGGCCTTGCAAAATTGCCCTGTAGTGTCGAGGATGTGCAGGCTAGGTGGGTTAGCCATGTCAAATGTGCGGTTAAGGGGATCGGGTGAATTTGCATGGGACACTCTTCGGAGGGTTGGTACAGACTCAATGGACCAAATGGCTTCTCTCTGCACTGTGGGGATTCTATGATTCTGAGAAGAATAAATTGATTTCTGTCCCTTTTCAAAGCGCCACTGGATATTACAACTCTTTTTGTAAATTATTAAAATGAAAGATGAAAGGCTTTAAAGATATTTGGGTCTTCTGAAGTTTTTCCAGTATGTATTTTATTCTCTTGTTTTGTTCTGCCAGTAACTCAGATTGAAGATTGAGATTTGGCTGATGAAATGGCTAAATATAAACCACTGTCATATGTGTGGATAATAAGAAACCCTCAGAAGTGCTGAAGATGCTATAGCAGAAATGTACTGTCGTCATGTTTTGCTGGTAAATTTGTTTATTATTATAGATTACTAAAACAGTTATTATCATGCTAGCCTTCATGCAGTCTGCAAGGGCTGAATGTAAATTTAAATAATTTGAATTTTTTTTTAGAATTTTAATTCATTTTGTCTCCTAACTCTGGAATTCAGATTTTTTTTTTAAATCCACTGTTCAAAACCTAATCTATAATCATTTGCACTGTTTAAGATCTTGGAATACATTTTATTTTTAAACAGCATGAAAGGCAATTATGTCCTCTATATACTGTACTTTTTTTGTCACTTATGTACCTTAAAATTTTATCTTTTTATACAAAAGGCAGGGATTAACATGGAAATGTTTTGAGTATTTACCAATTTGAAACATTGGTTTCTTTATTCCTCTGGACTATGTCAATCCTTTCTACTTGAGTTCCTTTATCCTACTTCCATAACTTGTAGCGCTTGTCCAGATTTAATCTGTCTCTATTTTAAAAAGTTCATACATCTCCAGTTTTCTGTCATTACCCCTGACACAAGGTCAACTTTACAATCCTTTGTAATTTCTTCAACACGACCATGTTCTTTGTTTCTTAGCAATTAATACTGGATACTCCCTTTTTGGTATTGTCTGACTTAAGTATTGAGGTTTAACATGATTTCCTCTAATACTCTCCTACTCTGTGCTATTATTCAACACTCTGCTAGTTTTGTTAATTGCCACTCTGCACTGGCTAAATAGATTGTGTCCGCTAATGCTTGGATAGATTTAAGTTTCACTCTTGACAGTTTCAAAACCATTCATGGAATATACATTGTTCACTTTTCCAACCTTTGTTAAATATTTTACTGTGGTACTCTGTAAATGTGTAATGTGTAAATTGTGAGCGGCTTGCTAGGCCATTTCAGAGGGCAGTTCAGATTCATTCACATAATGGGCAGTGCAGCGATCAGTACTTGGATCCTAGCCATTCACAATATTATTCATGATTTAGATGAGGGAACTACAAATATTATCTCCCAAGTTTGCAGACAACACAAAGTTGGATGGGAGATGAATTATGAGGAGGTTGCAGAGATACTCCAAGTGTGATTTGGAAAAGTTGTGTGTGGGGCAGTTGCATGCCAGTTTGAAGTATGATTTGGAGAAATGTGAAGTTATCCACTTTGGTAGCAAAAACGCAAAGGCAGATTATCTGAACGGCAATAACTTGGCAAAGTTGCAACAAGATCTGGGTGCCCTTGTACACCAGTTGCTAAAAGTAAACATGCAGGTGAAGCAGGCAGATGATATTTGGTGTTCGTTGTGAGAGGACTTGAGTACAGGAGCAGGGATGTCTTGCTGCAATTGTACAGTCCCTTGGTCAGACCACTGCTGAAGTATTATGTGCTGCTTTGATCTTCTAATCTGACAAATAATTTTTTTAGTTTAGAGGCTTACTAGACTGATTTCTTGGATAGCAGAACTGACCTATGAAAGAGACTGGTTCCGTTAGGGTTATTTATTGGAGTTTGGGAGAATGGGGAGAGGTCTCGTAGAAACCTATAAAATTTCAGTAGGAGAGCTCTTTCCATGCTTTATGACTCTGACTGGATAGAGTAAACACAGGAAAGATTTTCCCAATGAACGGGGCATTTCACTCCAAGGATACAGTGCAGGCTATTAAGGAGGGAGAGGAGGAGAAATTTCTTGGCAGAGCGTGTTGAGGTTGTGGAATTCTCTACCATAGAATGCAATTTAGGCCAAAATATTGAATTCTTCAAGAAGGAATTAGGTATAGTTCTTGGTTTAAAGGGTCTGGGCAAAAGTGTGAACAGGTGAAAGTGAGGACTGCAGATGCTGGAGATCAGAGTCAAGATTAGTGGTGCTGGAAAAGCACAGCAGGTTGGGGAGTATCAACGTTTCAGGCACCATTCCTTGTGAAGGGCTTTTGCCCGAAACGTGAATTTTCCCTGCTCCTCGGATGCTGCCTGACCTACTGTACTTTTCCAGCACCACTCTAATCTTGACTGCAAAAGTGAGAACAGGTTACTGAGTTGGATGATCAGCCATGAGTATATTGAATGACAGATCAGATTTGAAGGGCTGAATGGCTTACTCCAAGCACTGCTTTCTGTTTCAATCCTCTTTCCTGTGGAGATGAGATAGGCAAGAACAGCTGACATCTTTCACTAAAGAACATTCTTATAAAAATTCTAACCTGTGTCATCAATCAGTGGTAATCTCAGTAATGGCAACTGTGAAACTAAATTTCAATTCTAGATTTAGTAACTAAATTTACATTCCACTAGCTGCTGTACTGTGTTTTAAACCCATTTAAAATAGAAAAAAAGGGAGGTCCGCATTTCTCAAAAGAGCTTCTTTAAGGGTTCCTTAGAGAACTGTGAATCTGGATTATTAAACCGCTGACATTATCACAATTTTGATGTCTCCCTTTTGCTAAATGTAGTTTGTGTTGGAGGCTAATAGTGATGGCATTGGTCTTCTAGTGTCTGGAAGAAATTGTACATGACTTAATGACATGCAAGTAATTTGACAAGAGATTCAGCAGTAGTGGTGGTGGAATGGGTGGTATCAGTGTACACATTGCATACCCATTGTCAGTGTCCATATGTAGATGAAACCACAAGTAGGCACTGGGACACTCTGGAGGTAGTGGTGCTCTAACTGTGGTTGGATAGAGAGGAGTGGAACCAGGTGAAGGTTTTCACAGTTAGGAGAACCATTAGACTATGACATTGTGATCAACTGTCAAAGCATACAAAGAGGTCAGTTGAGAGCTAATACACTACAAGAAATTCCATCAGTAATATTTTTTTTCAAGACATTTCAGTGCTGTAGAAGGACAGAACCTTATTGAGGACTTTCAGCTGTGCAAAAAGTGGACTTGGAGATGGGGTGGTCATTTTTTTTTTTTTAGGACGTTTTTGTTCCTGGGTAGTAATTAGGAAGGAAATTAGAGATGTGAGATAGTAGGAGTACAGAGATGAACAATTTGGGGAAATGTTTTTAGGAGAGCAAGTGGTAGGATTCATGGACCAAGAGAACTTAATGAGAAGAGATTGAGAAATGAAAGATGTGGCTTTATGGGTAGAGTATAAGGACGCTATCAGAAAAGGTAATTTTAGTCTGGGTGGCAAGTGGGAAAGAAGACTAGTTTGAGAGAAGGCATTGTTAATTTATCTTCATACAACAGGCTAATGATAGAGTCAGTGCACTGTAAGAAGTATGACTTTTGATGATCTGTGTTAAACTAGTTATAGCTTAATATATCATTGCACTCCAGACCAAAATGAAAATCGTATTGGGAAAGTAATCTGGGAAATGGCAATTCATTTGATGGGGCCAATTATATGAGAAAGGTGTCGACCAAATCCATAGTTGGTAAAATATCTTGTTTGAATGGAAGGGAAAAGTATGGAATTTAAAAGTGCAATTATAAGTCATTCAGGAGGAGTTTAATTTTCAGGAGTGGACAAAAAGAAATAAAAGGATGAAGATGTGGATGGTGAAGGATTTAAAGAAGTGATCAGAAATAAGCATGTTAGTATGATGATGGAAACAGATCCCACTAAAAGGAGCAAGACCTAGGAGATATCTTTATTTGTTCATGAGGGGTGGATGTTGCTGACTGAGCTAGCATTTATTGCCCATCCTTAATTGCCATAGAGAATGACTGGAGTGCATTTCTCATGCAGCACTGAGACTCCCATGATCGATTCCAATCTAACTTCTGTCAGGTGTGACTAGTCTTTTCAGGGTTAGTCCCTCGACCCTCTGTTTTCCTCAGTCCTCTGAGGAGAAAGCTGTCAAAGTAGCTGTAAATGTCAGAATGCACTAACTGACTGCTGGAAAAGGGGGTGTGGCTGGCCTGCCTTTTGACCATTTCATACTACGAAGGGTCAGTCAAAATAGAAGTATGGCTCCACATTTCTAAGGAACCCTTAAAGAAGCTCTTTTGAGAAATGTGGAGCTCCCTTTTTTTCTATTTTTAAAAAAAGGCTGAGTGGCAACCTGCATGAACTGCTGCAATCTGCGAGATGTAAGTACACCAATTGTCCTTAAATTTAGGGACTTCCCCAATTTTAATCCAGCAATGGTGATGTTGCAGGATGTTGTGTGGCATCAAGGTGAACTTGGAGGTGTTGGTGTTCGCATGAGTCTGCTGTACCTTGTTTTTCTAGGTGGTAAAGTTGGCAGGTTTGAAAGTCTTTGGCAAATTGTTGCAGTGCATCATGTGGATGGGAAATTGAAATTAATGAATACTAATATTATTTCAAAGACAGTTGGAACTTTTTAAATATTTGAAATATTTTTTGAAAACCAGCATAAGTTGCTTGCTAAAACATCTGTTAATTTGTCTAAATTTAGTGGCATGCAGCCTATTGACGAATTATGTTGCTTGAAATTAAATGCTGGGCTGTTTCTGTTTTCAGATAGATGATTGAAAGCATTTTTTGAGCTGTACTTTATAAAAAACAAAAGTTTGACTAACTACAAAACTGGATTAGGAAGATTAGTGTGTTCACAGCTGGCATAGTCTTGTTTTCAATGTGCAATTTGGAACAGTGATCAAGAGCACACATTTGACCACAGACTGACTGCAACTAAAGCTATAAGATTGCAAACTAGGATTGCAAATCCAAGATAATTGTTGTTTTTCTGTTTATTTATTATATCATTTTTATAGCTGTCAAATTCGATTTTTAAGCTTTGTTAACTTTGAAGTTTACTGGCTCTATCTTGGAATCAGCTGTTTACCCTGAGATGTTAGTGGTCCAGATTTCAAATGTTTTATTCCAGTTTTTTTTTGAAAGCATAAAAAGTACTTGAAATACAGGCATGAGTTTGGAAGCAAACAGCCTAATCATTGAGCAGCATCAGTTAAAGCTTGCACATTTGATGTAATGATTTGTGTCTCTATGCATTCTGTTGGATCTGTGCAGTACAAAATATTTGCTTGATGCTATCAGTTTCCACATGTATTTTGGTGGTTTGCAGAATTTGCTTGGTGTGTTTTCTCATTGTTTGCCTTCATGTGCCACTTATTTTTGTTTTAGATATTCCAGAAATGGCTGAACATAACTCGGAGATAATAGATCTGCATTTGATGACCAGCTGGTGAACTAGCAGCCAGAATGTTGCGTTGTTTGACCTGAGACAATGGGTGTCAATGCATCTAACTACCCTCACTCTTTCTCCCAGAGGATAGGAGGAAATTCACAGGCTCAACAAACATTTATAGGTATGTTCTGTTCCATTGTGCTCTTGGGATGAGAGTAATTCTAGCAACGCATTTATTGCCTATTCCTATTTGCTCTGAGAAGGTTGCACTGGCCTGATCTTTGGGTGGCCACAATTCTTGTGGTAAGAGTTCTGCAGTGCGTGGCTATAATTTCCAAAATGGGGGGGAAAAAAAACAAACCACTGCGAATGCTGGAAATTAGAAACAATAGAAATTACAGGAAAATCTCAGGAGATCTGGCAGTACCTGTGAATCGAAAGCACAGTTAATATTTTGTATCCAGTGACCCTTCTGAAGAAGTGTAATTTCGAAAACATTGGCATAAATGGAATGGTTCCTGGTTCTATCCCTGGGTTGTGTTAAATGCGGTAGTCTTGACTAGATTGCTACAATGTACCAGGTTTCAGGGGAGGGAGGAAACTTGAGAGGTGGATCTGTCTTAATAATAGCTTTTTTATTCATGTATGTATCCCTCAGTGGCTTGCCAGCATTTATTGCTCCTCCCTAATTGACCTTGAGAAAGTGATGGTGAGCCACCATCTTGAACCGCTGCCATAAAGTACCGTTAGGGAGTTTTTGGATTTTGACAGTGAAGAACAATTATGTAGTTTATGATCCTAGCTGATGTCAGGCTTGAGACAGAAATGGAACACAGTGGTGTGCTAATCAGTCGGGCTGTTTGTCCTGCTTTCAATTATTGTTGTTGGAGTCACACAAATCCAGACATGTGGGAGAGTATACCATCATACTACTGACTTGTGACAGCTTTGGGTTTCAAGCAATGAGACTCTTAGTACAGGATCCCAACCTGTGACCACAGTTTGTAGCCACAATATTAATATAGCTTGTCCATTTTAGTTTCAGATCAGTGGTCAGTATGTTTTTAATGGGGATTCAGTGACAGCAATGCTGTTGAATGAGGAGGTTTTGGTGCAGTCTTATTAGAGATGGTCATTGTACTGTGCTTATGTGGTGTGAATGTTTAAGTGTGAGCCTGAATGTTTTCCAGGTCTTGCTGCATGTTGACATGGAATGTTGGAATGACTAAGGCGTCACGAATGACTAAGGCGTCACAAATGATGCTGGGCATTGTACAGGGAGCATTCTCATTTCTGAACTTGAGGGAAAAATTGATGAAACAGCTTAAAAAGTGTTGGGCTGAGGATACTACCTTGAAGGACATAGGATTCCTTAATTTGCAGTGGTGGTGCAGTAAAAACAAACTAAAAGCCTTCCTGGCTCTTGTTGAGCCCTGACCCTGCCCACTCATTCTTTTGCCTCTTTTTAAAAAAAAAAACACACTGGAGAGAACTCAAAAGTTGTTTACAAACTGTGTGTCTTTAGGAGACATTCTGGAACCACTGTGGCCATACCTGTGCAAGAGAAACAGGACAGAACCCATCTCTCTTAAAGGCATAGTACTGCCACACTGTTAACAATTACTTAAGGAATTGTTTGGTGAGATCAATTTGCATTTAACATATAAGTTAGTGAACAACTCTTCATGACTATCGTTCTCTTGTTCTCGATAGCTTTAACAGATTATAAGGTAACATTTGTTTTTAAATGAAGGAGCAGATATTTAATTGTATGGCACAGTGTGAATTTTTGTTCTTATTGCATAGGAACGTCCTCCTATTTACATCAAGGATATGGATGCGAATCAAAATTATATAGCCTTGAACACAGCCATGAGAAACCACAAGACAAAAAGAAAAAGAGCTCTGGTCTGGCAACTCTGAAAAAGAGATTTATAAAAAGACGTAAATCTAATCGGTCTGCTGATCATGCAAAACAGATGCGTGAGCTCCTTTCTGGATGGGACGTAAGGGATGTAAATGCATTAGTGGAAGAATATGAAGGCACTGCAGCTTTGAAAGAACTTGCATTGCAGGGTAATTTGGCACGACCGGATGCACGGACTTTGCAAAGAGATTTGGCGGACCTTTATGAATACAAGTACTGCACTGATGTTGATTTAATATTCCAAGACACTTGCTTTCCTGTACATCGAGCTATTCTGGCAGCAAGATGTCCCTTTTTTAAGACTTTGCTTTCATCCTCACCTGAATATGGTGCTGAGATTATGATGGACATAAACACAGCTGGCATAGACTTGCCTATGTTTTCAGCATTATTACATTATCTATACACCGGAGAGTTTGGGATAGAGGACTCCAGGTTCCAAAATGTAGAAATTCTGGTACAACTTACTGAAGAATTTGGAACCCCAAATTCACTGGATGTTGATATGCGAGAACTTTTTGACAGTATGTGCTACTATGATGCCGTTCTGAACTTCTCATCTGATTCTGAATTAGTGGAACCATTTGGAGCAACATCACATTGTTTAGATGAAGAACTCTGTGGGCATAAGGCTGTCCTATCTGCACGTTCTCCGTTTTTTAGAAATCTTCTCCAAAGACGAATAAGGACTGGTGAAGAAATTACAGATAGAACTCTGCAGACTCCAACTAGAATCGTGCTAGATGAGTCCATCATTCCAAAGAAATATGCAAAAGTAATTTTACATTGTATGTACACTGATCTTGTAGATTTGTCTCTGGTACTACATTGTAATCCATCTGTAGGGAGCCTGAGTGAAGTTCAAGCAATGGTTGCAGGAAAAGGTAGCATGTCAAGAGCTGAAGAAGCAATGGAACTTTACCACATAGCACTTTTTCTTGAGTTCAACATGCTTGCTCAAGGTGGGTTTGATATTACTTGAAATGGACTGAACAGTTACGTGGAGAAACTTGTATCTTTATTTTCACTGAAGGCAGTCTAATTACAACTTATGTTCAAAGTTTGTGCTCGTAGTATGTTTTATATTCAAAGCAAAGTATGATTTTAGTGTACTTAAGAACTCCTGCAGTAGTACTGCTATAAAGAATTGGTTTTCTGATGCACTTTTGACAAACTAGAAGACCAGGTAGAGTTGAATTTTAGGAATTGGACATTGGTATCAAAGTATTGCTTGCTTCTTATCAAACTTGGTTGGCACTGATCCAGTAAGTACATTTTAGCATGCTCCCTGTTAATTGATTCAAATGACAAACAAAAAAAAAGTAAAAGTCTTGGTTATGAAGTGGATCAAGCTAAGTTTATCAGTAATAAGGTAAATTGAAATTTTTTTTAACTGAGAGAGTTTGCCTGAAACACTTTCTTTTCTATTCTATCTAAAATATCTGGGAAGGGATCTAATTGATTCTGGAAACAAGTACTTAACTGTTTTTCTCACCCAATCTTCTTCCCCTCTCCGGTAGGTGCAATTGAACTCCTGGAAGCATTCACCATATAGGGTTGGAAGCTGGCATGAGGGGGGAGAGATCTCCAAAGTAGGCCAGCAATTTCCTTGAAGTCAGCTTGTGAACTTTTTGAATAACTTGTGATCTGCATGTCTTGTGATGTTTCCATGTCACCAAACCATTTCTTGGATTCAGTTACAGTCTGTTGTGAGCCAACTTTTCTGGAACTCCTGGGGTAGAATTGGGGTGAAGAGGAACCTTCAGGGACTTGATGTTTCTGATCTTCCAGCTGGTAGGAAGTCAAATCCCTTATTCCAGTGTATTGTGTGTTTCTGTAGCCCAACAATGCACAAGTTTTCATGTACAGTAATCTAAATGAATCCACTTGAATCTGAAGAAATGCTTATTGGCTAATAAATCTAGATCCACTTCCCATACTTGTTGCAGTCTACCTTGCGTCCCATGTATGTATGCAAGAGAAAGATGAATGGGCTTAGGTAGAAAGCAAAGTCTTGCATTTATTTCCAAATTTTCACAACTCCAATCATCTTGCAAACTGTTTGAGAGACTGGTTAATTTGCACAATATCATGACTTGGAATTATGGTGCTGTTTCATCCTTGTTGTTGGAGCCCTGAGCTCCCCTGCCCTTTTTAGCACTGTGGTTGTACCTACCGCATAAACACTGCAACAATTGAATAAGGTGGTTCATCACCACCACCTTGAAATCAATACAGATGGTCAATAAATGATAGCCTTACCAGTGATGTCAAGATCCTTTTGATTTTCTTTCCTCTAGAAAAGGGAACAGAACTGAGGATTGTAATCAGTCTAAGTAGTACAGAGGCTGAGGTAGAAGATTTTGGGAAGAAGCAGGATTTAACTTACATATTACGGAAAAACTGATGGAGGCCATAGTGCAAGATAAGGTAAATATACACATACAGAAAAATAAGTTCATACTAGATAGTCAATGTGGTTTTGTCAAGGGCAGGTCATGTTTGATAAATTTGAGTTCTTTGAGGTAGATGAGGGTAGTGGTATATAGTGATCAGATTAGATTACTTAGTGTGGAAACAGGCCCTTCGGCCCAACAAGTCCGCTCTGACCTTCCGAAAAGCAACCCACCCAGACCCATTCCCCAACATTTACCCCTTCACCTAACACTACGGGCAATTTAGCATGGCCAATTCACCTAACCTGCACATCTTTGGACTGTGGGAGGAAACCGGAACACCCGGAGGAAACCCACGCAGACACTGGATAACGTGCAAACTCCACACAGTTGTCTGAGACATGAATTGAACCCGGGTCTCTGGTGCTGTGAGGCAGCTGTGCTAACCACTGTTGTACTTTTGAGAAGACATTTGATACAGTGCGACGTAGGTTGTTTAGCAAATTAGAAATACTTGGAATTGATGGGTCCTTAGCAACCTGGATTAGAAGTTAGCTAAAAGATAGGAAACCGAGGATGGGTATAGATGGGCATTTCTTAGTTTGGAGATGAGTTAAAAGTGGTGTTCCCCAGAGATCATTGTTCAGACCCTTATGATTTAAATAAATGATTTGGGTGTTGAGGGCAAAGTCTTTAAATGGTACTGAGCCAGGGGAATGGTGCTGAGGATGATGCTGAGCAACTTCAGAGGGACATTGGCAAGAGACCATACAGGGTCAGTGGTACAACTTTGTGGGGAATGCAGGAGCAGAGGACCCTTAGAGATCATGTGCATAATTCTCTGAAGGTGCCCATTCAAGTTGAAATATGTTAATAAGACAGCTGATAGAATCCTTGGGTTTATAGGTTGAGGCATAAAGCAAGCAGGTGATGCTACATCGTTTCAAATCATTGGTCGGACCATATTTGGAGAACTATGTTCCGTTTGTGGAAGGATAGGAAAGCCTGAGAGAGCAAAGGAGATTTACTAGAATAATATCAGGAATGAGGGATTTTATATACCAGGAAAGATTAGAGAAATTGGGCTTATTCTGCTAACAGTAAGAAGATTAAGAGGTGACCTTATTGTGGTGTTCAAAATTATGAACAATTGTGACAGGATAAAGAATATTCTGTTTTCACTAGTTGGAAAGTCATTTGGAATGGCTTGCAATTTCAAGATTTTCAGCAAGAGAGCTAGGAGTCAGAGGAAGAGAAATTTCTTTATTCGATTGTTAGCATTTAGAATGCACTGCATAGGAAAGTGCTGTAAATGTATTCCACAGAAGATTTCAAGAGAGTGCTGGATATATATTTGAAAGTGAATTTTCAGGGCTATAGAGATCGGGTTTGAGAATGAGGCTCGTCTGGTAGTTCTTTCAGGAGTTGGTACAGACACAGTAGGTCATATGGCCTCCTTCTGTGGCGTAAAATTGTATGATTGTATTATTGCTTTCAGATTTTATCATCCATAAACTGGTTCCTTAATCCCATTTACAGTTTGACTTGGTGTCCCCAATAATATATCCTGGCCAAAAGATAACTCTGGTATATTTGTTGCACAAACAAAATATTTTGTTTTATCTATATCAATGTATCAACACACATGTTCCTTGCCTTAGCCCTATGTGAAATTTCTGAAGTACAGTTTTAAAAATTACATTATTGGATCTGTTATTAGCCATAATGGGCTTTTAGAACATGAAAGCCCATTGAATGCAAAGAAAACAAATATCACTTAGCCAGTTTGTTTGACAATTGTTCAATAAAAGCCACTATCTTATGTTGCTGCTACACCCAAGTCTGTGTAAGACAAGGCATTTTATTGGAATATATTTGTGTCTCTTTAAGCTGTGAAGTTAAATTGTTAAAAAACCAAGGCTGAGGTCATGTACTGTTTCATTGTTATTTGGCCCAGGAATTTTGAAGACCGGAATGTGCTTGTCAGCTTTAAACTGAAGTTAGAGACTATGGGTAAACTTTGTGTTTTGTATCTTCATTAGGGTAGGGTGTCTGCAAAAGGACATTTAGCTTTTAATAGTAATCTTGTAAGTTTGATATTTCTGTCCCTAAGCGTGAACTGAATTAATGCAAGCGATGCAGGAACAATTTACATTCGGCTTGAGTAACCTTTTGAAGCCATATTTCAGCAAAAAGCACAGAATCGGTTTGTTTTTGTGTAATTTTTTTTGTGCTTTCTTACCCCAGAACCTACTTTAATATTAATGTTCTTTTTCCTATTACACTAATGGTTATGTAGGTGGATGAAAAAATAAGAATTCGGATGTATTCTTTAGTTATGAGTGGAGTTTTGAAAAATAGTCTTATGACAGTAGCTAGTAATTTCTGGTCCAAAATATCAAATTGGATTTATAGAAAATTCTTAAATTCAACTAATGTATTTTCTAAAAGACGTTATCTGCAAACCAGGAAATATGTGCTATACTCTCATAGTGGAAATACAGTTAAATTTGTGGGTATCTCCATAAAATGGCACTTACTGGTTAATTTCACAGGTTATCATTATATCATTGCACAATCCAATAGCCTATTCTTGGTAATAAGGTGTTGATTATATTCCATCCTTGCATAAGGAAGTCTAAAGAATGAGAAACTATCCAATGCAGTGTATATATCTCTCTCTCTATCAAAGACAGGTGACAACCAATTTCAATTTGCTTACTGGGGTATGTCTTGCATTGTTGGAGTAAAAATTGGGAATGAAATGTGCGGTTGTGATCATTTTCAGGATGCGTTTTGTTTTGTGCAACCAAACTTTTGTAGTTTTTTTTTGTTTGCAGTACTCTTCAAGGAATTACAGATGCTCCTTAGAATTGTCTTGGTTTTCTCCCATTGCTTTGTTTTTGCAAAAGCAAATCTTAATACTGTATATTAAACCTTCTTGACATTTTAAGAAACTTTTCAGTTGAGGTTTTTTAATTATTGGGGACAAACTATTACATTTGAACTACACATGTTCTCGCCCAAATCTGTGTTCAAAGCCTACGAAACTATTTCAGCCCATGAGTCTGAAATCAATTCAGAGGAAGCATGGGCAGATCAGTGATAACAATGAAAGCTGGATACTGTGCTGAAATCTTTGCAGTTGTATCGAGTTCTAAGAGAGCCACATCTGCAAAACATACATTCTTGGATCACTTCTGTTCACCACCACCAAGAAAACGTCTTCCAAGTTATTTGTTTTGTGCATTTTATCCTTGATGCTAACTTGTGTTGATACTTTTTTTCATCTTAGCCCTTATTTCATCATCCTTGTTGAACTTTCTGTGTAATGTAAGGCCTGTATCTCTGCTTTTGGAAACCTTAGTTGTACCAGGGAATACTTGTTTTTAGTATCATCTTAGCTTTCCTTTGTATTCAATTCTGCTTGAACATCCTTCCTAAGCTGAGTACAACTTTCTAAATGTGCCCTAACCAATGACTGATTTAGAATTAGCATTAACTATTTGCTTTTGTGCTCCATAACCCCATCTTTAAAATGTGTTTTTCTATTTTGTTGAAATTGTTTTACTTGCTTGTTTCCACTTTTCAAGGTTGTTAAATTTCGAACAAGGGTGTCCCTCCCTGCTTCCTTTTTCATTATTTTCTCCCCTTTTTCTGCCACACCACCATTTTTCACATCTCATTTTTGTACACTAATTTCAAAAAGACTGAAAATATTTATCAATATGACACCAATTTAGGCAAGTAAAGAATAGAACTTATTTCACAAGAATACTTGTAGCTCCAATCTGGATATGAAACATGGCTGCCTTGGCCTCTAATATTCTCGCCACACAACGCTGGTGTCGTACTGGTTCCTCCTCCACCCCATTACTTGGAGTGTAATCACCTTTACAAATTATAATTAGTTATCCCTTACAAAATCCCTTACTACAGAATGTATATTGGCTATCACAATGCATTTATATAAATCATTAATCAGTGTTTATCTGATTCATATTGACCCTTTTAAGAAACTGTGGTTTGGCCTCTTTGGAATATTGTGTTCTGGTTTGAATATGAGGTCAGCCTCCTCAGAATGCTAAAATGATTGACTAATTGAACAATGAAAAGTATCAGTTATGTGGAAGACTTGGAGAAACTGGGATTTTCAGAGCAGGGATGTTTTAAGAGAAGGTTGGGCAAAACCATAACCATTTTTGCTTGATGTAACAAGAAACAGAAAAAAACTTGTAATCAGACAACATTAATTTAAGTTGATTAGAAAAGAACCAGAGACAATATGGGGGATTTTTCTTATGCAATTATTGTGATCTAGAGTGCACTGCTTGTAGTGACAGTGAAAACCAATCATTACAGCAATAACTTTGAATTGCAAAAAGCCAAGTTCAGGGTTGTCTTAAAGGTTAGCATGCAGCTTCAGTTGGCAGTTAGGAAGGCAAATACAATGTTAGCCTCCATTTTGAGTTGGTGTGAAAACAAGAGCAGAGATGTACTTCTGAGGCTGTATGAGACTCTGCATTTGGAATATTGTGAGCAGCTTTGGGCCTTGTGTCTGGGGAAAGATGTGCTGCCATTTGAGGGGCTCCAAAGAATGATCCCAGGAATAAAGGGCTTATGTAAGGAACGGTTGAAGACTCTGGGTCTGTACTTGGAGTTTAGAAGAATAAGGAGGGATCTTTTTGAAGCTTAAAGAATACTGAGATAACTGTTTAGAGTTAATGTGAAGATGTTTCCACTAGTAGAAGAGACTAGGGTCTAAGGACACAGCCTTGGAGTGAAGGGATGACCCTTTAGAACTAAGATGAGGATGAATTTATTCAGCCAGTGAGTAGTGAATCTGTGGAACTCATTGCTACAGATTTATGGAGGCCAATTCATTGAGTGCATTTAGAACAGAGGTAGATTTTTGATTAGTAAGAGGGTTGAGAGTTATGGAGAGAAGGCAGGAGAATAGCGTGAGAAACACATCAGCCATGATACAATGGTAGAATCAACTTGATGGGCTGAATTGACTAATTCTGCTCCTATATGTTGTGGTTTTATGGAATTGGATAAATACTTAAAAAAGGTCAAAAGTTAGAGAACAATGGAAAAGGCAGGTGTGTAGGACAACGTTCTCAAAGTTTTATAGTATGCATGACCAGTTTTTCAGTGTGTAATACCTTTTAATTTTTGTTGGTCAATGAATATGGGGAACAAATCCAACACTCTGCAGATGATTGCATATGGCAATTTAGCAGAAAATATTAGAGTGGAACGAATGAATAACACTTTTAAAGAGCCACAAACTTCGTGGTCCAAATGGCTTCCTGCGCTCATCACATTCTGTTTCTCTCAGGCAGTAATTCAAAACAATTTTGTGTATAACTTTTTGGGTAGCAGCACCTTTTATTCAGAAGGATAATATGCATTTCTGTTGTAATCAAAATAATATTTAGATTATATTTTTACAGGTTGTGAAGATATTGTGATGGAGAGCATCTCCTTGGACACCTTGATTTCTATTCTGAAATGGAGTTCACAGCCTTATGGTTCTAAATGGGTTTATCGCCAGGCACTTAACTTCCTATGTGAGGAGTTCACTTCTGTCATGGTCTCAGATGTGTTCTTTGAACTCGGCAAGGACCATTTGCCTTCTGTCCTTCAGTCAGACTATTTGCAGGTATTGGGTCTTTTACAGTAAAATATTCAGTAAATTTATAATTTGGAGATGCCGGTGTTGGACAGTGGTGTACAAAGTTAAAAATCTCAACACCAGGGTATAGTCCAACAGGTTTAATTGGAAGCACCAGCTTTCAAAGCACTGCTCCTTCAGCTGGTTGATGATGAAGGAGCAACGCTCCGAAAGCTAGTGCTTCCAAGTAAGTTTATAGTTTGACAAAGCTAGTTACCTAAATAGCTGAAAATGTGTTGCTGGAAAAGCACAGCAGGTCAGGCAGCATCCAAGGAGCAGGAGAATCGACGTTGTTACCTAAATATGCAAACTCAGATTTCTTAGAGTGAGTCCACTGTGCTTGACCACCTGTGATTTGACAATCTTGAGTGAGAATGGTGCTATTATAGGAAATGGAAAACTGGCTGCTTGTTTGTGCCAAACATTAAACTGAATTTTATTTTTTAGGTTGCTCTTCCTCATCGCGAACAAAACAATTCCCCTAAAACTAACTTAAAAACCAGTTCAAAACATTTTCAGGAATGTTTGTTACTTAACAAGTGGGAGGCTGCCTTTAAATAGAGAAAATGTTAGACCTTGTTTAAACATTAACTGATAGAGTTGCTGTAAACTGATAAAGTATCTTCCTTTTGCAAAAATGGCAAATGCCATTTAGAATTTCCTTTCCGTTTAATTTAAATTTTCTTGGATTCCAAAGTAAAAGAATATTGAAAGATTTGCTTGAATTTCAATTTATTCATTATGTAGCTTTCTGTAAACATAAAAGGAGTACTGTTTACATAAAGCCCATCCCTAAAGCATGCAATGTAACTTCACACAGGCTGTATTCAATTATTGCTTAAAAATGTGTTGCTGGAAAAGTGCAGCAGGTCAGGCAGCATCAAAGGAGAAGGAGAATCGACGTTTCGGGCACAAGCCCTTCAGGAATTATGCAACGTCGATTCTCCTGCTCCTTTGATGCTGCCTGACCTGCTGCGCTTTTCCAGCAGCACATTTCTAAGCTCTGATCCCCAGCATCTGCAGTCCTCACTTTCTCCTGTATTCAATTATTGCAAGGGATGAGAGTTAGAGATGACTGAAGCCTTTGTTCTGACTGCATTGAATGTGTCACTTGGCATTAGAATTGCATGCTGAAAGTGTTGCTGGAAAAGCGCAGCAGGTCAGGCAGCATCCAGGGAACAGGAGAATCGACGTTTCGGGCATAAGCCCTTCTTGATGCTGCCTGACCTGCTGTGCTTTTCCAGCAACACATTTTCAGCTCTGATCTCCAGCATCTGCAGACCTCACTTTCTTCTCGTAGAATTGCATAACATTTCAAAATAAAGCATAAATAATTTTTAGTCATTAAATTTAAGAGTCTGAGAAATGCTAATTGTTCCATATATTAAAAAGACTTCAAATCAATTTGTCTATGTAATGACTTGATGATCCATGAGATTAATGCAAACTACAAGTTAGGATAGTGATTTTATAGAAGGAAATTCATTTAATCTACAGCAAATCCAAGGAAGTTCTTCATAGCGCAACATACCACTAACAGTGAGAATCAAATCTAAGTTTGATACTCCACTTCTTGAGAAAGATAGCATTTTCTTGCCTGAGTTGTACTGGTTCAGAATTGCAGTTTAACCTATTCCTGACCTATTTCTTATTCCTCTTTTTATCCTTCCCTTTTTTTATTTAAAATAAAACTTCCTTTAGGGAGCCCTTCAGTGTTGTTACAGGACTTTGGTGTATTTTGTTCCCTCATCATGAAAATGACACATTATTTAAAATTCTATTAAAATATTAATCTTCACAATCAATGTACGGATATAAGTTTCGATATCAGACATTTAACTAAGTGCCTCTGCCACTTCCACACTTTCGCCTAGCTCAGTGAAAGCTCTTCTGTAATAATCACCCACCCATCATTATGCTAGCTTTGAACTTGTACCTTTGAGTTTCTCTTCTACCTCCACTCATGTTCTTCATGTCCATGAGCCCATGTCCTGCTTTCTGAATCTTATTCCCACTAAATCACTACCTAACCTTTGTTCCTACTTGCATATTAACTGGTATTATTGACATGTTTGTCTGCTCAAGTTATAGCCCTATCTCCTACAAATCTCTTGTTGTCAATGCTCTCTATTATCAACCAATCTTCAAACTCCTTTTTCTTAAGTCCTCGAACCTGGATGTTACCTCAAGTTCAATCCCATTTTTCCTGTAATGATGCGTCATCTCCTCCAATTGGATTTCTATTCCTGCTATAATGCTGAGACTGCTCTTTGTAATACTAACAAAACCAGACTATGTTGCCCTCCTTTTCAACGTCTGTGCAGTTCTTGACAGTTAGTCATGCCATCCACTTCAACCTATGTGCTCTTAATTCTCATCTACATGTTGCTTGTCAGTGACCTAATATGAAAACATAATTTCAGTTCCAATATGTACACTGCTGTTACCCATCACCCTTCTCAACTTTACGCTGTCTCTAAATTGTCAAAGTGCTTATCAAACATCCAAAATTGGATGAGCAGAAATTTCATTCAGATAACGAGTAGGAAGATTGAAGCCATTACTTTCAGTTCCCAATGCATTCTGCTATCTTACTGAAAGTTAGCTCAGTTGGCTGGATGGCTGGTTTGTGATACAAAGTGATGCCAACTGATTATGTTCAAATCCCATACTTGCTGAGATTACCATGACGGAATTGCTTTTCCAACCTCTTTCCTTTTGTAAGGCATGGTGACCCTTAGGTTAAACCATCACCAGTCATCTCTCTGTAATGAGAAAGCAGACCTATGACCTGGTAAGACTTGATGCCTTTATTAGTGATATTATGACACTAGTGGTTTCATGACACCATTATTAGTACTAGCTTTATGTTCCATGTAGATGAATTGATCAGATTCCCCCAGCTCCCATGGTTGGATTTGAACTAGTGTTTCAGAGCATTAAGCTGAGTATTTGGATTTCTAGTCCAGTGATATCACTGTTAAGACATGGCCTCTCTCTTCCAGTTAAGTAGCACATGGATTTTTTTATCGTTGTTCCCAAATCCCTCCATTGTCCCTCAGAAAACCATGCTGAATTTTCCTCATTACCTCGAGTTTTTCTATGAAGTTATGCCTAGCCACAATTGATTCGAACACTTTCCCACAACACACCCTGAAGAACATTTTGTTTGCTATTTTTCAGCCTGATAGAACCTTTTCTGAATCTAGTGCGTTTTGAAAAATTAACACCAGTGCATCTACTACTTCATTAGCCATCTCGAGACTCCTAGGATGAAGTTCATCAAGACCTGGGGATGTCTCGATCTTTGCCTCCATCAGTTTGCTCAGTACTGTCTCCCTGATTTCACCAGACTCCTCCCTTTCATTTTCTGATTTATTGCTTAAATTTTTTTCTTTGCCTCCTCTTTACTGAAGACAGATGAAAAATAAATTATTCATTTCATCTGCTGTTTCTTTGCTGTCGACTGTTAACTCCCCATTCTCATACTGTGGAAGATTAACACATTTTTTTTAAACAAGATACCCATAGGAACTCTTCCAGTCTGTTGTTACATTTATTCCAAGTAATGACTTAGTGCTAAGTCATCCTTCTGATTGATTAATTAAGAATGTTGATTGCTGATTATGCTATGAATGCATCTAAAGTATATACAATTTTTAATGGGTTTCTAATTGATATATTGGAGATCAACATTTATGAAAGATTTTTTGGCATAACTTCAAGCTTCAAATTATACTTTATAGTTTTGCCTATTGCCCTTTTATGGGGGCACTAAAGTGTTATCAATGATTTAGGTATAAGCAGTTGCCAAATGTGCGTTCTATCAAAGCAATTCATGGTAATAATTACGTCCTGAACATCTTGTATCCTGTCACTTTCTCTTCACATGATTCTAGATATTTTGTAAGAAAATTTAAGAAATTAACAATACTTGCATTTTATTTAAGGCTAGTGAACAAGACATCCTAAAATACATAAGTAAGTGGGGAGAGCACCAACTCATGAAACAAATGGCAGAAAGAGGTGAGAATTTGTTTATAAATTTTAAATCATTTTCTGAATCTCTGGTTAACCAGAATATGCAAGTAGAGTTGTAGAAATCATTGTGCGAAACCAGGAACTTTTAAAGACAAATACAAAATAAAAACTTTCTTGACACTCAATTACTCCAAAGCATCCATACTTGTTTTGAGATGGTATTATTACTGAAGTAAATTTTATTCAGTGTCCAACTTTTAAATTTCCTTAATTTATGTATGTTACTTACACAAGTAAAACTGATCTAGATTAAATTCAAATCAACTTGTTTTCTCTAGATTTAAATTTGTGTTGTTTGAATTGAAACTATACCACCCTGGATGATTTTTAAAACAAAAAACATGGTTCAGAATATGGTTTAAAGAAGTATGTATTCTTAGATTTAAATACATAAGTTTCAGTTCTGTAATGTGTCTTTGGAAAAAGTAAACTGCAAGGTTATTTTTAAATAGAAATAAATAATGTTATGCATGGTGTTGCATTTGTTACATATAAACTTGGCATTATAATTCTAGGATTGCTTTCAACAAATTGAATTCTTAATTTGTGATTGTTCCGTTTTTTAAAACTGAACAATCTCAAACTTAAATACATAAGATATGGAAGAATTGGAGATTTTTATTTAAAAATATACTAATAATGAAAGTTATAGATTGGGTGAGTCTTTGTTTCAATTTAGTCCTTATTTTGAAAACTAATCACACTTAAAGGAGTTTGAAGCATGAAGGAAGTCCATTAACACACTGTTGCAGTAACGTTTTTTTGGATTGAGATCAATGTACCTGAAATCTCTTGTTAATTTGAAATTGACCCAGTTCTCTTTCAGTACTTGAATGAACTAAACTTTATGCAGCATTAGTTTCTGGTCTGTTGTGCAAGGTAACCGCAAGTGTGCAGAGGCAATTCCTTAGTTCAATTTTGTTGTGTAATCAGTTTCTCTAATCCTAGCCTTGCATAAAATGTCTGTCTCCAAATTTTCTATAAGGTCCCTTCACTTAAAAGTTAAAAGTTTTTCTACACTCTTTCACCTTCAGCGAATCTTCCTTCGTACAGAACTTTCAACCTCTTGTGGTAACTTTAAGTGCAGTGGTTAAGGATTATGAATTGGGATGGACTAATGAATTTTCTCACATAGCATTTAGTTAATGACTGGTGTGCATTTTAAATAAATAATATTCAACTTGTTAAAACTAGCCCTTTTGAATAATGAACAAAATCTAAATAAACTTGACCCATCCAAACAAGTCTGTTACCTGGATTCTAGAGCACCTAGTCTGTTTTTGCAATACTGCTGTATTCCTATGACCTATGTTAGCTCCTGGTTTGATGTCTTGATTTTCCAATTCTCTCATTTTTTTGTTCAAATCATGTTATAACGTCATCTCCAATCTCTGTAAACCCCGTCAAATCTGTTTAAAACTCTGTACTCCAACCCTAGCCTCTTGCACATTCTCTTTCTTTCTTGATCATCTGATCTAATATCTCTGTGGCTGAGTGTCAAATATTGCTTGGCATTGCTGTTAATTGTCCTGGGGTGTTTTTACCATATTCAAGATGCTTTATAAATGCAATTTATTGATATTTATGTTTTCTTTTGTTTTCCATTCTTTGGAATGAAAAATTGTGATGATTGCTATTAATGCTCTGTTTTTGGTTTAGAGCCAAACCTGCTGAGTGGAACTGCACACAGTGTCAACAAGAGAGGTGTAAAGCGACGTGATCTTGACCCAGAGGAACTGAAAGAGATCTTGTCCCCACTGCTGTCTCATATTCGCATAGATCATATTCTGCCCCAGAACAGCGAAGTTCTTAATGATGCTGTGGGTTTTACAGTTTGTTTATTTTTAAAAGAAAACTATTTTGTTTGACTTTAGAAGGTTACTCTGTCCCTTAATTGTGTAGCTCATTTTATGATCCATCTAATTCTTGGATTCAACATGAGTGATTAAGGAAACCTCTTTCCCAGTACCCTTATCTGTGGTTCATTGTAACAGCCTGCTGTGACATAGATGTGGGTCAGTGGCCATTTGTAGGACTCTGTACTTCAGTTATATGCTTCTTCTTGCTTCTCTTACTGTTGTGTTCTCATGCTTTGCTTCACAATATTACTGTTTGCCAATACTAAACTGATTAATGGCAGCTGGACTATAAATGGGGAATGAATCTGTTTTTGGTTAGAGCTGTTGTAATCAATAAATAGCAGTTGTGTAAATTATGGTGATTAGTGCCAAGGCCATAATGACTTTTAATCTGGCTGGGGGAAATTTTGGGTATTTTTGCATCACTCTATGAAATAGAGCTATACTTGCTATACATTCTCAGGGAGCACTGTAGATGCAAGAGGACAACATAATCACATATCACGTTCCATTTGGTGGGGTTTATATAGCAAAATCAGGAGTGGTATATCAATTGAAATGCTGATGCCATTGCAATACCATTTTTGCTCTTTAGATAAAGAGAGGACTGATTAGCACGCCACCATCAGATATGCTGCCAACAGCAGAAAGCGGAAAATCTCATGCTTGGATACGTCAGAAGAATGCTGGGATATATGTGAAACCTCGTTTATTTGCACCATATGTGGAGGAGGCAAAGGTATAGTTTATTTTTTTTAAAATAAATGTAAATCATATTCCAAAACGGAAAGCTGTCCATTAAACATATACTTTACAATTTAATATCTTCAATATGAACTAAAATAGATAAATGTAAACTATTTTCTGTTTTATTCCTTGTATTTAAATGAGGTATTGTAATCTCTTCATAATCATAGGCTGTAGTAAATTTAGAATACCCTCCACAAGGAGTGCAATAACTTGCTTGGTCTTTGATGACTTTTATAGCTCCCATTTGGCACTGTGCCATATGCTCTGTCTGTTCAATTGGATGATGTTTCGCAGTTAGAATTGCTGGGTCCTGTGTTTTGTACAAGACAGCTTATTAGATTAAGTGTTTGTGAGATCTGGCAGGGGTACAGTAATGTGTCCTGAGTGAGCTTGGAACATGTCTTAACACTTGAAATAACACACGTTTTAGGTTTGAAGTTAAATTTTAACAGAGCAGTTTAGTTTTTAATTTTGATTATGTTAATTTTCATTGTAAACTTCTGATTTATAATACTGACATTTTCATTTATCTCACTCTTTAAAAATGAGAACTCCGAAATAAGTGGCAGTAAAAATAAGTATGCAACTAGGTAAAGACTTGGGCCTATATTTGAATAAAATGTTATTGCATTCTAAGCATTTACATGGGAACCTCGTTTATGTGAACAAGATGGGTGGGCACTATTTCGTTCGGATAATTGATTATTCGTTTAATCGATTCGGTGCCTTTCTTCTGGGGCTCTGAGTTTTCTATTAAGTCTGCTCCCCGTTCAGGAGACTAGCAGCAGCACAGCGTGCGTGAGCCCCCGCCCCCAGCATCGCCCACTGCAAGCCCCATCCAACACAGTTTCCCGCCTGCCCCCCAACACTGCCCCCCCACGGTGCGACTCCGTCCGCCTCCACATCCACCCCCCTCTCCAGGGCAGCCGGACTGGACACCAACAACAAGACTGTTGCTGCTGCTACTGCCTTTTGGCGAGTGAGTCTTCAAGTGGCACGCACACAACTTTTTACTGTAACTTTTAAGGTATATGCCTGTGTAGAACTCCAGGGAAAGTGTGGGAAGAGAGAAAGAGAGGATGGGAGGTCAGTCATTTAGTGTCTACGCTCCCATCAGTCCAGGACTGTTCTTGGCAGCACTTTTAATCATTGTAAACAAAAGACGCGATCAGTGTTGGACACACCTCTTTGATGTAATGGTTCTGTCGGGACCTCAAGATCTCCTTTGGATAATCCGATTTTTGAATAATTGATATTCTGATAAGTGAGGTTCCCTGTAATTACAATCTCTTTCAGTTTGGCATAAATGTCAATTAATACTTTGATATTCTGTTTCCTTTATTAGATTTGAATTCTTAAATTCCATCTTGTCAGTTAGATTTTCTGTATATACTTTTATGCAGTTCAGTTGACTCCATCTGTCTACAGTTTGTTTACGATTGTTCATTGATATTAATTTGGACACATTAAGCTGTTTGTCTCTAACTGTTACTGTACACAGTTTTATTTTGTCTGATCTGTAACATTTTCTCTGACTATAGTGGGTCATTTTAATTTTGCAGAATAAAGATATAAGTAAGACAGTTACCCTATGTAGAATGTTACCTTTCAGAAATATGCTTGTATAAATACTTAAGGTATGTGCTGCACTTTATTTTATTTAGTCATACAGCTTGGAAACAGATCCTTCGGTCTAATCATGTTTCCAAACTAAAGCAGTCCCAGTTGACTGTGTTTAGCTCATATAATTCCAAATTTTTCCTATTCATGAACTTATCCATGTGCTTTTTAAATATTGTAACCATACCTGCATCCACCACTTCCTATGGCAGTTCATTCCACACACTGAAAAAGTTGCCTGTTGTCCTTTTCAAGTTTTTCTCCTCTCACCTTAAAAATATGGTTCCTAGTTTTGAACGAACTCACCCTAGGGAAAAGACCCTTGTTATTCACCTTATCTACATCCCTCATGATTTTTTAAACCTCTATTAGGTCACCCCTCAACCTTCCTAGTTCCAGTGGAAAAAGTCCCAGCTTATTTATATAACTCATCTTCCATTCCTGGCAACACTTTGGTAATTTTTTTTAACCCTCTCCAATTTAATAATATCCTTCCTATAGCAGGGCGACCAGACTGTGTGTACACAGAAGAGGCCTCACCAACATCCTGTACAACCTCAACATGATATCCCAACTACTATAATCAAAGGTCTAAGCAATAAAGGCAAACTTGTTAAACTGCTCCTTAACCACACTGACAGACATTTTGAAGAATTATGTACCTGAACATCTAGGTCTCTGTGTTCTATAACTTTAGATACATTAGAGACATTTAAGCGACTCTTGGATAGGCACATAGAAAGTAGCACAATGAAGGGTATGTAGGTTAGTCCGATCTTAGAGAAGGATAAAAGGTCAGCAAAACATTGAGGGCTGAAGGGCAGGTATTGTGCTGTACTCTTCTTCTCTCTTACTCAGAGCCCTACCATTAATTTAATAATGTTTGTTTGTTTACTAAAATGCAATATCCCGCATTTATTCAAATTAAACTCCATCTGCCACTCCTCAGCTCATTGACCCAATTGATCAAAATCTTTTTATAATCTTCACTGTCCAGTGTACCACCAATTTTGGTGACATCCGTAAACTTATTACCCATGGCTCCTCAATTCTCATCCACATCATTTATATAAATGACAAGTGGACCCAGTACCAATCCCTTGTGGAATACCACTGATCACTGGCATCCCAATCCTCAAAACAATCCTCCTCCAGCACTCTGTTTTCTAGCATCAAGCCAATTTTGAATCCAATTGGCAAGCTCACCCTGAATCCCATGTGATCTAACTTTACTAATTAGTCAACCATGTGGAACTTTGTTTATTGCAAGGTTTGTGAAGGTTTGTAGCTCAGCTTGAGGGTTAGGTTGTAGCTTTGCTTGCTGAGCAAACCTACAGCTCAGCGAGCAAAGCTACACCCTAAACTTTGTTTATGTGGACTTTAGTAACATCGTTACCACCTCAAAAAACTCAATCAAGTTTGAGAGACAGCGATTTCCCTTTGTGCAAAGCCATGCTTAATCAGTCCTTCCCTCTCCAAATGCATGTAAGTCCTATTTTTCAGAATTGCCTCTAATAACACACCACCACAGTTTGTGTATGCCTGGTAGCATGTGTAATGAAGTGAAGGTTCTGACAAGTGTAATTCATTGATTAATACTAGCTGCTTTCTTTAAATATTGACACTAATACATAGTCAACATGTATTAACTTATCCTTGATGTTCAATGAGTAATGCAATGGATTTTGAAGAAAGTAATTTGAATAATTTAAATCCTAATAGACAATTCTCAGGGATTGCATCAGTTTATCATGAGAGCTGTGGAAGTTGAGTCGTTGAATATATTCAGGGCTGAGCTGATCAGATTTTCAATTTACTAGGTAATCTATGGATATGGGGGAGCAGCTGGAAAACTGGTGTTAAGGCTACTGTCAATTCAGCTGCAGCCTTTTGAATGGCAGAGACGTATTTAGTGGGCTGAATGGTCCAGCACCGCTATTTAGATTAGATTAGATTACTTACAGCATGGAAACAGGCCCTTCGGCCCAACAAGTCCACACCGACCCTCCGAAGAGCAACCCACCCAGACCCATTCCCCTACATTTACCCTTCACCTAACACTACGAGCAATTTTTTGCATGGCCAATTCACCTAACCTGCACATTTTTGGACTGTGGGAGGAAACCGGAGCACCCGGAGGAAACCCACGCAGACACGAGGAGAAATGTGCAAACTCTACACAGACAGTTGCCTGAGGCGTGAATTGAACCCAGGTCTCTGGCGCTGTGAGGCAGCAGTGCTAACTACTGTGCCACCGTGCCGTCTCATTCTTACAATCTTACCTGAAAACAACAAATGCTGGAGGTCACAGCGGGTCAGACAATATCCATGGTGAGAGAGCAAGCTAACATTTCGAGA
The DNA here is from genome assembly GCF_004010195.1 of Chiloscyllium plagiosum. NCBI lineage: Eukaryota > Metazoa > Chordata > Chondrichthyes > Orectolobiformes > Hemiscylliidae > Chiloscyllium > Chiloscyllium plagiosum. The sequence continues at coordinate 25,006,492 of NC_057719.1, forward strand.
TGACTTTTCATCTAGATTCGAAATGTTAGCTTGCTCACACTCCGTGCATGCTATCTGACCCGCTGTGATCTCCAGCATTTGTTGTTTTCAGTGCAGATTCCAGCATTTGCTGTAATTTGCTCCTCCTATTCGATTTTAAATTGCTCTGGCTTGTAATGGTTGCATGAACATTTGTGTTGCAAATTTTTCATATGCTATCAATTTGTTCTAACAGCAAGCAAAACTGAGGGCATAAGCAATACTTCAATTCAGATAGGAAATTTAAATAGTTCCCTGTTTGCTTTTCTGGCAGTGTTGGTAAAAACTGCTTGTTCCCCTCAAATAAAAAGTGGTTTGTGGCAGGAGGGGCTTGGATTTTGATAGACAGTAAAATGTTACTCATTGTCTCAGCAGCTTTTAGTGTTAAATTGATTAACTTCATAATGAAGTATTAAGATTAGTCCTGCTTTTCAGCAAAGCTATTAATTATAAACTTGTCTAAAAACAAATGAATTGCCCACTCTTGCATTAAATTACCAAACTAGAACATATAATCGAAAGATGGTAAAACTTGCAACACATCACCACTTCCACTTTACAAGTTTAGCAACTTTTCAAGAAGTACATTTTTTAAAAAAAAAGGTTAATAGACAATTATTGATCACGTGATGGATTGTTACATGAAATTTTGTTCTCAGGCTGTTTTGGATGAAATGATGGTAGAGCAGACTGACCTTGTGCGACTGCGCATGGTTCGCATGTCGAATGTACCAGACACCCTGTACATGGTGAACAGTGCAGTACCACAGTGTTGTCATTTAATCAGTCACCAGCCGATAGGTACACCATCCAATCCTCCTACGATCATTGCCAATGAAATACCTGGTGAGTGGTGCATGTTTTGTGGTTTAATGTTTTGACTTGATGTTGACTTTCATGGCAGTAATTGGTTTCCCCTCTTTCTCTTAACACCACCCTCCCCCTCTCCAACCAGTCCCGACCCCCTTGAAATAACCTGTACACTTTCACAACAGTTGAGAAATCTGGAATATTTATAATCAGTTGGCCTCTGCATACGATTACATATATTTTCATTTTTATATAGGTTTGCTTGCTGAGCTGGAAAGTTCGTTTTCAGAAGTTTCATTACCATACTAGGTAACATTATCAGTGAGCCTCCGGATGAAACACTGGTGACATGGCCCACTTTGTTTGTGTTTAGGTTTCCTTGGGTTGGTGATGTCACTTCTTGTGGTGATGCCATTTCCTCACTAGTATCCTAACATACAGATGAGGAAGGACACCACTTCAACTGGGACAACGCATCCATCCTAGGACAAGCCGAACAGACATGCTTGAGAATTCCTAGAAGCATGGCATTCCAACCAGAACTCTATCAACAAACACATTGACTTGGATTCCATTTACCACCCCTGAGAAAAAGAACAGGAAATAACATCACCACAGGAAATGATGTCACCAACCCAAGGAAACCTAAACACAAATCGAAAGCAGGCCATGCTACCAGTGCTTCATCCGGAAGCTCACTGATGATGTTACCTAGTCTGGTGATGAAACGTCTGAAAACTAACCTTCCAGCGAGCAAACCTACATCCAGAACCTCAACCTGAGCTACAAATCTTAAAACTCGCTAATATTTTCATTTTCTAATTTCATCTTCGTGCCATTTATGACCCAACCAATCAGCATCCAGTTTTCATGTTATATAAATTGGTGTCCCTTTCTCAAATTTGTTTCTTGTTCCTAGTCCTGATGAATGAAAACTGAAAAGCTTTAACTTTGTATCCAGTTTTGACAATGTTTAAGTTTTAGTTTCATTTTAATAAAGATCATTTTCGGATACTCGCCTCCAGCATAATTCAGGAATGCACTGAAGGTAAAATCTTTGGGTTGCGTTGGCCCATTGGATTATATGTGTTGTACATCTTTTGTTTGTACCCCGGAAGACCGTTTTTTTTCAAATTGTATAATAACATTCTTAAATAATACACATTTCTAAGTTTGAAATTTTAGTTTTATGGAAGTGATTCAAGTAAACTGGCTTTTTTTCTTGGGTTTTTCTTTTGACTCTATAACAATTCAGCTCGCATATCCAGTTTGGATCACAAGGTTTCATGAAAATTCTACTGTCTTATGAGTGGATTTAAAGAAATGAGAGACAACTCTGAGTAAGAGAGAAGCTGATACCATTAAATTAATAAAGGTATCTGTTAGACCCAAGTCTATAAGAGTTGTATAGCCTCTCAACATCTTCCGTACTGTGGTTGATATGTAAATGGTAACCATTTGGGTGAGGCATTGCTGTAGAATTTGGGGGCAAAGTACATCTTGACATTTTAAGAATGTTTGCTACCCATGTTTCTGTTCCTGTATGGAATGTCTATAAACACAGAAATTGTTTCAAAGTATTTACTAAATAAATGAATATTACTTTACAGTCCCTCCATTGAATATGGTAAAAGATATGATCAGACGTCTACAGGAACTGAGACACACTGATCAGGTCCAGCGTGCATATGCATTGAATTGTGGAGAAGGAGCAACTGTTAGCTACGAAATTCAGATTCGTGTGTTGAGGGAATTTAACCTCCCCGATGCTGCTGTTGAGCTGCTTCAGGTATGTGAAATGTTACTGGCCCTAGAAATGTAATTGATAAGTGGAGACTAAAACTGATTTAAGATTCTACTTTATATTTCACAAGCTACAAATAAGCTTTCAGAAAACTATTAAGCAATATCTTGCATAGTTTCTGTTTTGACCAAAGCAGTTTGCTGCAATATATCTAGCTAGGCAAAATTTACTAAATTGTTTAGGCTGCACTTAAAATTATTAATCTGCAGCGTAGAGATTTTTCTGTTAATACTCCCTACAGTTTTTTATATATAAGCAGTAGATGTTTGTATAGTATTCTACATAGACCTTTTAATAAATATAGGTATGGAAGGAAAGCTCTGATAATGAATTATGTTTACTTCCCATAGAATCCTCATAAATTCTTTCCTCATGAACGATTTGGTGATGAGAGTCCACTGCTGGGTCTTCGGCAGCACAACCATTGTAGAATAAACAGCTCATCAGCTGTAGAATATGGTGATATTGAACCCTGTGCAGCATTCCATCCAACGTTACCACCACCTCCGCCACCATATCACCCTCCTGCTCCCCCAGTTCATGAAAAGCACAAAGTAGACTGGAGGCAGAGACTGCCAGGCCAGTTGTCATCTCGCTCCTTGTCATACCCTTGTAACCGTTCTCTGCTATACCCTATGCTAGCTTCGAGGCCTGTTTATCCATCTGGTGGTAAAGGAATGCCTCCTGATTGCACCAATTCTTCTGGATTGGTTCGGATAGCACCAGAGCCGACGGTAAGTTCTGACTTCCAAATATTAGATCAGTAATAAAATATGTAAGAGTTTATGCCTTTCCTTACAATTTTTGGCCTAGATCTTGGAATCTAAAATGGGGTATTAATATATTTCTAATGAGAGTTCATTTTAATCTGAGTTATTGACGAACAGCCAATGACCTCAGTGCTTTTCTTTCCTCCTTGAGACTTCCATAGCAGATAGTTAATTGATGCTGTTGTTGTTCAATAAATCAAGTATTTATTTCCAACTAGGCAAAACCAGCCTAATTTGTTTCCTAAGGTTACATTTAGCAGTGCTACAAAAGCATTAATTTTTCATGATTCAAATAAACAGTGAACTTGAGACTGATTTTTGAATATTCTGGGTCCCAATGCGAGTGTTTTTGAATATTCTGGGTCCCATTTTTATACCAATACTACAGATTTCTGTAAATTCAGTAGTATTGCAGAGTGAATTTACAGACTTGTGAATGGATTGTTCAAACTGTGCTTCCATGAAGTGAAGCTACATGCTAGATGCCACATCCTGTTTGATCACCTGATTTTAATTTTAATTTTTCTTGTGTTCTTATGCTGTGGTCAAAGAAAATTGTTCCAGTGCCTTTGAGAAAATGTATTAAGACGTTAACATGACCTGTAGGCAAGGTCCCTACTTTAATAATGAAACATTCTCAACTCTGCAGAATTGGCTGTAACTGATCTCTTTTCAAAACATGTATTTTTTTTTTAAAACAAGAATTCAGTTGTTTTATTGCAAATGACTATTTGCCTTGAGAGAATTGTTTCTCTTATTGGATTGAGAACATTAATGTGATCTCAGTCCAGACATCAGTTTTGATTGTAAGAGTAGGAAAACATGAGAATGTTGTCCAGGGAACTCTGCTAATGATTAGCTGAGAATGTTTAGTTTCCATTGTTGTATTAAAACTTTTCCATAAAAGTTTTAATAAGATTTTATATTTAATCTAATTTTTAAAAAGTATTTTGCATGCTGGTAAGTATCTGACAAATTATGTTAAACAGTCTGGTTTATAAAGCTGTGGATCTGGAAACTTTATAAATGTCTTTCTTTAAATTCTCCTAGAATACTGAAGGTACATTAAATGAACTAATGCCAGACATTGCAATGGGTGTGACATCCTTAAGTAATCTATCACTGAAGGATAGAAGGTTTCCAGAACTGAGTCTGAATGCTGAAATAAACCAAATGGTTTCAGATTCGGCATCATTTCCACGTCCTGCTCCGTATATACACAATAGACATACACACAGTACGAGGAGGAAACCTGAGCTGAAACTGGAATCTCGGGAAGGCCTTCCGGAGTATCCAGATCTGTATGACTTCTCTTCCAGTACAGCTTACCGATCATACACTCCAGGAACCAGTAGGCGTACACCAGCTTCTGCACAAGGAACATTTTTGGGTCCAGACTTGTACAGTCACAATAGGCTAGCAGCAGCAAGTTTCAAAATGACCTCACTTTGCAACGTAACCTCGAGTAAACCAGAAGAACCAAGGAGAGAATACTTGCTGCCTCCTGAAGTTCATCAGCCACGACCTAGTGACCCACCGTACTTTGATTTCTTGGAGCAACCTCCACACAGATTGGACTTGGCTCTGTTACAAGAGTCTAGTGGAGGATCTCTGCATACTAGAAGTAGAGGTTTAATGGAGACAGATCTGACTTGTGGCCTAACAGCAAGTCGAGCTTTGCATGTGCCTTGCAGTTCTGAGAATCATGAGGCCAGCTGCAATAGAAGGTCAGCTGATGGTGGTATGCTGGAGCCAGGAGTCAGTATCCAGCCTTACAGAAATATTCAGCATAGAGAAGATACATTAAGCCGAGAAAGGAGATCACCAAGCAGACCTGACCTTCCATACAAAAAATCTGCTCTTTAATGACGACTGTAATCTAGTCTGTTTTCTTCAGCGATGACTCCATTATTAACTTTGCTTTCATAAAGTTTTGTATATATAACATTTCTACCTTGATCTGAACTATTTCTAGATGGTTTTCTATGACTTTTGTGATATCTTGGAAGACCATGTCTTGCACCAGTATTTTCATTCTTTCTAATGTTTAAATAGTCTGCTTAATCGAGTTTACCATTTTGAGAAAAAAAATGCTTGATCTGTTACCTCCTTTTTACAGGTTTGTTTAAAAATGTGTATTTTGCGTATTGAATTAAGGTTGTGTGATATTTAATGGTGAGCTGTATGTCTGATACCAGTTGATGTATTTTCTCATTTTTGAGAAAGTTTATAGTCTTATTTAGAATGGATGGTATTCTTTTAAAGTATATTCTAGGCATTGGAATACACTTAAAGGGAAGATTATCTGTATTCCATTGGTCCACTGCCTGTATTGAGAGAGAGCACAGATCCTAGTCAATCTGAATCCGTTGTCTTAATCTTGGGACAATCAGATTGCTGTGACAATCGGTTTATAAGATTAATGTTTTAATATTTGGAGAGAAGCTGAATCCCAAAGGCAGAAATCCTAGCAACATAGATAAAGTAGCTAGAGTTCCATCCAAAACTGCTGCCATATCTTTTGCCTCATGTTGATCAGTGGCAGGATATGTGAAACCTCTTTGGCCTTTCTCCTCCTCATTTGATTAGGCAGCTGCTTCTGAAAGTTTTGGATGTTGGTCTCTAAAATAGTGTACTTTGAAGTATTTGAATCAATCAACTAATTGGAGGGAAAAGTTAGAATCTGAGATCTATGTTATGATTTTAAAATTATTATATTTCCCCTTGCTGCATCCAGGTAGACTTTGCATATTGCACACATTTGGGCAATATGCACTCCCTTGTTGAGGGACTTTTCTGTTGCCCAGCATGTGGTCAGCTTCAGGTCTCAATTCCCAAGTGAGTCACATCCAGCGTTTTTCTCAGTTTTCACAGGGTTCTAATCTGTTTGAAGGGGAAAGTGTTATGCTAACCCTAGAGACAAGAAAGTATGTAGGGAGTTAAAATTATTCATTTTAGTTGTAGAAAATCTATGGATTCAAAGAAAAATTGCATATGGAAACTTTAAGTAGCCAACAAGCTCCATAGAACTATTGTTTTAGAACAAGTGGATTGTGGTAGGTTTTAAACTTTTTTATTTATAGTATAAAACTGGATTGACAGTTGTGCATGTTTATTTTTCACTTTTTTATGTTCTTACTGTTCAGTATTTGTATTTTTGTTTGCATGGATGATCAGGATTAGAAGTAAAATGAGAGGAGATAGGTTAGTGTGAATGAATGAATAACTGCCAGTTTCCAGTGCAAAGCATGAGTGATAGAAAAACTGATCTCTTCACTGCTACTATGCAATCTAATCATCTGTCTTTAGTGGTACTGCAATCAAAATGATAGATTTAAAATATAATCATGAAGGTTCGTTCCTGATGAGCAACTTTAAATGAATTTCAGCTTTTGCAGAACTCCCTGCTCTGAGCTATCAAGTCGTAAGATTCGCTTTTCACTCCAGAGACGAGCATAAAATTGAGGAGCTCTGGGTGAGGTATTAGAGAGGCCTTGCTTGATTTCTCAGGTGGAGATAAAAGATCCTAAGGTACTATTTTGAAGAGCAGCAGGGGAATTCTCCCTAGTATCCTGACCAATATTTATTCCCAATTCAACATCACAAAATAAATTCTTCAGATAACATTGCGTTGTTCCTTGTGGAGCCTTGCTGAATGCAAATTGACTGCTGTAATTCCTACATTACAGCAATGGCTGCACTTCAAAAGTACTTCATTAGCTTAGGGATGTCCTGAGGTTATGAAAGGCACAACAGAATTTTATTTTTGTTCCCCAAGGTGCATGGAGATATTGCTTTCAGGGAAAGGGGTAAAATAATCTGGTCTGTCTCATTACACTAGGCAGGTGTATTGTTTCCAGATGTACCTGAACTTGAAATGAGATTTTACTGGATTAAGCAAATGCTTGAAAAATTTGAGCAAAACTAAACTCTTTACAAGAAATTGTTGCTTCTGCTCAGCAATTTTTCAAATGATTGTTCAAAATTGTAAAATTGTTATATGCCTGGAATCTGTCTCATTCTTTTTAAATGTAGGATAATCTGTGTAACTGTCCCAGTATACAGCACAGTATCTCAAAGCTGCCTGACTTGCTGCTACTTTTTTATATTGTTCTGATGAGCTGTATATCATCTTTGCTTTCCCCACTCCCCAACAAATGCATGCTCTTAAATTGCAGTGATTTACCAATTTAACTTTGGTTGAATGTTAGACCTGTACAAAATCTTGGAATCTGTTTAAAGATGAGGTTCTGGTGTTTGATAGCAAAAGATTTCAAAAACTTGCATTGTTAGTGTTAATCCTTTCATAATTTGTTTTTGATTCTTCTGATCGAAGCTGTTACTGGGATACAGTGAAGTGCCTTCCATCCTAAAGGCTCAAGTATCAGTAATGTTGATCAAATGTCCTATGCAAGTGTTTTCTACAAACTGCATAACCATCTTTGTAGATTCTACTATGCTTCAGTGTATATAATGTTTTTAAAGAGACTATTTTTATTTTAGCATCTTAGTAAGATTCTTATTGCTTAATAAGATGCATCTCCCTATCAAGTACCATGGTAGTTGTACAGAATCTGATCTATTTTTCTACTATTCTGGGAGGGGAAGAAAAAGCATGTAACAAATTCTACATTGCCATAAGTGGTGTTTCAAATAAATGGTCTATAGAATGTTTCACTCATTTTTAAATTGTAAAACTGGTATATAATATGCAACTTCCAGTTTTAAATTAATGTGCTGCAGAGTGGTTTACCACGAGAATCAAAAATTACACTGATTCCTTGAAATCATAATCACTCAAGTCCCATGGATGCCTAGTGATATGCATAAAAGTCTAACCAAGATCTATTGTGCAACCCAAAGCACATATCACCATTAAACTTCCACCTTAAAACTAATGCCGATATTCAGCTGTACATAAAGTTCAGCTCAAATGATCACTTTAGCTTCCATAAAGTTAGTGTGCTTAAGTATCTCCCCCATCTAAACACCCTCCATTAACGTTCCCCTTTCAGCTCAGCTCTGTCTTAATGTCTGTTTACTCTTATTTGTATTTGCAAGGTAGAATTTCTTCTAAAAACGAACCATTCTTCAAATTCCCCTCCTCATTTTTCTTGTACCTTGTTCAGACATATACATTTCTCCCCAAATGCCAAACAGTCCTTTTAAAAAGTGTTACTCAGGGCTTTCTCGAAATCCAGCATTCAGGAATGACACAAGTAATTCAGGTATTAAAATGATAGAATTGGGTTTCATAATAATCAGTTAATTTGTAAAGTAACCAAATTTTATTGGCTTATCTGTTCTCATAGCAAATATTTAAAGATTAATTACAAAATAGATCAGCTATGATCTTTCAGTCAACTTTACAGATTTGAAGTTGTAGAAGCTGCATTAGAGTTTAAACAGTGTATATTGATGCAAAGCAATTTAAACAATGCAAAAGCCAAATCCATGTTTCAATTATAACCTGTACAGATAATGGAAACAAAATGCATTTAAACTAAGCACTTGTTATAGCTTAAATACAAAGTTGTTCAGGTGAAGACCAAACAAGATCCAGGATTTCCACTTGACATCCATGTTGGTTTTCAGTCTCTACAGGTAGGTAATAGTATATCTAGATTCTCCTTTATAACTTGATAAAGCACATACAAAATGGGATGTTGGCATCTAGTTTATTTTAAAAGCCAAAATGAAACAAACATTTTCTGAACCAGAAGGATTTAGTGGTTGGTTCATAACAGCAGGAAACAATCTTTTGATTGCTGGATTTGCTTGCACCACCACCATACTCAAAAGGATTCTATCCAATATTAACAAGTCTTTTGTAAATAATACACATCAATTTTAGCCTGCTGAATTATCCCTCTCAGCAACAGTTAAGTAAACCTTTAGACAAAATTAGATAAGTTGAGGTTTGCATATCATTTCATATTCAACATCTACCATGCTGCAGCTGTCAAAGCTTACAAAGGAGCTATCCAGATAAGCTATGCTTTGGGCAGGAGTACAGAGATAACCCAAGGAATGGGTCCAGTCATGTTAACTGGTCATGTTCTAATTGTCATGTTTATTATGGGCAACACTGTTTAAAAAGTTTAAAATACATTGTAGAAGCCATTAATTTCAATTATGCAGTCCAGTTATGCATAGCTGGATATTGTTCCTCTCTACAAAATGTGCACCAGTACCTGCATTAAATTCTCTAACGCTGCTGCATATTGAACAAATTTCTCTGCTGCCTTTGTGAACTTCATATGAAACACTGGCAAAAGAAAAAAAATGGGGTCAACTAATTTTAATTGTTATTGAAAAATCATTTTAGATCTGAGCAATTAATGTTTTCAGCTTTAACTGCAAAAGTACTGCATTCCATCCACCCGCCGTCGCTTCTTTGACTGGAGCTCTTCAAAGAAGTGCTGTATATCTTCACTTGTGACCACCTATTGGATGTAAAATAGGACTGATTTAAAATTAAACTCGAAACAAAGTTGTCAGCTTTTGAAGTTAGGACAGCATTAATATTTTTAGTTTGACAATTGTTTCTCCACTATGAGACTAATCATGTTTAGATGCTTTTCCAGTTGTGTTATGCAGCAACTCAGACTTTCTCTGCAGCCTAGGACTGCTTCAAAACATCGTGGCACTTTGCAATTCTGATTTGTAACTTCGAGGTTTCCCATTGAAAAATATGGATCAGAAGAGGGGTTCAAAACTGAAAACAAAATTGAAGCTAAATTGTAATTTCCAGCAAATTGAGAAGGTACTACCTCCAGCTTGGTTAGTTTCAGTAAAAGTATGAATTGTGCCCTTAAGTGACTTAAACCTACCCCTGTCACAAAGCAAACATGTTGGTCCAGCAAATACTGTTTACTCGAATCCTCTTGTAGTGAGGTGTAGCTTTGGCTACACCTGAAATAGTGTTGTGATCCAAGAAGGAAACACTCAAACATTCACCAGACACATTCTACAAGGAGAGTAGAAGAGACTGTGCCCTAGAATAGTGGTTCCCAACCTTTCTAGTACTGAGGCACACTTTAACATTTTAAAAAAATTAGTGGGGGGGACTGGATGTGGGTTGCTCTGCCAAAGATTATTCTGGCTTCAACATTCCCACCTCAGGCAAATGACTGTGTGGAGTTTGCACATTCTCCCCGTGTCTGTGTCGGTTTCCTCCCACAGTCCAAAAATGTGCAGGTTAGGTGAATTGACCATGCTAAATTGCCCATAGTGTCAGGGGCAGGGGTAAATGTAGGGGAATGGATCTGGGTGGACTCGTTGGGCCAAAGGGCCTGTTTCCACACTAATCTAATCTAAAAAAAACATGAACAGGCTGCAGAGTAATAATAGCATCTTGGTGGAAGTTATTTATTAGAACTTAAGGGGTATTAAAATAACTTTTTCTTTACACTAAACAGGAACTACATTTGCAAACAATGAACTGACACTGAAGTTTCTAGTGTAACTGCCACAGTAGTTAAAAATCACAACACCAAGTTATAGTCCAACAGGTTTATTTGGAAGTGCTAGCTTTCAAAGTGCTGTTCACCAGGTCGTTGTGGAGCAGAATCATAAGACAAGATTTATAACAACAGGACTGCAGTGTCATGGAATGTAATACTAAACAAATTTAAATTGTCTTTCATCTTTTAGAATGATCATGTTAGTTTGTTCTTTCAGATGTAAATCCTAGATTTTTTTTTAAAAAACTTACATTCTCAAGCTTTACCAGTAGGTTAAAGTGCAAGTACTTTGACATGAGCTCATGGCTCGGAACTGTGTCTAAATATTTATTGTGCCAAATGATGGAGGTGAAGTTAAAAATCACAGGTTATAGTCCAACAGGTTTCTTTGGAAGCATTCTCTTTCAAAGTACTGCTTCTTCAGGTGATTGCGAAGCAGAATCATGAGGATTTTTAGCAACTGGGTTGCAGTGTCATGGAATATAATTTAGATTGTCTTTAGAATTATCTTGTTAGCTTCTGTTCCTTATGTAAATCCCAAAAGTTTGTTTTTAAAAAGTTACATTCTCAAGATAGCTTTAATAGGTGCCATCTCAGCTCAGATAATGCATTGAAGGTGTGAGGTTAAACTCTGTCTCAACCGGGACCTTGGGTTCATGTCACACCACAGATACACATACACACAGACTCAAACTGGTCTGTGCTGACCAAAATGTCCATCCGTGCTAACCCCACTTCCCTGCATCTGCGCCAGATCCTTCTAAACCGTTCCTATCCATGTATTTGCCCAAATGCCTTTTTAGACCTTATTAATGACCCCACCACAACCACTTCTGCTGGCAGCTCATTCCATATGCATATCAACTGGTGTAGTTTTAAAAAAAAGTTGATCCTCTGGTTCCATTTTATTCTTTCCCCTCTAACCTTAAAAATATCATTTAAAATTTGAGGCATTTGAAGAACCGGCCACTAAATGAATAGGTCACAGCAGGACATCAATCAAGCAAGCAGAAATCAGTTTAGGATAAAGTTACAAGGAGCCAAGTTTTGGATTTAATAAAGGTAGGAGTCAAAAAGAAACTGACAGAGAAAGAAATTTGAAAGAGGGAATCTTTGGGAAGTTTTTAAAGTTCAAAGCCAAAGTAGTACAATGAGGGTGAGCAGTATGAAGTTGCTTCAGCCTTAACAACCCTGGTGTGCAAGGAATGGTGATATTTTCTGTTATTTCATTTATGTCTTGCATTTATACTCATGTAAAAATGCAACCAGTTGCGAGTTGGAGTAATGTCCACTGAGTGGTAGGGCGATGAAGCTATTGATGGTTTCAGTCAGAATTATTTTTCCATCATTATTGGCTTCATGCTGGGTAGAGGCCTCTAGACTATCCTTGGGCAATCAGGATTGAGGGGGGTCAGACAGGAAAGGCTCAGTGGGACAGCACAGGGCCTGATTTCAGAATGGTAAAGACCAAGGACTAGACTAGAATAACCTTTTAAAACAAAGGGATACACATTAAATGTATCATGGTATGTCATTGAGGCAGTCACCAACTAGCAGACAGTATCTATGGCAACAAATACACAATAGCCTCTTGAATGTATGAATAGCTTTCTTCCTGCCTTACCAGGAGATACAGAAATCTCATCCATTACTGGTGTGAACTTAGAGATACCCCACCTCTAATAGCAGGATCTGATCACTTATAGGTGGTCATGTAGCCACGGTGAAATTGATAACCCGATTTCAGACATCACCTTTTATTGCCAAGAATTCAGGGAGGAAAAAAAAACCCACCTTGAGGATCTGAGCTGCAGGGAGAGGCTGAGGGGTGACCTTATAGAGGTTTACAAAATTGAGGGGCATGGATAGGATAAATAGACAAAGTCTTTTCCCTGGGGTCGGGGAGTCCAGAACTTGAGGGCATAGGTTTAGGGTGAGGGGGGGAAGATATAAGAGAGACCTAAGGGATAACTTTGTCATGCAGAGGATGGTACATGTATGGAATGAGCTGCCAGAGGATGTGGTGGAGGCTGGTACAATTGCAACATTTAAGAGGCATTTGGATGGGTATATGAATAGGAAGGGTTTGGAGGGATATGGGCCGGGTGCTGGCAGGTGGGACTAGATTGGGTTGGGATATCTGGTCGGCATGGACGGGTTGGACCGAAGGGTCTGTTTCTATGCTATACATCTCTATGACTCTATGACCTCTTTGCTGCAGCCAGATGTGGTTGGTCACGGCAAAACCTTTGGAGAATTCAATATCTTTCCCCTCAGAAAATCTATTCCACACCAGGCATACAGCCTAAGTAATAAGACTATTACAATGGCAGAGCATGGAACATGTTGAATTTTCTTGCAAACGGGATTAATATTTAAATCAAAAGTTTCTTAGTTACATTTTCAAATGAATGACGTATTTTGGTGGGGCAAAGATGTGGAATATTTACCAAGTGACCACTTGGTAACAAGGGCTTATATGCAGGGTCTGACTAAACAACTGGTGTTGCAAGTACGTACTATTGCTTGGGTAGTTAGTAAAGGGTTACTGCAAAGTGGAAATTTAATTTGTGTTAATACCGAAGATACAGGATAAGGACCTTAAAAAGGTACTGAGATAGTTTAAGAATCTTGCGGATTACAAATGAAATCAGTAAAGGCAGGACTTGATGGTTTGGAGTCTCCTAACATTTTAAGTAGAATAAATTACAGGTCATCAAGATGGAACATCAGATTAGCATTCTAACAATACAAAATGTAGTTGACAGTGGAAATTACAGTCAAACGTCACAACAGATAGATCGAAGGTGATCCCATGGCTGTAGAAGATATCTTGAAAGGCCAGGGATGGTAGTGTGGATAAAGGGACGCCAAAAGGGGAGGCAATGGTTCAGTGGTATTATCACTGGATTGTTAATAGAGAGATCCAGGTAATGTTCTGAGGACAAAAACAGGTTGCTGGAAAACCTCAGCAGGTTTGAAGCAACTGTTAAAAGAAATCAAAGTTAATGTTTCAGGTCTGATGACCCTTTCTTAGAACTAAAGGAAGGGTCACCAGACCTAAAATGTTAACTTTGATTTCTCTGAGCAGATACCACCAGCCCTGCTGAGCTTGTCCTGCAACCTCTATTTTTGTTTGATTTACAGCATCCACAGTTTTTTTCAGTTTTTACTGTTCTGTTTTGAATCCTGCCATGGAGGAGTTTGGATTCCATACAAATCTGGGATTAAGTGTCTAATGACAACTGTAACATTGTTGGAAAAACCTGTCCTTTAAATGTTCTTTGGGGAAGGAAACTGCCATACTTACCTAGTATGGCCTATGAGATTCCAGATCCACAACAATATGGTTGACTCTTAACTGCTCTCTGGGCAATTTGAGATTGGCGACGCCCTTGTCTTGTAATTTTTTTTAGAAAACACATCTTTCCAGATATCAGGGTAAAAAGGCCAAGGTGGTTAGAAGTAATGAGTGGAGATGTTTTCGTTCCAGTTGAAACCAAGCAACAACTCTTTCTCCTTTGTCAAGCTCAGGAGAAAGGTAGCAGGAGTCTGGCCTTGTGATCATGGCTCCAGAGAAGCCAAGATGGAACATAGCAGAACTGTCAGGGAATGGATTATTACATAAAGAGCTAAACTCGTGACTTGAATTGGATCACATCCATGGTCTTACACAAGATCTGGAATTTGGCAGGAATCTGATGTACTTCTCCTTAACTAACCTCAGTGTTTTTGTTCCTTCTTTGTACATCTTACTGACGGATGGTTTCCAAAAAAAAAAGTTAGCCTTGTTAGCCCTCAAAGCGCTAACATATCCAATATCCATCTTTTCACAAATGTTCCTTCAGCTCCGTGTTCAAGGCAAAGTTGTCACAGGCAATCATTCATTCCTCAGACCCAAACATGAACGCATGCACACACTTTCCAATCAAAGAATTTTATGGCATACAGTGGGGTGGTAGGCCAATTTTCCTTTCCAACTGTCCAACCCCTACCTCCACCACTGTACTATAACCAAATGTGTCCCCATTGATGTGAATAGGGTAGCAACAAGTGCAGCACAGAATTTGGCTTCGTTCCACTAGGTATGTATTTCATTTTAACCTTTAAATTCTGATTGCTGTAAAACAAATTTCAGAGGCTAAAACAGTGAATAATCCTTACCTTTCCCTCATCTGCAAACCTTTTCAGATAATCTTTCAGTTCAGACTTTAAATCGTTGTATTCTAGACAAGAAAAGAAACCACAAAGTGAATGTAATGACTTAATTCTGTGGTCCGGCATTTCTATCCAGTATGGAAAATAAGTTTACTGGAGACAAGCAGCACTTCGTAAAAACTAGGAGCAGGAGGCGGCCATCTGGCCATTCGAGCTTGCTCGCCATTCAATATGATCATAACTGTTCTTTTTGTGGCATCAGCTCCTTACCCACCCTCTCACCAAAACCCTTAATTCCTTTACTGTTTAAAAAATCTTAGCTTTAAAAACATTCAATGACGAAGCCTCAACTACTTTGCTATTCTACAGATTCACAACACTTTGTGTGAAGAAGTTACTCCTCAATTCAGTCCTAATTTTGAGGTTTGCCCTCTTGTTCTAAATTCACCCACCAGTGGAAACAACCTCCCTGCTTCTATATTATCTATTCTCCTCTTAATTTTATATTTTTCTGGGATTTCATTCCTCCCCCCCCCCCCCACCATTCTAAATTCCAATGAATATAATCTCTGTCTAATCAGTCTCTCCTCATCAGCCAAACCCCTCAAACTCTGAAAACAATCTAGGTGAACCTCCTCTACCCACCACCCCCCACCCCAAATCTAGTGCCAGTACATCCTTTCTCAAGTAAGGAGACCAAAACAGCAATGGTATTCCAGGTGTGGTGTAGCCTCACCAGCACCCTATACAGCTTCAACATACCCTCCCTGCTTTTAAATTCAACCCCTTTAGCAATGATGGACTAAATTCCATTTGTCTTCTTAAGTACCTGTTGCTCCTGCAAACCACCTTCTGCAATTCATGCAGAAGGACACCCAGGTCCCTTAGCACATGGCTTCGCGTGTGCTGACAGTTTAATTATGGAAACCAGAGAATCAGAAGCTGTAGATTTCATAGCATTTCCACCATACACTATTTTTTTTAATGGATACCCTTAACAACTCATTATTTAGTGACAATTTTCAGACATTTTCACTTTCAAAGGAAAATCCTCTTGGAGAAGCCATTGCTCACAAGGTTTTAGTAAACCTCCCATAAGGGGTAAAGAGAGAAGCTTTGAGATCTAGTATTAAAAATTAGCAATATTGAAAATCCTCTATCCCAACACTACACTCTAGATCCTAAATCCTGAACATATATTCTAGAACAAATGAAAAACCTAAAAGGTGAGCAGAATCTGATATTATTCCATCTACTGTCTTTCAAAAAAGTTTGTATATAAGTGCAGAACTTAATTTCACAAAAACTGACAAAAGATTGAGCACATTACTCTGGAAACCCATCTCATAACCTAACTTCACAGGGCTTGATCTCTCGACCACATTGCAAAAGAAGACTTGGAAAAAAAATCAGGTGACCCAGCAGCTAAGGATCAAACTAAAATGCTTTGGAAAATCTCTATTCAATTATCACCAGAGAAGAAAAGGACTGGTTTACCATAAATGAGTTCAACTTGTTGGATTCTATTCATGTTGCTCAGAGCTGTCATCAATGGATCACATTTTTCTCGTTCAGTCTCTTCAACTGTTTTGCCTTTATTTTCATAAGCCAGCACGGTATCAAATTCATCCAACAGGAAGGAGATTTCTAGTTCGTTATACAGGTTCTGAAAAGAAAGACCAACTCTTACGTGTGAATACAAACTGACCAAGTCGCAATGAGAAAGACTTTACTTCCCTCAACACCCTGTCAATGAACACCTCATTTTTAAAAAAAGAATTGAAAAGTTTTGTTTTCAATCACTGACTTGAACAAAACTTGAGACAATTGTGGAAGTAGAAAGGAATTTCTTCTAACTAAAACCGCTAAATTATCAACATACATCAGTATTTCATTCACAGAATGTGTAAAATGTAAATCAGTATTTAGTCTTCATTTCACCATTTAAAATAAAATCATTTAGATACATTAGAATTTCCTTTGTTAAGCAGGTTTCTTCACTCGTCTTGCAGAAGCACAGCCTGTCACTTGTATTTTCAGTTGCAAGACCAACCACTACTACTTGTCCAGAGATACACTTGAAAGCATCCCCAACTAATGGATACAGTATTGTGTGTACAGGAATGTGACAGTTATCAGCAATCCAAGCACAAACGTTATAGTTATACTGCTTTCACGGGGGGGAGAGGGGAGGAATACTGCCATTTTCCTTTCTCTTCCCAAAACTCAGCTTTGCACCAACATTCCCAAACACAAAATTAAATATACATATACAAACAGCCCCTGGATTGCATACAGGTTCCATTCACAAGTCAATTTGTACACGTCAGATCACAATTCAGGACAACATTAAGAAGCTGATCATAACTACAAGAAATGTCTATATATTTCAGGTCTTTAAAATTACACCCCTGTATCAGATCACCTTTAATGTCTGACCATCACGCTCATTACCCTAATCCCACCATCCCACATATCCCTCAATCCCTTTAGCCACAAGAGCTACATTCACCTTCTTCTTAAAAACACTGTTTTGGCCTCAACCACTTTCTTTGTTAGTGAATTATATTGGCTCACTATTCTCTGGGTGAAGACATTTCCCCTCATCTCAATCCAAAAGGTTTACCACTTATCCTTAAGCTATGACTTCTATTTCTGGACTCCCCCACTATTAGGAACAGCCTTCTGCCTAGTTCTGTTAGAATTTTATAGGTTTCTACGAGATCCCACATCCCACCTCCTCCTCCTTTCTCCCCCCCCCCCCATTCTTCCAAACTGCAGTGAATACAATCCTAACTGACACAAACTCTCCTTATCAAAGTCCTGCCACCTCAGGAATAAATTTAGTAAACCTTCACTATACCTCTATAGCAAGAACGTCTTCTGCAGGCAAGGAGACCAAAACAGCACACAGTATTCCAAGTGCAGCCTCAAAAATGCCCTGTATGATCACCGCAAGACATCTTTGTTCCTGTACTCGAATCTTCTCATTCTCACCTGTGTGGCTACTTTCAGTGACTGGTTCTTAAGGACACCCAGGTTTCATTGAACATTCACCTTTCTCAATTTACAACTATGCAAATAATAATCTGCCTTCGTGTTTTTGCTACCAGTGGATAACCTCACATTTATCCACATTATGCTGCATTTGCCCACTCACTCAGTCTATTCAAACCAGACTGCAACATCTCTGTATCCTCACAACTCACCCTACATCATTAACACAATGTGAATAGCAGGGGTCCCCATACCAATCCCACTAGTCATTGCCTGCCATTCAGAAAAAGACCATTTATTCCTATTCTCATTCCCTGTCTGCTAACCAGCTTTCTTTCCATCTTAATATATCAGCCATAATCCCGTGTAGTTTAATTTTACACATTAATCTCTTATGTGGGGCTATGTCAAAAGCCTCCTGAACATCCAAATAAATCACATCCACTAAACACCCCCATCAACTCTATTAGTGACATCTCTGAAGAATTCCAGGAGATTTAACAAGCATGATTTCCCTTTTGTAAATCCATGCTGACTGCGCCTGATTCTATGACTGTTTCTAAGTGCTCTGCTGTAAAATCCTGGATAATGGACTCTGGCATCATCCCACTATTGATCTCTCATTCATTGGTCTGTAATTCCCCATTTCCTCTCCAATTCCCTTTTTAAATAGGGAGATTACATTAGTTACCCTCCAATCTGTAGGAACTATTCCAGAATCGAAAGATGACCACCAATGCAACCATTATTTCTATGGCCTCTTCCTCAAGTACTTTGGGATGTCGTTTATCAGGCTTTGAGGATTTATCTACCTTCAATCCCATCAATTTCTTCAATACAATTTCTCTACTAATACAAATTCGCTTCAGTTCCTCTCTCTCACTAAACTCTGTGTTCCCCTTCATTTCTGGTATTAGTGTAACCTCCTTTGAGGTGACAGAAGCAAAGCACGAACATAAATGTTCATCTTGCTTTATGCATCTCCTGTGCAGCATTACTTGTATGTCTCAATCTAAGCACCCTATGATCTGTGTACATTCTTGTTTGTTATGATCTGCCTGTACTGCTTGCAAAAGAAAGCAATACAATAAATCAAACCAAAATTTAGTTTGTCAGTCATTTTTGTTTCCCATTATAAATTAATGTAAAGGATTATAAATTAGTTTTCACTGATCTTTTTTTCTTCACATACTAATAGAAATTTCCACAGTCAGTTCTTATATTCCCCACAAGCTTACTCTATTTTCCCCTTCTTAAATCACTTGGTCCTCCTTTGCTGAGTTCTAAACTATTCCCAATCCTTTGCTCACTTATTTTTTTCTTGCTAATTTATGCTTATACTAACTTCCATAGTCAAAAATCACACAACACCAGGTTATAGTCCAACAGGTTTATTTGGAAGCACTAGCTTTCAGAACACTGCTTCTTCATCAAGTAAAGGAGCAGTGCTCCAAAAGCTAGTGCTTCTAAATAAGCCTGTTGGGACTATAACCTGGTGTGTTATTTTTAGCTTTGTACACCCCAATCCAACACCAGCATCTCCAAATCATGACTAATTTCCATGGTTTGACCACTCTTCTATCTGGAGTCTTAACGTCTGTAGTTTAAAGACTCTTACAAATACTCTTTCTAGGCATCAGTCCTGGTGCTGCTCACGTAACCTGCCCAGTTTATATCAGTACCACTGTTCCCCAGAACTAGTCCCAATGCCCCAGGAAACTGATACCCTCAGGGTCCCACCATCTCTTTAGCCACATGTTCATCTGCTATATCCTACAATTTCCATTCTGGCTAGCACGTGGCACTGGTAGTAATCCTGAGATCACCAACTTGAAGGTTCTACTTTTCAGCTCGCTTCTTAATATTATCCTTTTTAAGGCCTTATCCCTTTTTTCTTAAAAAAAAGAAAATAATTATTATTAGTATGAATACATTCCACAACCACTGGCTATTCGCATTCTCTCTGCCCTCCCTCCCCAGGCTGTCCTTTAGCTGCTCAGAGATATCCTTGATACTTGCACCAGGGAGGTAACATACCATCCTAGAGTCTTGATTGAGCCACAGAAATGTCTGTCTATTCCTCTTACAGTTGAATCCCTGATGTCTACTGAATTTCCACACTTTTTGCTCCTCTGTTGTGCAACTGAGCCAACCATGGCACCACAAATTTGAGTCAATGATGATTTTCCCAGAGAAGTCATTCCCCTCAACTGTATCCAAAGCAGTCTGTCTATCAGGGAATGGCCACAGGGAGTTCCTGCACTGCCAGCCTAATCTTCTTACACTGCCTGGTGGTCCCCCATTCCCTCTCTGCCTATTGAGTCTTAGCTGCGGTGTAACCACCTCTCTGTCCATGCTACGCACAATTCTCTCAGCTTCCTGGATGCTCCAGTGTGTCCTGAGCTGTCACTCCAGTTCCAAAATCCAAGGGCTTCCAGGAGTGCAGCTGGAGACACTTCCTGCACACATTCCAGGCCCCCACACTGGAAATGTGCTCAGCTTCCCACAAAGCTGGAGAAGCAAACCCAGCTTTGAGCCCTCTTGCCATCACTTACCCGGCTAAATTAAAGTTTTTAGAAGATGCTTAATATCAAATATCAACTTCTCTAGGGCCCTTCTGTAGTAACAAGGAACAGGGAAAAAAAAATACAGGCCTTAAACTATAAACCACAAAAGGACCCTACAAACCATAAGCACTAATCATTGTAAATATTTAACTAATCTTTCTTACTACTTAAAAATCGGCTCTCTCCCTTGAAGCCTCTAGTCCAGTTTTATTCCATTCTAACCACTCCAAACTTCCTGTGACGTCTTTGTTTCCTCCTGTTATGGACCAGGCCAGACCCCCTCAAAACATTTCAAGAAAGCGGCTCAGGCCCTAACTTTGCCATTTGTTTTAAGCAGGTGTAACACGGTTATTCCAGGACTGGTCAAACTACTTAGTTTTAAACAAAACAGAATTTAGATTAGATTAGATTAGATTACTTACAGTGTGGAAACAGGCCCTTCGGCCCAACAAGTCCACACCGCCCCGCCGAAGCGCAACCCACCCATACCCCTACATTTACCCCTTACCTAACACTACGGACAATTTAGCATGGCCAATTCACTTGAGCTGCACATCTTTGGACTGTGGGAGGAAACCGGAGCACCCGGAGGAAACCCACACAGACACGGGGAGAACGTGCAAACTCCACACAGTCAGTCGCCTGAGGCGGGAACTGAACCCGGGTCTCTGGCGCTGTGAGGCAATTTATTTACAACATTACCAAATGAAACATAAACAAAAAGAACAGAATACCAAATAACTTAACCTGAGAACTCAACAGTTCATCCCAACTTAATGACGCTGACTGAGAGGACACTTCCCAGAGTGCTTCACCATGTCACAGACTGTGTGGCCAGCCTTCCCAGAGTGCTTCACTGTGACACTGTTCCTAAATTTATTTCCAAGTCAGACATTTGCAAATTGGGGAGTCCCTGTAATAGTGCTTTGGAAGTGAACATCAAATTGTACTTTGGATATCTATCTGCTTATGTCCTTTCATTTGTGGACGTTCTATCAGCTTTAGATGAATAAGCAATTATATTGGTGTTTGCAGATGGCTCCCTTTGCAATTTGGATTGTAACTGATGGCCACGTTTTGGTTTCCAAAATAGAACTCGCAAAAAAGTGCAAGTGCTGGAAAAACAATAAACCAGAACAGTTAGAAGAAACAGCAACTGTAGGAGACAAGTTTCAGAGTTTCAGTGAAGAACTAGAGATTGAATGTTGATTAGCTGCAACTTCATGTAATTAGGGATGTAGAACATCTCTGACATTACTAGTTTCAAAAATGTTACAAGAAAGATTTGTGGTGCTGGTTTAACCAAAACTTGGAATTTTTGTATCTTTTAGTTTAAAAAAAAAGATAAAGTAAACAAGTACGATTCAAATCAAAATCATTTTAAAAACTGGGGTGGTGACAGGGAGAAAAGTCATGGGAGAAGACAAACATACCATGCAAGACTGGCAGGTACACAGCTTATTACGCCAGTTATGAGGCCAGTAGGTGGCACAGTCTCTCTGCAATTCACCCTTTTTCTTCACCTGCTGCAGTTTGCAACCTGTGACATTCTCCTCCTTCACGCTGCAACTTGCATCGTCACCACTGGCTCCCTGGAATACAAAATGGAACAACCTTTTTAACAAATGTAGCTGTTCGAGAGGATATATTTTAGGATTGTAACTTCTGATTTCTAATTTTCTGGGTCTGGAGTATGGGGTTTTTGTGGGACAATGAGAGAGAGCTCAGTCTGGATAGCTTATGAAATAGGCTTGGAGTTGCATAATAAACAGTGAGAAGTCCTCTCGTGTTGCAACTAGGATTGTAATGGCAGCTCTCAGTATCTGAAGGTGGCAGGTTTCTAGGCAACTGAGGAGAGGGCTTGAAGCGAAGGTATAAAATCGGGAGTGGAGTTAAATTATTTATGTAATTTTACAAAATCCAAAGAAAGGATTGAAGATAGTTTGCAAATTGCCATGCACTTTCAGATTAAAAAGCAGTTTAAAGACAAGTATTTTTATCTAAAGACCAGCTGTGTCACTTTGGACATAAGGAGGGGGAAGGTTCTTGACTATGAAATTGGAGATTTTGGAACAGTCTGTAAGGCAGTGTGCCTGTCAGCAGTGTGGAGAAGACAGGCTGAGTCTGCCAGGTGCTCTCGAAAAGTGCAATAGAAGCACAGAGCTCTGACTGTATGCAGGGACTATAAGCGTGACCGATGCTGCAAAAAAAACAAACATGCAGATTCATGGAAATTAAGATCTGCCTAGTGAAGCTATATGGATGAAATTGGCAGTGAATTTCTCAAAGAGAAAAAATTTTGGGAGCAATTATCAGATTGCGAGTTTGAGTGAATTCCTGGGAGCTGTGACAAACAGAGGTTTGGCTCCAGAATGGAATATCCCTCAGGAAGTTGTAGTGGGTAAAAATGGATTTGTGGTTGAAATTGAAAAGTAGAACAGGGGGTGTTCTGTTTGGGATTTTGGTTCAAGGCATAAGTACTTACAAGGGATGTATTTGTTTCTCTTTAAATAATAGCAGTAGATTTTTTTCCCTTTGGGAAAAAAAAGGAAAAAACTCATTGCGTGGCCATTTCAGTTAGTAACTGAGGTTGAATTTCTACTTAAAAATCACCGGTCTCTGAGATGATAAGTTATTTTTTAAACAAATACAACACCAGGTGTGAAACATCTCAATTGAAAGAGCATACTTAAACTTACGACATTCTAGTAACTTGTTAAAAGAAAAACTACAATGGGCATCAGTGAGTAACTGATTGCCTATCAGGGATTAGCCAAACTATGGAATTGAAACCCAAGTTACTTCACATAAACTTTGAATTATAGGGATGTCCATAGCCAATGAGATGACCCGTAAGCTCCATACAGTCCTTCAAAGATTACAATTTATTCACAGATTCACAAAAGTAAAATGAATAATAAAATACAAAACCTGGAGGTAACTGTAATTGAAGAGAAACAAATAAGCATTTGGGTCACAGTTGATGGGAGTTTTGACAATTGAACTGAAAAGTTTAAAACCCAAAAGATCAACACTGCTACAAGCATACATATAAAGAAACTGTTGTGTTTGATTTACAGCACATCACAAGGCAGAGAGTCTATCGCTTGCTTTATACACTCCAAAATATTTAAATGGAAGACTGAAGTGGCAGAGTCTGGTCTTACTGGCTTTATACCAGTACTGTACTGATTCCTGAAGAAGGGCCTGTGCCCGAAACGTCGAATCTCCTGTTCCCTGGATGCTGCCTGACCTGCTGTGCTGTTCCAGCAATAAAGTTTCAACTTTGATCTCCAGCATCTGCAGACCTCACTTTCTCCTGTACTATGGCAATACTCAAAAGCTTTTATTAGGCCAGGCAGTAAAGCAGATCAAAAGCAAAAATCAGAGCACATCAAGTCACAGCACACAGGCCACTCAGCTGTACTGATTAATACCAGTATTATTGATCCACATGGATTCAGTGGCCTAGTAGTCACTTGGTTAGTAATCCAATACAGTGACTCAAATCTCACTATCAGGTGGTGAAATTTGAATTCAATAAAATCTGGCATTTAAATAAAAAATGTGTAATCACTATGAATTATTTTAGTGAGTGATAGTCTCGCAACAATACCACTAAAATATTAATCCAGAGACACGGGTAATGTTTTGGGAACATGGGTTCAAATGCTGCCATGGCAGACAGTAGAGTTGGAATTCAATAAAAATCTGGAATTAATGATGATCATTGTTGATGGTCAGAAAAACTCAACTTGTTCACTAATGTCTTTCAGAAAATGAAATCTGCCATCCTTACTGTCTGGAGTGCATGTGACTTGAAATCTGCACCAATGTGTTTATCTCTTAACTGCCCTCTGGGTTATCAGGGACACATAGTAAATGCTGGACTGGCCACTAATGCCCACACCCCCAGAGTGCATTTTTAAAAACACAAGCCTCCTTCCAAACCCATCAACAATGCTCATTCCAAGGTTATGTATCAAGCTTCCTCATAAATTTATCAACACTCTTTTTTCAACTACTCCTTGCTGTACAGATTTCCATTTTGGATTTATTAGACAGTTTGGCCCCATTATTAAATCTTCTAAAAGTGGAAAATCTTTATGTCTATCCCATCAAATCTCATCATTTAAAAAAATAATCAGAACAACTCTTGTCTTTCTCCAAGAGAGGGAAACAAATCCCAACTTGCCCCATCTTCATAGATAATATTGGAATGGAAATCATTCTTGTAAACTTTTTTTAAAGAAAACTTGTATTCCTTGTGCCTGTATATAACGTTATTTTTAAAAATCAGACTGATCATTACAATTCACAGATTTACAGAATTCAAAATGTAGAGTAATTAGTTTAGACTACAAAGTTTACTAATGTCTTTTCTGCTTTTCAATTCTATCCATCTGGAAATTGTGAATATTTCGTGATTGTAATTTTTTTGTAATGTGGCCAGATTAAACAGTCAGTATTTTGTCATTTGTGTATTAGCCCTAGATTCTTCTACTCCTGTGGCATTTAGACTCATTATTAAAGCAATAAGCGGCCTCCTTGTTCTTCCCAGCAAAACACGCCACTTCACACCTCACCTTTGTGCCAATTAATGAGAGGCTGAACAGGCTGTGGCTGTTTTCCCTGGAGCGTCAGAGGCTGAGGGGTGACCTTATAGAGGTTTACAAAATTATGAGGGGCATGGATAGGATAAATAGGCAAAGTCTTTTCCCTGGGGTCGGACAGTCCAGATCTAGAGGGCATAGGTTTAGGGTGAGAGGGGAAAGATATAAAAGAGACCCAAGGGGCAACTTTTTCACGCAGAGGGTGGTA
>NC_057719.1:25032232-25060865 GCF_004010195.1 Chiloscyllium plagiosum
TGGATGGGTATATGAATAGGAAGGGTTTGGAGGGATATGGGCCGGGTGCTGGCAGGTGGGACTAGATTGGATTGGGATATCTGGTCGGCATGGACGGGTTGGACCGAAGGGTCTGTTTCCATGCTGTACATCTCTATGACACTATAACCAATGATTTGGAAAGAATTAGAAGATGGAACTGATGGCTAGATCAACCCGAGAACCAACAAGTACACATTGGACTGAAGGGTTTCCTGTGCTGTAAATGCCCCCAAATCTTCATTCACTTGAGAATAAAGCACTCAACCCTGATTTATTTCATGGGAGAAAGCAATCCAATAACATGAAGCACAAGTTGTGGATTTTTAGAAACCATGCACACAGACACTGATTCAATCTTCAATTAGAGGAAGATGGAAAATCAACTTGGTTCACTCAAAGTAAACAGTGTACATTTTAGTGAAAAAATCAATGTCACCTCAGATTTCTCTTCGACTTTATAGCTTGTGGAAGGCTCGTTGTGTTTGGCTGCAGTTTCGTCAGATTTCGTTTCAATAGTCATTGCATTCTGATTATGTACATCTCCATTTTCCCGTATTGAGCACACGTCAACAGTACCATCCTCTACTTTGGTCAGTGGTCCACTGTTTTCAACGTCTGATGCTTTAGTCACTGGGCGAAGTATACAAAAGCAAGTTTTAATAAAGCAAGATATCAGACTCTTTCCCACACTCCCACCATGATGGAAGTCAACAGGGTACTCAAACACCTCTGGATGGGCTACTTTCCATTCATATTCTTTCTTGTCGATCGAGATAAAATAGCTATAAAAAAAAACATTTGCCTACTCTCCCCATCCCATATTCAATTCCACCCACCAATATTATCAATTCACAACACGCTAAAACACAATGACCCATCCAAATAATACCAGTCTTCAAGAAATGCATTATCAAGTACATGACAAAATCACAATTTGCTACTTTAGATGCAAAATGTGCTGGAGAATGCAACAGACCTAGTAGCTCCTGGGGAGAGAGAGTGAAAACAAGAGAGTTTCTTGTTGAGAAGCAAGAGTTCACATTTCAATTCTATTACAACTCTTCTTCAGAACTCAGTTTGGTATTTTGTCATTCCTCAATGAAAACATCTGGAGCTTTTTTTAATACAGGATTAAATCACAAAAACAAGGATTAAAAATAAACTTTAAAATTGAAATCAGTCAAAGCTAAGCAATCTTCTTAAGGGGGGATAATCTCCAGCAGGCTATATGCAATATTAGTTTGGCTTTCAATGGACTGAAGCCAATCTAAAACAACATTTGCTTAGAGTTATGGCGGCTTTCCTCACATCAATCTCTTGGTAAGGAAAGGAGAGGTTTTTTTGTTAATCGCGAAGGTGGTAAATGTTTACTGCTATGATGGGTCGCAGTCAAATTTATACAATAAATGACAGATTTTGCCTGGTTAGCCACCAACCTCACAGAAGATGAGCAGTTCATGCAGCAAGTTAGTCTGGCTGATGGGCACATTAGACAGTCAGGCGCTTGGACATTAGCTCATCTACTTGTCCTTGAGGGTTAGGCAGCTGAGACTCTCTTGGACTCATGTGTTCAGAGGAGCTTGGTTTTGAAGAAAGGTCCTTGCGTTGAAACTTTTAAACTGTTTCTCTCTCCATGGATCTGCTGAGTTCTCTGGAATTGTGTTTATTTTAGTATCAGAGTTACACTGAACCCTAACATATTTTACCAGGTTCAGTGAAAACAGATCAAAAAAACCAGACAAGGTAAAAAATATGGCTCCTCTATATTTGTTCTTTTTAAAAGCAGTTAACTTTACATAGCAGTGCTGGGTCTGACAGTGGTTATACGGTCTTAACATCACTGGACAGTGACAGGGTTGACTGCTATGTTTAACCAGCTGCTGATAACTAGCGATTTTACTAAACTTAGCAGGGCTCAAAACAGATAATATCCTGAACTGAAGCTGAACCAAGATACTTCCTACCTGCCACATGCGTTGCATAGGCCCAAAGAAATGAACATCTCTTCATGCAGCTCCGACAGACCATTTCCTGATACTCCTCATTATCTGGCAGAGTGGCACCAAGGTGCTAAAAATCAATCAACAGTCACAAGTTGATTAGCATTTAATCATTTAAAACTGTGAATATGGTAAGAATAGAAGGTGAACTCAGTCTTATTATGACACACACTTTAACAAAATAATTGCGAGAAGCTGCTATGAACATGCTTTGGTAACCGATGTCGGAAAGCCAGTTCAATCTGTCTGTCTTAACACTGGTGATTCTGATGCATGTGCCAATGCCAGTCGTGAGTACTGATGGGAAACAAAACTCTTTGTGGTAAACAGCAGCTTCAAAATTAAAACCGTTGCAGGATTCATACACCTGATTATATATAGAATATGATCGGTGATAAACAGACCACTGCTTAAAATGTTGTTTGAAGCAAATTCAATAGTAACCTTCAAGAATGGAGTTTTAAAGTTTCAAAACAAAAAGGGAACTGGATGCGTAGTAACGAAAGGGTTGCCATGGTAGGTTAACTAAGTTGTGCATTGAAAGATTTTAAGCACAAAAAGGAGGGCTCCTTGTGTACAGTGGATCCCAAAAGAACCTCTAGTTAATTCTGAGAATGACAGCTCAGTTGCACAGAGCACCTGCTACACTACACTTTCAACAAGGAGAAAATAAAATGGGAAATGAGGCATTTTCACTAGTTGCAGATTTGTGCGTCCACTAGACAGGATAAGAGATTCAAACAGCAGGTTCTAGGGCCCTCACAATGTTCTAACCATTATTTTCACTTCTAAAGTGCAGAGATCTCAATTCTGAAACACTGCTCCAAAACGTATCGAGCTGCTTCAACCTGGAAATGATTACAGGGTGATATAAAACAGTTTAAATTAAGAATGGCCCAGCTGTAAAAACCAAAGGGGACATGACAACTTAAACAAAACTAATTAGACTCATTTAAACATCAATTCAGGACAAAGGATGAACTTTAAAAAGGATTACCAGGGTCTCATTCTCCCACTACCATCATTTACAACAGAAACAAGAGCATGCCATCAAGATTGTTCCAATTTTCAGACAGAGATCATGGCGCACCTAAAACCTAAATCTGTATACCCGCCTTTACCACATTGCTCAGTTCCTTTGCTCAACAAAAATCTCAGATTTAAAACTAATGATTACTCTCGCATCGATTACCAATTGCAGAAATAAATTCCAAATCTCATCCAGTGTGTTAGAAGTCTTCCCCAACTTCACTCCTAAAAAGTTCTTTAGACTATGTTTTCTAAATGCTATCTCCCACCTAGCACAAATAAATAGTTCTCTTTGTCAACCCCTTCTGATTTCCTTTAATATCCTGAAAACTTGAATCAAACGATGCGTTATCTTTCCAAATTCAGATTATGCAACCCTAGTTTGTGTAATCTCATTGTAATTTAAACCCTGTAGTACCAAGTAAAAAAATCACAGCACCACGACATTACAGATTTCTTATAGAAACTCAGCACTCATGGACCAGTCGAACCGTGAACATTCTTCCTTACAATGGACATGTCAGCACTCTATACCAGCATCCTCTACAACGACGACATTTTGGCAACAGATTCAGTACTCAACACCAACAACTGCCAATCTCTAAGCACCATCCTACAATTCATCTGCTTCGTCCTTGACCACAATGTTTTCACCTTTGACCACAGGTTCTTCATCATGACCCATGGAATGGCCATGGGGACCAAACTTGCAACCCAATATGCCAACATTTTCATGCACAAGTTCGAACAAGACTTCTTTTCTGCACAGGACCTCCAACCAACACTATCCACCAGGTATATTGACGACATTTTCAATATGGCAAGGAGTCACTGAAATAACTACACAATGATATCAACGGGTTTCATCCCAGCATCAGACTTAACATGGACTACTCTTTAGTATCTGTCTCATTCTTGGACACATGCATCTCTATCAAGGATGGGCAATCCCACAGATAACCTCACAATGTTACACTTCTCCAACTTCCACCCAAAACATATTAAAACAGCTATCCCTTATGGACAAGCCCTACACATTCACAGGATCTGTTTAGATGAGGAGGAACGTGACTGGCACTTGATGGCTCAAGGATGCCCTCAAAAGAACAGGTATGATGCCCAACCAATCAACTGACAGTTCCGACATGCCACAGCAAGAAGCCATAATGACCTCCTGGTTGGACAGACACAGTACCCTTCCTTGTCCAGTACTTGGTGAGTCAGAGTACGTCGCCAAGACCTTCCCCCATGCCTCCACTTCTTGTTTTTGAACAACCAAACCTTAAACAGATCGTTGTTCACAGCAAACTGCCCATCCTTCAGGACAACATCGACCACAACACTGTACAACCCTGTCACAGCTGATGCTGCAAGACGTGTCAGAGTGTCGACACGGATACCACCATTACGCATGGGAACACTACCCACCATGTACGGGGCAGGTACTCATGCGACTCGGCCTATTTTGTCTATCTTATACATTGCAGGCAAGGACACCCTGAGGCATAGTACATCGGCGAGACCAAACAGACACTATGACAACGGATGAATGGACACTACGCAACAATCACCAGGCAGGACTGTTCCTTCCAGTCGGGGAACACTTCAGCGGTCCAGGCCATTTGGCCTCAGACCTTTGGGTGATCATCCTCCGAGGCGGACTTCGGGATAAGCAACAATGCAAAGTGGCCGAGCAGAAGCTGACAGCAAAGTTCGATAACCATGGGAATGGTCTCAACTATGCCCTGGGTTCATGTCGTACTACAGGTGACTCCATTGCACTATACACACACTCTCACACAAAAACGGCTACATATTCTCACACCCACGCAGACACACACACACAACCCCTCCCACATATGCGTATACCCCATCACACTCACACTTAACCAAGCCTAAATATACTCGCACACACTCACTGTCTCTTCGACACACACACACAAGTTTATGGGGTGAATTTGGTTTTGCAGAATTACATTTTATTTCGCTCAAAAACTGCATGAATCCATGTAAAACTCTAAATCCCACTTTAGACGTAGAACCAGTCTAACTCAACATTGGAACACAGACCCCACAACTTAATGCATTGTCAGAGTGGAGATGGTATCTATTGTTTGAAAAGCTAGACCTTTCTTGAGAATGTAAGTTAAAGGAAGTTCTGGGATCTACAGATCAAAGAACAGAAACCAACACATCCCATTCTAAAAGATGAAAGACTTGATCTAAAGTTGTTTAATGTATCAGCACATCTCTATGACACTGTACTCATTTGGCTATAAATTCTGTGCCTCATGATCTTATTTTTCACAACCACCTGGAGGAAGGAGCAGCGCTTTGAAAGCTAGTGTTTCCAAATAAACCTGTTGGACTACAACCTGGTGTTGTGTGATTTTTAAACTTTGTCCACCTCAGTCCAACACCGGCACCTCCAAGTCTTGTAATCCAAATCTTGTAAATCAATATTGCATTCTCTCCAAAACCAATATATTCTACCCAAAGTTCTGATATCTGGAACTGCTGACAGTACTCACTCTCTTACAATTATATTCTTATAAACCACTTCAATACTCTTTAATTGTTCGGTTCATGGCATTTTTAAATGATTCATGTGCAGGTCTCTGAAACTCCTTTATTTCTAGCTTTCCATCATTTAAAAAAAAAACTAATTTTGTCCTTTTTGGGTGCAAAATGGCTGACTTCACATTTGCCTGTACTAAACGCTATTTCTCACAGCTTTCCACATTCACATAACTATTCGTATCTCTTTGCAAATTCGAATATCTATTATCCAGAACTCCATCCCCTGACACTTATCCTATTTTCTAACCAAATCAATAATTTGCCTTCAACTTATTTGGAAACACTGGCTTTCAAAGCGCTGCTCCTTCCTCAGGTGGTTGTGGAGAATAAGATCATAAGGCACAGAATTTATAGCCAAATGAATAGTTTCATGAAGAGGTGATGATACATTAAGCAATTTTAGATCAAGTCTTTCATCATTTAGAAAGGGATATGTTGGTTTCTGTTCTTTGA
Source organism: Chiloscyllium plagiosum (assembly GCF_004010195.1). Classification (NCBI taxonomy): domain Eukaryota; kingdom Metazoa; phylum Chordata; class Chondrichthyes; order Orectolobiformes; family Hemiscylliidae; genus Chiloscyllium; species Chiloscyllium plagiosum. Next base: position 25,038,316 of record NC_057719.1, read on the forward strand.
AATGCCTTCAAAAAAGTACATTTTAAATAAACATGCAGAGACAACACCCTAGTCCACTACTTTAGTCACATCTTTAGAAGTTCAATTCGTCAGGCAAATTCATACTGGCTCTCTCCCTCTGACTAGCTGCAAGCTTTCAGTGTTCAGCAAATCTATTTTTAATTACTGTTCAGTAACTTTCAACAGATGTTAGGCCAGTTAGTGTATAAATGTCTGGTTTCAGTCTGCAATTTATCTGAAATACGGAATGTAAAAAATCAATTTAGAATCAATGATACTTTTGAAAATTACAGTTTCAGCATCAGCAATGCTCTCATCTAATTCTTTGAAATCTTAGCATTGAAACTATCTGATCTTGGGAAATTTGAGCTCTTTCATGCCCCAATTTGATTGTTGTTCTGTTGCTGATGTTAATTTTGCTGAGCTTTTGCCCTTGATCCAATGTTTTGGCAGTGTGACCTCTTTCGTGTAAAATTGATGCAACATAATTATCAAAATGCCTGCCAATTCCCAATTTTTATTGAAAATGACATCATTATCCGTTTAAGCCGCCCACATTATCCTGACCACTATTTCCGAATACGAAAATGTAAACAGGTTTGCATTGATGGCCAAAAAATAACTTGATAAGTAATTGATTTATTGGAGTTTGAGTAAATTAATCCATTTGCCTACGTAGTCAGTTTTGCTTGAATAAAAATCAAAAAGAGTTTTACTAAATATTTAATGATTCTTCAATGAAAAAGAATGGCCTTCCACCCATAAACTTCTCTACTCATATTCATTGTTTTCATACACAGCCAATGGCTATTACTGATCCAACTGCCAATAAAACCACCTTGTTAATCAAGTGGTTTTAAAGCACTATTAAAGCTTTCCAAAAGGGTAAACTGTTAGAAAGTTAAGTCTTACAAAACAAGTCAAGTTCCAAAAGGACAGATTGAGCCCACAGATTTAAGCAGTCCAATTAGTTCAACAGTTAAGCTCAACACAAAATGTGCAGTTTGGCACAATAAAATATCTATAAAAAGAGAGTGTGACCTAACATAAAACAGAGTTACACAGAATTTACAGCACAAATGGATCTTTGTACTGATGTTTATGCTGTGCATGATGCTCCTCTCACCCTACTTACAATACTGATGAGTGTGTGTATAAGGAATAAATAGATCCATGCTGTTTATCTTGATTTTGTCATGTCTCACAGACTAACAGCAATGTGTTAACATTGCCTGAAAAAAAAGAGGCATTTTCATCTCATCCTTTTGAGTAATTGGACCACCTTACTCTGTTCTGGATTAGTGGTGCTGGAAAAGCACAGCAGCTCAGGCAGCATCCGAGGAGCAGTAAAATCGACGTTTTGAGCAAAAGCTCCTCGGATGCTGCCTGAACTGCTGTGCTTTTCCAGCACCACTAATCCAGAATCTGGTTTCCAGCATCTGCAGTCATTGTTTTTACCCACCTTACTCTGTTGTCCTTCCTTAATTCCATCCTTACATACTCCAACACAGCCAGGCCACGTTTAGCAATAACATTCCTTTCCACCACTTCATTACATCCAAAGTCACAAAAGAGTCTGTCCCTCATTTACTGCCCCTGTCCTGACATTATCTTGGAGTAAGCTTCTACATGCCTGCTGCTGATACCCAAATGTTTAGCCGCCCACTGCCACTGTATTGTTAGACTGTGTCTAGGCTTCAATAAGGCAGTTTATTATCAGCCATGGTATCACTCCTTCATTTTTACCAAGGGATCAAATTTCACACCAGAGTCAAAAAAAAAGTCGAAACTACCACTCCAATGTAGTACTGAAGTACCATCTTTTGGTAAAGACATTAAGTCAGGGGCCTGTCTCAGAATATTCTACAGCACCACACCATGAGGACAGGGAATTAAACCTCGAGTCCTGTACACATTTATCTCACAATCAAAATCACCAAGCAAAACAGAGAATGCCGTCATTATCACATCGCCATTTGTGGATACTTACTTGCAAATTCGTTGTTGTATTTCTTACAAAAGATTAAACTTCAAAAAGCACTTACTGGCTGCGAAGTGTGGATGCAAATGGAATGCATTAATAACAAAATGTGAAAAATTGGGATTTTGGTGAAAGTGGAAATTCTGATAATTTTTATTTCAATGCAGAATTTAAAAAATTGGTAAAAATGAATGAAGTGGGTAAATGGAAACTGCCTGTTGGTTTCAGTTAACCACCAATAAACAGTAACGACCCTCTAAATAGAAGCCAATTACTGTCAGCAAGGAACAGTGTGTTTGCAACTTGCGTCAGGTCTTGCAGCAAAGTGGTAGTGTCCTTACCTCTGAGCCAGGAGGCCTAGTTTTAAGTCCTACTTTCACCAAGGGCATTATAACAACATATGTGAACTGGATGATTAGAAAATAATCAGGAAACAGTATTTGCAACTTATATTGGGTCATGGTACAATGGTGGCATCCTGAACTCTGACCTTCGGGCCCACAGGTAAAGTCCCATTTGATCTAGACATGTCTTAACAAGTGGAGTAAAATCACTCAAGCACACACACTACAGGTGTAAGGGTAGTCACAAATGGGTAAATCATAAACTTAGAAGAATGGAAAAAATGGAATTTTGAGAGAGTGAGAATGCTGCTTTTTGCCTCCAATTCTTTTGGTGGCTCATTTAAGTTTCAATCAATACATTATTATTTACTGATTTAATGCTAAAGGCCAGTGAGGGCAAGAAAAGGAAAACTGAAATCGGAAACTAAGAAAAACATAAATAATCAAGACTAAGACAGGACAGAGTGTCTGACTGCAGAATATTAAGAGTTTGCGATTGCTGGGACTATCCTGAACAAATCCACATGCAGATTGGTCTTGAATCTCTGGTATTTATAGCCATTGAGCTAGGAGTGCGATTTAAAGATATACTGTCATAGAAAGGCAAGCAGAGCAGCATCTGGACAGTTTGCTCCAGGGTTTGGTCTCATCTTAGAATAAGACAAGGATAATGTGACTGATCATGTACACAGCACAGGGAACCCAAGGTGAGCTGGAAAACTAGGACCGCAGAAAGTACTATAGTCAGATCAGATACCCTCTTGCTCCAAAGTGCCATGATCTAGCTGAAAGAAAGAGAGGAGGGAAAAATGTAAGGAGTAAATATATTGAGGATGCACCACATCCTTTGTCACCAGGATTGGCAGTCCCACATGATACATTGCCTATCCCAGGGTGAGTGACATCTCTAATTGCTTAAAAACAGCATATCAGAGAGAGGATCTCTGTATTGGGACCAACACCATATGACAAGGCTAAAGAGGTCCAGTTAGAGTGCACCAGACACACAAAAGCTAAATTTAAAAGAAGAGGACAGAACTTGAATTGACCTACATCCAAATTATTACTGGAGTTGAACGCAAACTAGCGCAGTGTTAAGTACATGAAGAAGGGGAACATGTGACTGAGGGAGTGCTATAAGAAAGACAAATTCAATTTCATGGGACAGCGGTAGACATAGGAAAATGTGCAACAAAGATAACCTCCGCCAGAACTGTGCTATCCCAGAGAAAAATAGGATTTTAAAAGAGCAGTCAGAATGTCTTCCAAAACCTAAAATGAAATGGGTGTGGTGGTCAGTGTGAAGAAATTGATATAAATAATAGTTTTAAAACTAAACAAAAAAGGAATAGAGTGGACTAATAGTCCAGTATATTAAACACAAGATGTTGAGGTAAAAAGAAATAAAAGGTTATGGAGCAGTTATACCAAGAGAGCTAAGTGACAGTGTAAACATTTCAACCGAAGGAACAGAAGAAACTGGAGCAGGAGTTGGCCTATCGTCCCATCAAGCTTGTCCTCTATTTAATCAAATAATGGCTGATCTGCACCAGGCCTCAAGTCCTGATTCAGTCCAACTCCTCATGGCCCTCAACTCCCGATCTATCTCTCTCTCTCTCTCTCTCTCTTCCCCCCCCCCCCCCCCATTACTTTGCCATTTAACTACTTGCTGTAGCTGCATGCTATCCTTCATGTTTCATGCACAAGAACACATAGATCCTTCTGTTCTGTGCGGTACAGCTTTGGAGTATCTCACTCTCTAAATAATAATCTGACTTACGATCCTTCCTACAAAAGTACAAGCTCCAACAACCCAGTTTTTTGACCATTCACTTATCAATATCTCCTTGCAATTCCTTTTGTCCACATAACATGCCCTCCCACCTATTTTTAGTCAGACCCTTCCTCCAAGTCAGTAATAGTAAATAATTGAGTCCCCTGGACAGATCCATATGGCACTTTATTAATTAAGTCTATCCATCCTCAAAGAGACCCATTAATTCAAGCTGTCTCTAGCTAATATACGTTAAATGACTAGACTGCTATACCAGACGACAAGCAACATGAATTTGACTGGGACAACACTACCATTATAGGGCAAGCCAAACAAAGAACAGCCAGGGAATTCCTAGAAGCATGGTACTCTTCCACAAACTCCATCAACAAACACATCGACCTGGACCCAATATACCGGCCACTACAGCGGACAGCTGAAACTGACAACCGGAAGCGGCAGGTACAGGCCACTATAAATGCCGGAGGAAACACTACTGAAGCGCTTCACAGGAGGCTCCCAAGCACTGATGATGTCACCGAGACAGGGGACGAAACGTTTCCAACAAAAACTTCCAGTTCGGCGAACAGAACCACAGCAACAATTCTAATTGTTTGATAGGGAAGTTTTTCATATTGGAAGTCAATATCTACTGTATATTGAAAAAGAGGGAATGCAATTATTTTACAAAGATTAAACTGTACTAATACCCCAAAGTACCACTAGATAATATCTTGGGACCAACACTGCCCTAATATCAATATTCTACCGCCAGCAGGCTACTTTTCAGAAATTACTAGATTTATACATAATCAACTGCTAAAGCTCATGTAAGGTCACTAAATACTAACAAATAGTGTCATTAATAACATCCAGGCTGTTTATAGCCTATAAATTTGAACAAACTCCAAGTCTCTAAGCAGCAAAATAAATTCATCTGAACATTAACATATTCCCTAATTCCAAAATTAACCAATAATAGAGTCATAGGGATATACAGCGTGGAAACAGACCCTTCAGTCTAACTCAATCAGATATCCCAACCCAATCCAGTCCCATTTGCCAGCACTTGGCCCATATCTCTCTAAACCTTTCCTCTTCATATACCCATCCAGATGCCTTTTAAATGCTGTAATTGTACCAGCCTCCAGCACTTCCTCTGGCAGCTCATTCCATATACGCATCACCCTCTCAGTGTGAAAAAGTCACCTCTTTAGGTCCCTTTTATATCTTTCCCCTTTCATCCTAAACCTTTGCCTTCTAGTTCTGGTCTCCCCCACCTCAGGGAAAAAGACCTTATCTATTTATCCTATCTATTTTCTAGTCATTCCATTAACTTGAATACCTGCCCTGTGCCAAAGAAGGAAACAGTATGTACATGGGTGTGTGGGTGTGTGTAAGTAATGCATATGCCCTGCAGTGTCAAAAAGTAGATAATAACAGAAATCATATCTTTGGACTGTGACAAAATTGAAAAAAGAAATAGGAGGGAAGAGATTCCATAAAAATTACACCCATTTTAACAGAACTCACCCAGTGAAAAATGCAGAAATGGGACTAATACTTATTACCCAGTTTGCACTCCCATTGCAGCCTACATGCTGCAGAAATTGTTCACTAACAGTGAAACGGATCTGTGCATGTGTTCTGGGGGAGGACTGGGGATGCAGAAGACAACATGTCAGCAACCAGCTGCATACCCCATTCCACTTTAAACAATTACCTCGCCACTCCCTTTAACTCTACGATGTGAATCGCAGGGATGCAAATGGAATCCAATGAGATGTCAGGGGAGCCAGTGCCCCCCAGAATCTTAGCATTTAGGGAGAGGCAGCTCCACAGGGACCTGAAAGTACCTCCCCCTCCCACAAACATCTCCACAAAAAAAAAAAAACCCTGGGGTTCAGCAACACATTGTGAACATCACCAATAATTAGAAGTCTCCACTCTCTGCTCCACACACCCACAATGACACAAACATAGATAGCCCCCTCAATGATGACCTTTTCCACCGCCAATGGAGGCAGCTTGGAGTTGGAGGGGGGAGCTGTCTGACACCAGGAAACCCCTGGGCTCGCTCTCCTGGGCCAGCAGGGCCTCCTTTACCTGAACTTTCTCCATTGCTCTTTTTTTCCAGCCACAGTGCTCGGGTTCAGCCACAGACCTTTGCTAACATACCTGCTACCACCACCTCCACTGGCAGTGTGTTCCAGGCACCCACCACTCTCTGAGAAACATTTTCCCTGCATTTCTCCCTAAAACTTACCCTCTCTCACCTTGAACCTGTGCCGTTAGGTTGATTGCTTTCTCTTTTCTCCCTTGAGCTCAGTTAACAATAACAGGATAGCTATCTTTTAAGAATATGCATTTTCAAAGCTAACTTGAACTGTTCATATTTTGAACCACCAAAGCATTTTACTTTCTCCATGAAGAGCTGATGGAATATGGAATGTTTTGTCACAAGTTATGGTTAAAATATAGAAATTATTACATTTTTAAAAAGGAAACGTGGATAAACGTTAGAAGCTGATGATACAAGGTGACAGGGAATAGGTCAGTAGAATTGCTTTTGGGACAAAAAGCGACGAGCTATTAGCAAGTTGAGGAGATTTGTAGCTCAGGTTGAGGTACTGGATGTAGGTTTGCTCACTGAGCTGGAAGGTTCATTGTCAGACGTTTTGTCACCAAACTAGGTAACATCTTCAGTGAGCCTCCGGACAAAGCACTGCTGATGATTCCTGCTTTCTATTTATTTGTTTGGGTTTCTTTAGATTGGTGATGTCATTTCCTATGGTGATGTCATTTCCTGTTCTTTTTCTCAGGGGGTAGTAAATGGGGTCCAACTCAACGGTGTTTGTTGATAGAGTTCTGGTTGGATTGCCATGCTTCTAGGAATTCTTACAGATAAGGAAGGACACCACTTCGACTGGGACAACACATCCATCCTAGGACAAGCCAAATAGAGACACACACACAAGAATTCCTAAAGCATGGCATTCCAACCAGAACTCTATCAACAAACACATTGAGTTGGATCCCATTTATCACCCCGCCGAGAAAAAGAACAGGAAATGACATCACCGTAGGAAATGACATCACCAACCCAAATAAACCCAAACATAAATAGAAAGCAGGAATCATCAGCAATTCTTCGTTTGGAGGCTCACTGAAGATGTTACCTAGTATGGTGACAAAACGTCTGAAACTGAACCTTCCAACTCAGCGAACAAACCTACACCCAGAACAATGAGCTAAGTTCTACAAATCTCACGGTTTCCAAAACAATAGATTATTAGGAACTTTAAAATTAAAAAAGGGCAAGTCCATCATAAACATGTATGTTGAGATCCAAATAGACCATTATTGCAGGACCATATTAATAATAAAAAAAACCTACTTTCTCAAATTTTGAAACCAGTTAGAAGATTCACCCCCTTTGGGAACCATATGTATTATATGCCAAAGACTAATTTAAGGTATAATGAACCATATTAGTTATAATGGACTTCCATTGTATATAATTTGTGAACAGTTTTCTTACCCTTCCATGAAACCAGTCTTCACACACGACACACTGAATCATTTCATCGGGGGTCTAGAGAAATAAGGACACAGTCTCCATAAGATACTGAGCTTGCCTTATTACCAAAACTATGCAGCACTACTAAGGCCAGTATCTGAATATCTTACCTCATCCTCAGGATCTGGGTAAGGCCTCTTGCAGACACAGTACAGTCCAAAGAAATTATCATTATATTTATTGCCATAGTTTGCTTTCTCTTTTTCCTGTTTAAAACAAAAAGCCACAGAAAATCAGATGCTGACATAACCACAGGCAGTAAACTGAACTCCCATTCCATTAACATAAAAGTCAAACACATTTTTTGTATCTCAAATGACATTTTCTGATGGGTATCACGCTCACTGTGATACTAAATAAAAGGAGAAAGTGAGGTCTGCAGATGCTGGAAATCAGAGCTGAAAATGTGTTTCCTGAAACTGAGGTTTCCTGAAGAAGGGCTTATGCCCGAAACGTCGATTCTCCTGTTCCCTGGATGCTGCCTGACCTGCTGCGCTTTTCCAGCAACACATTTTCAGCTACTAAATAAAAGGAAGATACAAACAGAACATGAAATAGTCAAGAGTTCAAAGTAAAAGCTTTGAGATTATGCAACTGGAAAAAGAACAACAGAGAGAGAAAAAAAAGGACTGATGAATCGTCAATTCCCTCTCCATGGCAGCACATTGTAAATGCAGTGTATACTCTGGCATGTAGACCAGTCCAAAATGCAATATTCTAGATTGAGGCAAAAAACAAAAGCCCAAAATGAAATTAACATGCCAAAAAGCCTCAACATTGAATGATGTCTCTGTCTCATACCTTCTTCCTGAATTCGCTTTATCATTCAGGTTCTCCTACCTTGTCATTCTTCTAGCTCTCAATCAATCCTATTGTTTCTTTACTTTTTCCCTTATTGCCCTCTCCCAATACACAGTGATCAGCAGTAAGTTCTTGGGCTCAGATCTAGCACCTCCAATCCAGAAAGGAACATCTTACTCAATTCCTTTGCTGTGCGACATAGTAGCTACTGTCTTCATCTAAGGAATTCTCCTTTCTTCCCTCCTGCCATCCCCCACAACCCAAAGGTTCAATTTGCTTCTCTCAAGAGAACACAAAGCTGTGGAAGGAGGAGATGGACAAGCAGCATCTTGTCATGATACTCCAGTCACTGTAAAGACAAGCTTGCACGTCTTTCTAACCTGTCAATTTTGTATGTTTATGTTTATGCCAGAGAATTGCTTCTAGGCCAAGCACTTTCAATAGGTTCCTCCTTAACCAACAACCCCCCTCCCCCGCCCCTTACTGAATCATGGTGGTCTCTTTATGCTTAAATTTAGATTTGATTCTATAAACATTACTGCATGTGAATGGACAGCCACTCTGATCATTGTTAACTAAAAAGTTAAACCAATTTTCAAATGATCTTTATTTACATTACATTGGATAATAGTTTCAACCTTTAACCTTTCAATATTTGGAGTTTGGCCTCTATCTAATGCCTGTGGAAACAAAATCATTGTTTTCATCAATTATTCTTATTCTATGCTAGTGACTTAATGCATGCAATTGTAATGTTAACTTTCAGGAGTTGGATCCTTTCTAAAGGTGCAGAGAGATCATAGGATTTTCATAATTAGATCCCCTTTTGTGATGTAGTCAATCACTAAAAGGACAATTACGACATGAGAAATTGTTTTGATGAAAGTACACAGGTTGAAGCATCAACTTTGCTTTACTTTCCACAGATGTTACTTGACCAGCTAAATCTGTCCAACATTCTCTGTTTTTAGTTCATTTCTCCAAAGCAGAATGCTGGCCTAAAAGCAATTGAGATGGGAAGGAGCAGGTAGAGTCAATTGAAAACCAATACTTACAATTAGCATGGAAAAGGACTCACAGGTGGAGTTTGACGCATTGGCACACATAGCATGTACTTCACATTGAAAGCTAACCATGAAATGGTCAACATACATATTAAAATACTAGAATCGCTCATGGTTCTTACTGCTTACATCTTGCTGCATCAAGACAGCACCTACAGCGCTACTATTAAAGCACACATGGAAAATAAACTCCAATTAAAACTATTAATGACAACAGCAAGAGAAACTTACCGAAAAAAACTTGCACTGCAGGTTGTTAAATTTGCTGTTTCCACAATCACAACGGAAGTTTCTAGAATACAAGGCATATTTTAGTGATAAGAAATTACCCTGCAAAACTAGGAGTTTTTAAAATAATTTAACTACTGCTCTGTTGAAAGTTTTTTTTAAAACATACTTTCTTTGACAAGCTAATATCAAGCAGTTATTAAATATTACTGAATTATAGCTAATGTTCCACTTATAAAATATTTAAAATACCTATCATTTCCTACTGCTGAAAAAAATTACGGTTTTTGTTTAAGCATATATTTTTGCATTAGAACCTGCAACAGATTTCATCTCACATTTTACGTGAACCTTGAACAACTAAATGTTCCACTATTTGATTTGACTCTTCCAGAGCATAGTCATTTGAGACGGCTCAGTGGGATGCAGCACACTGGTACCACAAGCAGTTTCGGGGTGGGGGGGGGTGTGGTGGTGGCAGAGAATGTATAAAGTTTTAATTTAAAAATTTCTGCTTATATTATCTTGGTCGCAGATACCAGCAAATCCTGACTGCAGATTTATCTGCTGATTAGACAATAGCACTAAGTTTCCAACTTGCAGTATCCCAAATGGAAAGAAAGTCAGTAAAATTCATGGGCAGGTTACCAGAGTTCTACGTGGTACAGATTGCAATTTGAAAATGTCACTCTTCTCCAATGTTGTGAGTAATAAACCCAGCATTCCTGGCCTCAACCAACCTTCCACTACATCATGTCCTCACAACTGAGGCTGTACTCTCTCAAGTCAATGCCATAGTGCATTATATAATTCTTCTGGATTTCCCTTCACTGTCCAATTTAGTGCCTTAACTCTCAGTTTGAAGTGTGATGGTGAGCAACACTGTACCTTTTAGTATACAATTCAAACAGCTCATGGCCTTCATGACACTTGTAGCTACAAGCCAGACAAATGCCAGCAGGCTGTCCTCCCTTTGGTGTACAAGTATTACAAGCATACAATGCCTGTCTCTTCACATAGCCCTGCAAGGAAAACAGCAGTTAGAAAGGAAGGGATTCCAAAGTGCAGCTGCAACAACTTCTGACCATTAATGCAACTACTGCGGAAGCAAATCCAGCAGAGGTTAATTGCAAAATTAAATGAACTGTGGAGGGGGTCAAAACCAAAGGTTGTCAAGCACACAATCTAACTGGAGCATACAGTACTGTTGTTCCATCTATTGAAATACATTCTAGATCAATATGGAACAGTGGGGAGGGATTACAGTTTTGACTTTGGGCAGGATGGTTCTAAATTAACTAACCACAATTTAAGTATCAAAGTCAAGCGCTTAAGGGTTCTTGTGGTGCAGGAGTAGTGTCCCAACCTCTGAGCCAGAATGCCAGGGTTCAAGTCTCACCTGCTCCAGAAGTATGTACTAACGTCTCTGAACATGTGATTGGAAAATGTCTCAAAGTCAGGAGCTTCTTGAGTTATATAAAAGTAAATTGGTTTTTCTACACCAGAACTCAATAGGCTAATAGCTTTCAAGGTGGTCTTATGCAAGAGACTTCCCACAAATATTGAAGTACTCCAGAGGGCCAGAGCGTAACCTGAAAGAAACTGTTAACCACCTAAAAAGAAAAAGCTGGACAAAACAGAAAATCAAAGAGGTTTCTTTCTTTCCGACCTACAACTGCAAGAAACATTTTTGCTGCACACAACAGAAATATCTTGCTATTAACTTGAATAGAGAAGTGTGACCCTCCAAATCCTGACTGGTTTCCCCCAGGGCTGCACAGTGGTTAGCACTGCTGCCACACAGTGCCAGGGACCTGGGTTGAATTCCCATGTCGGGCAACTGTCTGTGTGGAGTTTGCACATTCTCCCTGTTTCTGCGTGGGTTTCCTCTGGGTGTTCCAGTTTCCTCCCACAGTCCAAAGATGTGCAGGTTAAGTGAATTGGCCTTGCTAAATTGCCCGTAGTAGGGGAATGGGTCTGGGTGGGTTGCTCTTCGGAGGGTCGGTATGGACTTGTTGGGCCGAAAGGCCTGTTTCTACACTGTAGGGAATCTAATAATCTAATATTCCATACTTTGAAACTAGAGCTCACACAACATCTGCTACCCTGACCTAACCTGCATCCAACCCAGAGCTCGATGAACTACACTGACTCCCAAACAAGTGATGCCTCGATTTTAAAAATCGCAATCTGATTTTCAAATTCCCCCCCCCGACATGGCTCCTCTCCGTAATTCCAAAACCCTCCAGGCCATCTACGCACATTTAACTCTGACCTCTTGAACATCCCTGATTCTTACCACTCCATAGGTGGCTGAAAGCATTGTCCTCAAAGTTCTAAGCTCTGAAACATCCTCCTTAAATCTCTACATCTCCTTCTTCCTTCAAATTGACATCACTTCAAATTGACCTCTTTGCCCAACCTATTCAGTTTTCACCATGGCATTTCCACATGTGGCTGGTCTCAGAGTTTGTAACATTCTTGTGAGGCACTCTCCTTCACTTTACTACATTAAAGGGGCTGCATTAACGTTAGCTATTGACATACTCCCCAGGTAATAGATGAAGCAGCATCTCAGTGACAGTGCAAGTACAATGGACAGCATAAGCTCAGTTGGGACTGCTGCAGCTTGCTACTGCTTAGGGAGATCTGATTCACGGTGTGGGGTCATACAAAAAGTCACAAATCAAATGGAGCACAGAATGGAGTCCCTGAAGCCAGGAGGTGCAGAATACAAAGTCTGTCCTAGAGTCCTACAGATCAAGTGCTCACCAACCCCCCTCCACTTCACCCCACCAAGAATCCCATTCCTCATCTTCCACCAGTCCCTGGCCCCATCCCTGTATAAGTATCAACATTCCAAACTGTAACCAATCCTCTGCGCTCTGGCCAATCACCAAGGTTGAAAAGGTATGACAAGAAAAAGGCGCCAGATGGAAGGGCGGTGGGGGTTGGTGGACATTGAGATGTAATTAACACGGCTTGTGGCTGCTACTGAATCTACAGGGACCCACCAATCTGCAACAACTGCACCCTCAAACCACGGGCTTAAAAAAATAAACTTACTCCTTCCATCAAGGATGTTCATTTTACATCTGCAGTCAGTTGGAATCGGGTGGCTCCTGTCTTGTTGTGGGTTTATGATTGTTTTTGGGGAAGGGGAGGAGCGCACATACACATCCGTACACACAGCTTAAAAATAAAACCCCACTTCTTCTGAACATCCCTGTCCGCCTGTGAACCGAGGTTCCCCGGTTCAGGACCTCGACCCTAACCCCGGGGGGGGGTCGGGCTGGGATTTGGGGAAGGGGGCGCGATGCCGAGGAGCTGCGCGCAGACAAAGGACACACACTCCCGCTTTGGGTGGGAGAGAGGAGAAACCCAGCACGCCGCCCAAAACAAAAATACAAAATAAAACCTCACGTCCGAGTAGGAGCATTTGTCGGAGTCGCTGCCGCCTAAGACGGCGCAGGCTTCGTTCTCCAGCTGCTCGTCCTCTTCCAGGACATCGGCGAGGGAGACGATGGGATCCTCCTCTTCCAGCGGCCGCTTGTGATTCCCTTCGTTTGCCGCCATCTCGAAATGTACAAAGACTTCCGGGTTGGGGGCAATTTAAAGCTGCATGTGGCAACCTCCCCCTTCCCTCCCTTCGCCACCGCCTCTCTCTCTCTCTCTCTCTCTGTGTCTCTGTCTAACCCAGTTTCACTAAATACACCGCCCGCTGTGAGTGAGAGGCTGTGCCTTGGTGAGGTCTCTCTCTTATTGTTACGTGCGTTTACCGAGAAGCTGGGTCCTCTTGTCATCTTCCTCTCTCCTGCCGCTGCCTATTGACTCGTTTGCTCTCTTCCGATAGTCAGAGGGCGGGCCCTGCGTCCGTCCCGTCCCGTCCCCCCGCCCCGGGCTGGACGGTAGCCGCTGCAGTCGGTCGGACATGTGCACCCCGGCCCCTGAGTGCGAGCTGTGCGGGGAGCTGAGTCCCCGGAGCGGCGAGCGCCGCCGCTTCGCTGTCCGCACCGCCTGCACCGTCCCCGGCGTGCTGAGCGGAGTCCGCCTCCTGCAGCAGCAACTCCAGGTAGCTCTCAGCGAGCTCGTCCTGCAGGAGAAGCGACAGCAGCAAGGGCAGAGCTGCCCGGAAAGCCCGGCCTCCAGCACAGCCGGTGAGTCTTGGGGAGAGGAGGGAGGGGGAAGAAATGTGTTAAAATATCAGGCCTCTTTCCTGATGAAGGGTTTTTGCCCGAAACGGCGATTCTCCTGCTCCTCGGATGCTGCCCGACCTGTTGTACTTTTCCTATACCAAAGCCATCCCACTACAGTGACCTTGTTCACACATCCAAGACCTTGAGATGGATTCCAGGAAGATGCTCCCTCCTGTTGTGGAGACTAGAAGTAGGGGAGATGGTTGTGGAGAATTCTTTTTCTCTGAAGGTGTACAGAATGGAAGTGGTGATAAATTTTAGCCAGATTAGCTTTTTTTTAATTGGCCAGGGAGTTGTGTGGTACAAACAGGACAGTTTGGATGAGACCACAATCAAAACTGCCATGATAAGTGAACCAGGAAGGCCTTCTCTTGCTCCTATGTCAAACGTGCCCATCTCCTGTCCTCCTACAATAAGTCGAGTTAATTCTTGATGTTGCTATATTTTTTAATTCTCTATTCCACCCTCCCCATAATAGAAAGAATCCTAATGTCATGGTGGGTTGGAAGGTATAGGGTTAAAATTGTGCAGAATAAGGGAACAGGTGTTGCTTCTACAAAAGCTTACATTATAAAATTAGGCTGCGCATGCCAATACTAAACAGAAGAAGCGAAAACAGGTAGAATTATTAATGACTAGTAGGGCAGAGCAACCGTGTAGCGGGATGTACCAGTAACAGGAGAATAGTGTGCCAGTCGCAGGAGGGATGTGGCCATCGGATGGAATTTAGTTTGGCAGGATGATCGCACGAAGACAGCAAACTATGACAGGATAGTCACATATAAGGAATGAGATAAATAAGAATAAGGGGCGACAGGCTTAGAGTAATGGGAGAAGTAAACAGAGGCGGAGAGAAGCTAGACAAAGGTGGAGTGAAGCTAGAGCTTGTGACAGGCTACGCGCTACAGAAAAAGTAACCAATGGGGTGAAAGGGGAGGACCGAGAGATGCAGCTGAACAGCATAAATCAGAATGTAACCCTCAGATCGGGGTGCTTACCTGTTAGGCACCCGTTCTTGCAAGTACATATCAATAAAATTTGCTGCTTCAGAATTTGACTCAGATTGAAATTTATTAATTTGTGAGTTCTATTTCTAACATGGGTGTTGCTGTTTTTTTTCCATGCATTGTAGTTTGAGGGAGGGATTGACTAAACCTTGGGTCGAACGTTGGGAGTATAATAGGAAGCGTGGATGAACATGTCCTGACCTGTTCTCTCCTGGACAACAGTTTGAGTCTATTTCCTCTTCCTCTGCCCAGCACCACATTGCATTCCTTCCTGTCCCATCACCTCTGTGTTCTCCCCTCCCTAATTAGGAAATAGCTTACATTTGTATGACAGTGAAAAGGGGCAAACTGTTGATGGAAGAGTTGAGAATAAGGGAAAAACCGAGTTGACGTTAATTGGCAAAAGAAGAAATGAAAACATCGGGGAAAAACCTCTTTATGCAGCCAGTTGGGTTCAGGTCTAGAGTGTACTCCAAGTATGGGGAGGCAGGTTCAATTGAGGAAATCGAGAACAAATTAAATGATCACAATTATTAAACCTGCAGAAGGAGGCCATTTGGCTGCACTGCTGTCCAAACAAATAATTAAGTGCTGTTCTCCAGCCCACTCCTTATAACCCTGCACATTCTTCCTTCTCAGATAGCAGTCTAATTCCCTTTTGAATGCTTCATGTGAACCTGCTTCCAGTACACAGTCGGGCAGTGCTTTTTCACGTTTCACCCTTTTATTTGAAAAGGGAGAAGGCAGAGAAGTTGCCATTTGGTATATTGTTCCTTCAGAGAGCCAGGGTAGATGTGAGGGCCAAATGGTCGTCTCCTGTGCTTGTGACCATTTTGTGGTTCTGTATGGTAGCTTTCCTAACCTTTGAATGCTCCAAGATTCTTCCCTATCGCAGCAAATGTTTTATGAAGTGTAGTGATTCTTGTAATGTCACCAAATAATGGAGTCATTTTTTGTGCAGCAAGCTACCACAAAAAATGTGAATGAGATAAATGACACACACTTATTTTGGGTGTTTGTTGAGTGATCAGTGTTGGCCATGACCTCTGAACTCGCCATGTCTTCTAAAGTAAATCTTTTAGATTGATCATTGTTTAATACCTCATTCAAAAATGTTACCTCCTGACAATGTAATGCTTCTATAGCACTGCATCCTTTTCATTATCTTCTCATGAGATTTGGGCATTACTGGCACAGCCAGCATTTGTTGCCCATCCCTAATTGCCCTTGAACGGAGGACTGAGGGCAGTTAAGAATTGAGGAGAAAGTGAGGTCTGCAGATGCTGGAGATCAAAGTTGAAACTTTATTGCTGGAACAGCACAGCAGGTCAGGCAGCATCCAGGGAACAGGAGATTCGACGTTTCGGGCACAGGCCCTTCTTCAGGAATTGACCACGTTGCTTTGAATCTGGAGTCATGTAAGCAGACCAGGATAGGATGACAAGATTTCCTTTCCTGAGGAAATTAGTGAACCAGATCTGCCTTTATGACCATTGCCAATTGCTACATTTCATCCAGTTTTAATTAAAGATTTTTATTTACTTCAGACTTTGCTATCTGTGATGCTGGGATCAAACCCAGTTAGAAAGTGAGGACTGCAGATGTTGGAGATCAAAGTCAAGAATGTGGTGCTGGAAAAGCACAGCAGGTCAGGCAGCATCCAAGGAGCTGGAGAATCAACGTTTCGAGCATAAGTCCTTCATCAGGAATCTGATGCCCGAAACGTCGATTCTCCTGCTCCTTGGATGCTGCCTGACCTGCTGTGCTTTTCCAACGCCCACAGTCTTGATTCAAACCCAAGAGCCCAGAATATTAACCTGAATTTTTGGACGACGAGTCCAGTGACATTAACAGTACCTCCCATCTCTCCCTATTGGTGATATGAATACACAGTAGACACTGAAGATTTTGAATTTGGAGTCACATCCTTCTGACTCTGGGGAAAGAGCATTACCACTGACCCAAGGCAAACAACTTGAAGCACCTTCTTTTCCCTTTCCCTCCAACCCTTTCCCTTAATGCCTTGGGCACTGCTCTCCAATTCAACTGCTCCAGCTATTTCCCTTTACATCCTCTCTCCCTTCAACTCTATATCCATTCTTTAAAAGTTAAAATCAAATTGTCTTCATGATCTATCCTAGATAGAAATTCAGAATCATGAGTGAGAAAACAAAATGTCTTTTTCTTTATAAACCCTTCCTTTAGGACAGGAATGATGTGGAGAGGGATAGGAATTGTGGGGAAGGGAATGGACTTGATATCAAAAAGGCAGGGAAGAGAAAGAAGCAAAATGTAATATAACAACAAAGGACAGAGGAGAGTTTTTTTTTTAATGAAAGAGAAGTGGTTGTTGTGGGAAAACTACGTCAGTGGTGGTAGTTGAGGCTGCAGATGCCCCCATTTTGTGCTGTTGGCATTATGTGAATATTACCACTTGGAAGGAGGAATACACTGGTACTCAAGTCCCACTTCTCCATGGGATGTCCTGAAAGTGTAAATGTCCAACTGAATCACCAAAGTATTTAAGTTCCTTTACTTTTACGGATATCTGGGACAAAAAAAAACTTCCAACTAAATGTATTTATTATGAATAAACTTAATCTTAAAAGTGGGAAATGGGTTATTAACTACTACGAGGTAAACTTTGAACTTTAAACACAAACGTGCATACATGAAGAGGACAGGGCAGTTCGGAGTTATTATAGCTGGAGGAAAAAATTGGCAAAAAAAGAAAATCTCGTGTGTCAAGAGTCCAAACCTCAAGGACAAAATTGGAGTTCAGCAAGAGAAGGAGAAAGTGAGGACTGCAGATGCTGGAGATCAGAATCAAAAAGTGTGGGGCTGGAAAAGCACAGCAGGTCAGGCAGCATCCGAGGAGCAGGAGAGTCCCTGTTTCAGGCATAAGCTCTTCATCAGTGAGAGAAATAGGGTTTACCATTAGGGTGAATGGAGTCAAGATTAGTCTTGTCACTAAACATGTGCCTTATGAAAATGTAGTACTAACAACAGTCATTTTACTGTATCATGTAAAATATCCATTTGGGCATTCATCATAACTATATAGTCATATTCAATATATTTCCCAAAGTGTATTCTGGTCAAAAAAATCCCAAGATACTTGGTGCCAGGCAGAAAACATGAGCTGCTTGCCATTAAACAAGGATTTACAAGAATGTTGCCAGGGTTGGAGGATTTGAGCTATAGGGAGAGGCTAAACAGACTGGAGCTGTTTTCCCTGGAGCATCAGAGGCTGAGGGGTGACCTTATAGAGGTTTACAAAATTATGAGGGGCATAGATAGGATAAATAGACAAAGTCTTTTCCCTGGGGCCGGGGAGACCAGAACTAGAGGGCATAGGTTTAGGGTGAGAGGGGAAAGATATAAAAGAGACCTACGGGGCAACTTTTTCACGGAGGGTGGTACATGTATGGAATGAGCTGCCAGAGGATATGGTGGAGGCTTGTACAATTGCAACATTTAAAAGGCATTTGGATGGGTATACGAATAGAAAAGATTTGGAGGGATATGGGATGGGTGCTGCCAGGTGGAACTAGATTGGGTTGGGATATCTGGTCGGCATGGACGGGTTGGACCGAAGGGTCTGTTTCCATGCTGTACATCTCTGACTCTATGACTCTAAACAACAATGACCTATTTGCAGTTAATTTTAAACAATACATAATCTGATTTATGTGAAGAATTCTGTTTAAAGCCTTTTGAAGTTTCCATTGAATACTGTTCCTGAATCTTTCTTTAGGGCTTCTTATGATCGATCAAGACAAGACTAATTGTTTGGGAGCCATCTTTTCCCTCCCAATTTGAAAGTCGCAAGTTGTACAAATCATGGTGGATTTATTCTTGATTATATTTTTGATATTGATCTTGATTGAAGTTGTATTTTTCTCAGTTTTTTTCTTTGAGGTGTTTTTAACCCGTACCATCACAATTCTGCCAATAGCACTTTGCAACTGTTTAAAACACCAAGAGAACAATCTGGGATGATTCCATCTCATTGCTGTATTCTTGCATTTCTCTCCCAATGGGGGAATGCTCCTGGTTTCTGCTTGCTTCACCATATTGTATACTTCAGATTTGATGCGCAAATAAGAACAATGTTAAAGATGAACGATTGTTGTTCCTTTCCCCCTCGAATGAAAGATTGAAATGTATTCTTGGTATTTATAACAATGTGTTTTTGTGGAAATCATTACTTTTTTAAAAGTAACTTGGAATTGTACTTTGTATTTTACATTGTTTTAATTATTAACATGAAGGTCCCTTCCTTTTCATAGTTGCTGGAGGAAGTATTTAAGTGCATGTTGTTAGGCTTCCTAGTGAAGACAGAATTCTTGACAAGTATACTTGCTGCTACCAATAATACAATGTGAAGTATATGTTGTTATTTGATTATCATTTTAAAATTAATATGCGGAGCAGAGGCTGGTGGATTTACAGTACTGTATATCAGAAATGGCTTTTCAGTTCTGTCAGGTACTGCCTGGAAGCATGATTCATTTAAGCTAATAACTCTGCAGTACATTCAGAAATGAAGCTAGAAAACGGGTCAGCCTTTGTCTGTGCAAGAAAAAAATAATGACTGAAAATTAGTTTGTTCAGTTAAAATGTTTGTTTGTTCTTTTTCATGATATGGAATCCATAATTACCTTTCGTATCTTCCAGGAAATCGTCTTTTTCATGTAAAAGAAAATCTTGATTGTTTTTCTTGACTGAAAAGGACATTTGCACATTTCAGTAAAATAACGAACCATCAGAAATGCTGGAAATCTGAAATAAAATAGAAAATTCAGGAAGTATACAGCTGGCCTATTACACTTGTCAAGATACAGAATTAATTGGTTTCCCAATTTATTTCCTGCTAATTGGTCTGGATTTTAAAAACTGATTGGCGTTTCCCATGAGATTTACATAGCTTTGGGTGGATGAGAAGGTGATAATATTGTGATGCCTACAACTGTGTGGGACTATCTAGGTGGACTGGTTTTATTTTTCAATTTTGTCTATTTTTAAGTGTCTAAGCCTTCACTTAACAAAGTGCATTTTTTAGCAAGTTTGGTTTTTAAATTTCAGATTTTTTGTACCAAAGGTTTTTGGTCAGTTTGCAAGCAATTACTGTAATTCAAGTTTTCATAATAAATTATTCCTTTCCTATTCTTGTTAGAGTCTTTGCTGTCGTTGTTCGATCAATTCAGATTATGTTATGTGCCATTTTTAAACCATTTCCCTCCCCACCCACCCTCACAATCACTAAAATGCCCAAGGCTGAGCTTTAAACTTTATGGTTTTGTGCAGGGAAGCTTCACTAATGTACAATTACTGGAAGCAATAACTGAACAGATGCGAACAAGAATTTACACTAAGGCAAATGTACTGGTGTCTGTAATGTGATCACGATTGACAAAGAAAATGTTATCCATGCCAAATGATGCATATTATTGTGGAGCTCTTGGGTTTTAGCTGTCAACATGTCTGTTTGGGATAAATCTCTTAAGTGACTAAAGTTGAGCTCTATGCATTGTGTCTTTCAATGTGTAATGCTACAGTATTGGGCTTGATAGAATTTTCCAGCCATGGTTTGGCAACAGTGTAACTAAGATGTTGTATCTCATGACCTGGAAATGAAGATTTGGTGATAGAAAGTTTTGTGTGCTTTTTGAAAGAGAGGAACTGAGTAAAAGATGTTTATCTGTGGTAGGCAAAAGTGAGGACTGCAGATGCTGGAAATCAAAGTTTACATTAGAGTGGTGATAAAGGGCTTTTGCCCAAAATGTCGATTTTCCTGCTCCTTGGGTGCTGCCTGACCGGCTGTGCTTTTCCAGCACCACTCTAATGTTTATCTTTGGTATACCAAGAAGGCATTTGGAATGCTTCTCTTTATTGGTCAGTGAATTGAGTGTAGATAGATTTTTAGAATGCGAGGTGCTGCATTTTGGAAAAGCAAATCAGAGCAGGACTTCTACACTTCATGGTAAGGTCCTGGGGAGTATTGCTGAACAAAGAGACCTTGGAGAGGAGGTTCATAGCTCCTTGAAAGTGGAGTCGCAGGTAGATAGGATAGTGAAGAAGGCATTTGGTATGCTTTCCTTTATTGGTCAGAAAATTGAGTATAGGAGTTGGGAGGTCATGTTGTGGGCTGTACAGGACATTGATTCAGCCACTTTTGGAATATCGTGTACAATTCTGGTCTTTTTCCTATTGGAAGGATCTTGTGAAACCTGAAAGGGTTCAGAAAAGATCTACAAGGATATTGCCAGAGTTGGAGGATTTGAGCTCTGGGGGGAGGCTGAATAGGCTGCTTTCCCTGGAGCGTTGGAGGCTGAGGGGTGACCTTAAAGAGGTTTGTAAATCATGAAGGGCATGGATAGGATAAGTAGACAGCTCTTTTTTCCTTGAGTGGGGGAGTCCAGAACTAGAGGGCATAGGTTTAGGGTGGGATGGGAAAGATACAAAAGGGACCTAAGGGGCAACTTTTTCACGCAGAGGGTTGTGCGCATATGGAATGAGTTGCCAGAGGAAGTGGTGGAGGCTGGTACAAATGCAGCATTAAAAGGCATCTGGGTGGGTATATGAATAGGACGGGTTTTGAGGGATATGGGCTCGGTGCTGACAAATTGGCAGGATATCTTGTCGACATGCACAAGTTGGACCCAAAGATCTGTTTCCGTGCTGTACATCACTATTACTCTAAGGTGTTATTCAGGATAAATTACAACATGCAAAGTGGTTTATAAAGTATTTGCAGTACAAAATATAAGCATTTCACTTCATGCTGGTGTGTATATTCTACACAAGCCTCCTTTCATGCTGCTGTAACTAACTCCATCAGTGTATCTATAGACCATCTCTCATCTTTGCTTTTTAAATTTTATTGCAAGGTCACATTCTGTTCTATTGTCCTGTCTCCGTCCCTTACTCCTTCACAACCAGTTGCTCCAGTTGCCTCCTTTGCATAGGCTACAGCTTTTTCCTGTTTTTTTTAAGCTTGTGCGTAAGTTGTTGGCATCACTGGTTAGGCGAGCAATTATTTCCCATACTTTAATTATCCTTGAGAAGCTGGTGGTGAAATTAGTTTAGTTGCACACCCATAAAACATGTGGCTTTGAAGGATCTGATTCTGTTTACGGAACTGAACCTTCCTGAACCTACATTCATCCTGCCCTTAAAGTTCTGTAATCATTTTGGAAACCATGAGTGGCCATGCAGGGATTTCCTGGAATTAAGGTTTCTGCCAATCCCTATGGATTTCAACATTCTGCTGTGCTGTTCCAGCAATAAAGTTTCAACTTTGATCTCCAGCATCTGCAGACCTCACTTTCTCCGCCATGCAGGGATTTCCTGGAATTAAGGTTTCTGCCAATCCCTATGGATTTCAACATTCATTTTATCTAATGTTCTTTTTGGCACATGGTTCAATAAGGGTTGGTCACTTTGCTCACTCAGGTGGCGATTCCTCATGTGTGAACCTAAATGGTTGGTAGACTAATCTTTTGGGGAGGCAGCATCCGAGGAGCAGGAAAATTGACATTTCAGGCAAAAGCCCTTCATCAGGAATAGAGG
>NC_057719.1:25060982-25131037 GCF_004010195.1 Chiloscyllium plagiosum
CCTCTATTCCTGATGAAGGGCTTTTGCCCGAAACATCGATTTTCCTGCTCCTCGGATGCTGCCTGACCTGCTGTGCTTTTCCAGCACCACTCTAATCCAGACTCTGGTTTCCAGCATCTGCAGTCCTCACTTTTGCCTAATCTTTTGGGGAGTTGGCAAGATAGAAGGTAGCATAACTGAGCCTGATCCAACCATCAGCTTGCACTCCTTTGCAATGAGCCTAGATGTTAAACCCCAGTCAATTTTGCAAAGGCCCTTAACAAAGGCTGTCACTAAAGCAAAGCTGGGATGTGAAAACTCCTTAGACTGGGGAATAAATTGCAATCTTAAACTTTATAAAAGCATTTTTTGGAGATTTGATTTAACCAAAAACTAAAATTGGGGTTTAGTGAATGAATGGATTGGACAGATATGTTTTTTTTGTTGAAGGGCAGAGTTGCCCAGTTATTTCTTTGATATCAGCCACTCTGTGAGAAAGTGTATCAGGTATGAGCAGATAGGGGAAGAGTTAAGTTTTGGGTTGCAAGACAAAGGCTCAGCTAGCATGACTTTGACCAGATAAGAACTTGCAGAAAACAATGAGCTGCTGGAGGTAAGGGTAGTGGGTTAATGAGGTTTAAAAAATCCATTTGTGTAATGCCAGTTAACAAGGTGAAAAGCATCCATTGTATAATGTCAGATGGCTTGATCGTTACTGCTGAGGCTCGCTGCTTGTAACGGTCACCCAGTCAATATAGATGTGGCCTTATTTGGATGTTGCTCCCTGTAAGTGACCACATAATTCCTTAAGAATCTGCTGTTCGAGAGAAGACAGAGAATCCATGTCTCTATGCACTTGGGCGATTGTTCTGTCTTCCTCCAGGGCCCAGAATAAAGGTGGAGATAAAGCCATACTGTGTCTGAGTGTTTGTTTTGACTGATACAGGAATAGGGAAACGGGTCAACGTCTGGGGTTGACTGAGAAATGACTGGACTCAGGCAATATCATTTTTCCATTTAGGATTTAAATTGTTAGTCTAGAAATCATGATATTATACTTTATGCTTGTAGCTATTGGTGTCATGCAGCTTTTTGGTAATAAAAGCAATGCTAGAAATATCAACAAGACAAATTATCTCAATTGTTAATCTTTCACCAGGTTGATTTAGAGGTTACGCATTAAATCCTATAATGCCTCCTCAAGATGAATCTTTTCTATACTTGTACCATTATTCTTCCTCCCACTCTTACCCTTGGCTTACGGTCTCATCCTTTTTGGAATTTAATATCTCTTGCCTTCCACCCTATGCTGCTTCATTCTTCAAGTAGTACCAGCACCTGTGATAGTTTGCTTCTGTTGTACTATATTGGAGCCTGGATTGTAACTTATAAAATGCGTTTTGATATATTTCTTCTTTCAACAGATGAAGATGAAGGTGACAGTGAAGACGAATCGGCTGATAAAGGAGATGGAGATGCACCTCCTTCCAAAAGGACCAGGAAACAATGTTGACTTTACCCTCTGAAGCCGTCTGACTGCTCCAGTTTGTTTGAGGTGCTGCAATGACTTCCTTTAAAAAGTCACCAGTTTAAATTGAGGCTCCTCTTCATGGCTACGCCACTTTTTCTACGACTTAAAGATATTTTTAAAATAGACAAGTTTGTTTCTTATGTAAACCATAAAAAGTGACATTTCTATAATCTTGTTTTTTTCTTCAGAGAAAATGAAATCTGGGTGATGAGGACAGATCTCAATTGTGGAGTTCTTGTCTAAAGTAGATATGTGAATGAGAATATCTGAATATTTTAAAGATTTTTCAATAATTTTAAGACAATGTAGGAATTCTATGATTCTGTAAGTAATTAAGTCTGCAATTTACCCATGTTCCCACAGGGAAGCACTGTGGGCTAAGGTGAGGCCTAGATGATTGCTGTTAATTTTTGTCTGTCGAAAAGGCAGTGAGAGTTTGTAATTAGATTTCTTCATTAAATGACCTAAAATCATGGCACAATACTTTGTTTGTCTTGCTGCTCAACTTCACCTTAACAGAGGTATGGTTTGGGAGATCCAAGATGGTGGCAATCTGAGAGGTCTGCTGTGCTGGGCTCTGCACCATATCCCAAGTTCAGTGGAGCTTTTACCCCCCCTCTAATTAGCCATCCATGAGAAAGATCGAGAGAATGGAGTGTAATAAGATCCCTAGAACCCTTTAAGTACTAATCTTAACATTTTAAGAAGAAGGTGACGTCGACTAAAGGGAAGGGAACGGGAGGATGGCAGCAAGCAAGGCCTATAGTGCCAGGCACACCTGAGGCCACGGCCCCGACTCCCGTAGTGGCGCCCTGGAACCTATTTGGAACAAAAGAATTTGTTGTTTGGAAAACTCTGACTTGTAAAAATCAAGTCAGCGCTGGAACCAATCTCTGCCACGCCGCAGAAGCATCAGCAGGAGATCCAAGTACGGGACTAACGCGCCAAGATGGTCGACCAAAGGACCTTGGCAGCGGAGACTGCAGCTGAGAGTTCGGAGGGGAGGATTCAAAAGCTGGAAGGCCAGGTTCAAGCCCTGTTGGACCAGGTCTGCGACCTTGAGAATAGAGGTTGAAGGAAAGACTCACGGTTAGTCTGGCACCCGGAATGTGAAGAAGGTGAGGGCCTGGTCAGCTTCCTGGTGCAGTGGGCTCCCGCAGTTCCTGGGGCTGGGAATTGAGTCGGGCAGCGTGCGTGTAGAGTGGGCCCACCAGATCGCAATGCGCAGGTCTGGGTTGGATCAATGCCCCTCCCTGGTCCCAGTGCGACTCCAGTATTACAAGAAGAAGCAGATGACAATGGAAACCTCCAGAAGGCCAAGAAAGGACTCACAGGCCCTGGTGTACAAGGAGTCAAAAATTGTCTTCGCAATACTTTTCTATGAGGCTGTAATTAAGAAGAGAAAATCTTTTGATGAAGTCAGGAAGAGGTTGAGAGACTTGAATATCCAATACTCTGAGGTACCTGGCAGTACTACGCTTCAGCCATGGAGGGTATGTTTACAACTTTGACTCAGCAGACAAAGCAAGGGATTTCCTAGACTCTTCGAAATAGGAGGTCTGGGTCAGAAAAAATTATGGTCAATGGTGTATCCTTTGCTAAATCAGTTGTTGGTTTTGTATGCTGGGCATTGCTTGCATATAAGATTCCCTCTTTCCTTTTTCTTTTTTTTTGTATAGTCATGGCTAGTGGTTCATTTTGATGGTGCACCTGGAACATTAAAAGGGGGTCAGTCTCCGATCAAAAGGAAGAAGGTGCTCTCAAACCTCAAAGGAGGGGGTTGACATCGCCCTGCTACAAGAGAGACACCTCAGTGATCAGGAACATTTGAAATTACAGCAGGGAGGGTCTGGTGGGGTATTCTTTTCCTCTTTTAATTCTAAAAGCAGAGCAGTGGCCATACTAATACAGAAGAACCTCCTATTTCAGATAATAGACCAAATTAAGGACAACATGGGTAGTTCATCATCCTTAAGGCCTTGGTACACTGGGAAGAATATGGCATCCTGAATGTCTATTGTCCTCTAACGCACCCTCTTAAATACTTAATTGACACATTCTCTAAATTGATGGCTCTTGGGGTACACAATATGATTATAGGAGGAGACTTTAACTGTTCTTGTGGACCCTGAGGTGGACAGGATGCCAAGGGGTCTCTCTGGTATCTCCCTGCAGTCCAGACAGTTGGTGGATTTATGTGGGACATTGGCGTTGGTGAATGTGTGGTGGTGTCTCCACCCTAATGGTAGACATTTTATCTTTTACTCCAGCCGCCCAAGTGCCACACAAGAATTGATACGTTCTTTGTTCCATCGATCTGTCTGGATTCTGTGTTATCCTGCAGGATTGGGAGCATTGCCATTTCGGACCATGCGGCAATGTACTTAAATATTAAGATCAGAGGTAGTGGAATAGATATTGGCGCTTAAGTTCATTTCTTTTGAAGGATAGAAAATTTGTAGAGTACTTCACTGCCTGTAACGAATCAATGCTTTGGGAATTTTACTTAAGGGGTTTAATTATTTCATATTCAGCAACCAGGAAGAGCCAGAGTGGAGAACAGCAATGTATGGTTGAGGCCCGGCTGAAGGCAACTGAGTTGGCATATTATGACAGACCATCCGTGACTAAGTTGCAGCAGGTCACAGCTCTCTGGGCTGCTCTGAATTCAGTACTTAGCCAGGCGGCGAAGAGACAGGTTTCCTTATTTGAATACAGTAATAAGCCAGGTAGATACCTGACATATTTGGCCAGGAAGAAATGTGCCCACAGTCCATTGTGTCCATTAGAGAGAGAACTGGTACTATCACTTGAGTCTAAAAACGTTAATACTACATTTAGAAAATTTTACCCAGAGGATTGGAGGGTTGTGAGGATGGAGTAGCAAGGATAGAATCCTTTTTTTTAAGAATCTGGACCTCCCAAGTATATATGCAGAACATTCTCTCTTTTGAATGCATCCTTAACAATACAAGCGGCAGTAAGGCAGCTCTAAAGTGGCAAAGCAGCTGGCCCAGACGGGTTCCCAAGTGAGTTCTATAAGGAATTCATAAACACCTTGGCCGAACCAATTGTTTACTCAGCCAGGACTGCCTTCCACCCTCTTTGGGAGGCCAATATTCCCCTTATTCTAAACAGAGGGGAATACTGAAGACTGTGTGCCTCGTATAGGCCTATCTCGCTACTGAATATAGATTTTAAAGTCTTGTCTAAAACGCTAGCTTTGAGATTGGAGAAGGTATTGCCCACAATCATAAAGGAAGACCAAACAGGCTTTATTAAGGGTGCTAACTCTTTCAATGATATCAGGAATGTGTTGAATGTTGTACACTTATATCAGCAGAGGTCAATTCCGGACTTGGTGGTCTCCTTGAACGCGGAAAAGTCATCTGATTGGGTGGAGTGGCCATATCTTTTGGCATCCTGGAATGTTTGGGCCTTGGGTGGGCTTTTGCTAGGTTGGTGGCAGTATTTTATAACGACCCTATGGCAGCGGTCCTCACAAGCAGCGTAAAATTAGATAACTTTGGCATTGAGAGAGGCAGCGACAAGGGTTTTCTCTCTCGCCGCTGCTATTCATCTTAGTAATCGAACCGCTGGCGGAGGCTACTGGCAAGGACTCTGAAATAGTTGCCCCAAAAGTAGGAATGGGAGAGCACAAAATTACTCTTCACGCTGATGTTCTCCTCTTTCTGGCTAACCCAGAAAAGTCTATACCCCAGTTAATACAAGAGTATTCAGCATGTTTTACAAAATCGTAAATCAGGTCTGTGGGGGGCTTGCCGGGAGTACCTGATCTGGAGGATCTTTTATTTGGTGTTGTAGAGCTCCAGAGCGATTAACAAAATTCTAGAAAAGAGCATCTCCACGGTTCCCGCAATGTAAAACAAGCACTGGCACCCTGACACATTGTCTAAATTTGTGTCATAAGATCTACAGGTACTGGGGTGCCTTAGTGAACGAGGTGGAGGAGATTCTGGGAATTAAAGTTAGGGCGGATCTGGTATTCCTTCTTTTGGGACTGCCTAAGCTGCCCTCATTAGATGAGTGTGGGAAGAGATTATTCAATTATTCAATATTCTTAAGCATCGTGCAAGGAAGAACATTTTAATGAGCTGGACCTCAGAACCCCCCCCCCTCGCAGTTCTTATGGGGTGGCGTAGACAAGTGTTGGAGCACGTTCCCCTGGATTTTCTTAGAATGTGGTGCACCAGAAAACAGAACTATTCTGTAGTTGCCTTTCTAAATTACATAGGCATGGACTTGTTAGCCACATTGACTGGGCCTTTATATATCCATTTGGCAGTCTGGGGGCCTTTGCAGGGGAAGCTTGAATAAATAGAGGTATAATGACTAACGCTCCCTTGGATGGGAGCTTTGGTGGGGATGCGCCGAGTGGCGTAATTTAATTTAATGAGTCGAGTTAATTTAAGTTAATCCTATCAAGTTAGATTGGGTCAAAGTTAGGTCAGTTCAGTATAAGGTAAGCTAATTTAAACTAATTTGCCAAGTTCAACTACTTATCGAGTTGTAATCTGGAAAGATTGTTCCATAGCTTTGTGATGGTCTTGGTTTGTTTTGTAGGAGGTAGTTTATTGTTAATAAGACCTTTGTATTTTTTATTGAAAAAGGTTTTTATTTTTCACAAAATTATAAAGTTATGGTTCTGAAAAGATTGAGTAATTGCATAATATGACTATAATATGATCCCAGCTGGAATTATTACTAGACTTGTCAGATGCCAAACTGAAATTAGACTTGATAATTCATACTGTTTGTGTTTTTAACAAGGTGAGCTCTCACTGCAATGCATAAACATGCAATGTTGTGGATTTGGTTTTAACAATAAAACAAGTTTATTGCATGTAAAATTGAACTGGAATAAACCAAACTGTGTCCATATAAGATATCTAAAGGTTTTTAAACACACAATATAAAATACAATCTCATTAATCCCAACAGCATCCAGTACAGTACTCAAACACCAGTGAGAATGCTGTCCCACATTAGATTTGACTTTGCTATGACTTCAGTTCCCATTCATGAAAATCTGATGGCCTCTTCCTTGTTCATTTTATAACCAAACTTAAACTTTCTCACTGTGATGTGACCTCTTCTAGGGTTTTAACCAAACACTTCTGGTCTAGAATTTACCAACTAAATTCCTCACAATGAGTTAACTTCTTTAACAATTCAAAGCAATCTTCTCCCTTGTGTGTAAGCAATTGCTTTACACATCCGGTTTTGCCAATTACTATGTGCAGAACTGCCCTAAACAAACCAAAATAACAATTACAAAGTTATGGGTGTTTTCCTTAAGCTTAAAAAAAATCCAGAATTGTCAATCTGAATGTTACTTTGGGAGAGTTTGAGTGAATAATGTAAAAAAATTTGCATTAATCTCCCTCCTGTCACGTAGTTTTAAAATAAATCACCATGTCTATACAATTAGTTACAAGTTAATCATGAAACTCCTTTAGGCACACAGACAGCAAGCCACAAGTTCAAATTCATGTTCAATTCAAGTAAATTACATTTAAAATATGTATGAATCATATACCTTACTGAACCATAACACTAGCTCACAATAATATTGCCATTCGTTGATGCTCTGTTCATAGAGTCATAGAGATGTACATCATGGAAACAGACCCTTCGGTCCAATCCGTCCATGCCAACCAGCTATCTCAACCCAATCTGGTCCCACCTGCCAGCACTCTGCGCATATCCCTCCAAATCCTTCTGATTCATATACCCATCCAAATGCCTCTGATAGGAAGGAGACCAGAGTTGCACGCAATATTCCAACAGTGGCCTAACCAATGTCCTGTACAGTCCCAACATGACATCCCAACTCCTGTACTCAATTCTCTGACCAATAAAGGAGAGCTTACCAAATGCCTTCTTCTCTAGCTTATCTACTTGCGACTCCATTTTCAAGGAACTATGACCCCGCGCTCCAAGGTCTCTTTGTTCAGCAACACTCTCCAGAACCTTACCATTGAGTGTATAAGTCCTACTAAGATTTGCTTTCTCAGAATGCAGCATCTCGCATTTATCTGAATTAAACTCCATCTATCACTTCTTGGCCCATCTGGTCAAGATCCTGTTGTAATCTGAGGTAAACTTCTTCGCTGTCCACTACACCTCCAATTTTGGTGTCATCTGCAAACTTACTAACTGTACCTCTTATGCTCGCATCCAAATCATTTATGTAAATGACAAAAAGTAGAGGGCCCTGCACCGATCCTTGTGGCATTCCACTGGTCACAGGCCTCCAGTCTGAAAAACAATCCTCCACCACCACCCTCTGTCTTCTATCTTTGAGCCAGTTCTGTATCCAAATGGCTAATTCTCCCTTTATTCTGTGAGATCTAACCTTGCTAACCAGTCTCCCATGGGGAACTTTTGATGAATGCTTTACTGAAGTCCATATAAATCACATCTACCATTCTGCCGTCTTCAATCCTCTTTGTTACTTCAAAAAACTCAATCAAGTTTGTGAGACATGATTTCCCACGCACAAAGCCATGTTGACTATCCGGAATCAGTCCTTGCCTTTCCAAATATATGTACATCCTGTCCCTCAGTATTCCCTCCAACAACTAGCCCACCACCGACGTCAGGCTCACTGGTCTATAGTCCCTGGCTTGTCCTTACCTCCTTTCATAAACAGTGGCACCATGTTAGCAAACCTCCAGTCTTGCACCTCACCTGTGACTATCGATGATACAAATATCGCAGCAAGGGGTCCAGCGATCACTTTTCTAGCTTCCCACAGAATTCTAGGTACACCTGATCAGGTCCTGGGGATTTATCCACCTTTATGCGTTTCAAGACATCCAGCACTTCCTCCTCTTTAATCTGGACATTTTGCAAGATGTCACCATCTATTTTGCTACTTTCTATATCTTCCATATCCTTTTCCACAGTAAATACTGATGCAAAATATTCATTTAGTATCTCCCCTATTTTCTGTGGCTCCACACAAATGGTGCCTTGCTGATCTTTGAGGGATCCTATTCTCTCCCTCATTATCCTTTTGTTCTTAGTGTGTTTGTAAAAACCCTTTAGATTCTCCTTAAATACTATTTGCCAAAGCTACTTTATGTCCCCTTTTTGCCCTCCTGATTTCCCTCTTACGTATACTCCTACTGCCTTTATACTCTAAGGATTCACTCGATCTATCCTGTCTGTACCTGACATATGATTCCTTTTTCTTAAGCAAATCCCAAATTTCTTTAGGCTATCCAACATTCCCTATACCTACCAATCTTTCTTTTCAGGAGAAAGTGAGGTCTTTAGATGCTGGAGATCAGAGCTGAAAATGTGTTGCTGGAAAAGCGCAGCAGGTCAGGCAGCATCCAAGGAACAGGAGAATCGACGTTTCGGGCATAAGCCCGAAATTCCTGAAGAAGGGCTTATGCCCGAAACGTCGATTCTCCCAGTCATTCCTTTCACCCTAACAGGAATATACTTTCTCTGGATTCTCGTTCTCATTTCTGAAGACTTCCCATTTTCCAGCTGTCCCTTTACCTGCGAACATCTGCCCCTAATCAGCTTTTGAAAGTTCTTGCTTAATACCGTCAAAATTGGCCTTTCTCCAATTTAGAACTTCAACTTTTAGATCTGGTCTATCCTTTTCCATCACTATTTCAAATCATATAGAATTATGGTCGCTGGCCCCTCAGTCACCTGCTCTGCCTTATTTCCACAGAGTAGGTCAAGTTTTACACCTTCTCTGGTAGGTACACCCACATACTGAATCAGAAAAGTTTCTTGCACCCACTTAAGAAATTCCTCTCCATCTAAACCCTTAACACTATGGCAGTCCCAGTCTATGTTTGGAAAGTTAAAATCCCCTACCAAAAAACCACCCTATTATTCTTACAGATAGCTGAGATCTCCTTACAAGTTTGTTTCTCAATTTCCCTCTGATTATTTGGGGTCCATAGTACAATCCCAATAAGGTCATCATCCCTTTCTTATTTCTCATTTCCACCCAAATAGCCTCTCTGGATGTATTTCCAGGAATATTCTCCCTTAGCACAGCTGTAATGCTATCCCTTATCAAAAACGCCACTGCCTCTCCTCTCTTGCCTCCCTTTCTATCCTTCCTGTAGCATTTATATCTTGAAACATTAAGCTGCCAGTCCTGCCCATTCCTGAGCCATGTTTCTGTAATTGCTATGATATCCCAGTCCCACATTTCTAACAATGCCCTGAGTTAATCTGCCTTCCCTGTTATGCCCCTTACATTGAAATAAATGCAGTTTAATTTATTAATCCTACCTTGTCCCTGCCTGCTCTGACTGTTTGACTCGCTTCTGTACTCAAATATACAAGTCTCAGATTGATCTCTTTCCTCAGTATCTCCCTGGGTTCCTAATCCCCCCACCTTACTAGCTTAAATCCTCCCAAGCAGCTCTAACAAATCTCCCTGCCAGTATATTAGTCCCCTTCCAATTCAGGTGCAAACCATCCTTCTTGTACAGGTCACTTCTACCCCAAAAGAAATCCAATGGTTCAAAAATGTGAATCCTTCTCCCATACACCAGCTCCTCAGCCATGCATTCATCTGCTCTATCCTCCTATTCCTGCCTTCACGAGCTCATAGCACTGGGAGTGATCCAGATATTACTGCTCTCAAGGACCTCCTTTTTAAATTTCTGCCTAACTCTCTGTCATCTCCCTTCAGAATCTCAACCTTTTCCCTTCCTCTGTCGTTGGTTCCAATGTGGACAATGACCTCTTGCTGGCCTCTCTCCCCCTTGAGAATATTCTACACCCTCTCTCTGAGACATCCTTGATCCTGGCACCAGCGAACCAACACACCATTCTGAATTTTTCCTGCTGGCCACAGAAACTGGAGAATCCCTTAACACAATTGATCACTTGGAACCCGACGTACCCCTCATTGCATTAGACACAGTCTCGATATCATAAACTTGGCTGTTTGTGCTATGTTCCCCTGAGAATCCATCACCACCTACATTTTCCAAAACAGCATACTTGTTTGAAATGGGTATAGCCACAGAAGGCACCTGCACTAGCTGCCTACCTCTCTTCCCTTTCCTGGAGTTAACCCATCTATGTGACTCTGAGATTTTTCCCCCTTCCTTTCACTGTCATCCATCCCATACTGTTGCTGTTGCAAATTTCTCATTGCTTCGAACTGTCTCTCCAACCGATCCATTCGATCTGATAAGATTCACAACCAACAGCATTTATAGCAGATATAATCCACAGTAACTCTTAAACTCTCTTTAAACTCCCATATCTGACAAGAAGCGCATATCACTCTACAAAAGGCCAATTTTGCTTCTTCACAATCTACAGACCCAGAAAATAACCCCATCTTATTCCTCTACAAAACACTACCCCAGGTTAAATTAATAGTTATGGCTTATGTTTTAAGTTTAATCAAGAGACAAATCTCAAAAACCTATAATCAAGAAAGAACCCTCTCCACTCACTACTGCAGACTTTCTGTAGGTCACTTAAAAACAATACACTTACCTGCTTCTGTGCTGTGAACTTCACCCAAACAGTTCCTTCACAATCAGTTGTGAATTTCACTGTTTGTTAATTTTCCCAGACGCACTCCGATGTCCAGCAATACATGAATTCAAACAGCAAAGGCAGTAACTGTGCAGGTTCAAAGCTGTGTCAGTTTCTTTCTCTCTCTCTCTCCCCTGCACTGACCTCACCATGTGCTTCCTTTGTCTGTTCTTCTCCCATTTCAAACTGTTGTTTTGACTTGTTTTTTCCAAAGTTGTCAAATGATCTGTTAGAAGCACAGAATGATTGCAACATAGGTGGTCCTCATTCAACCCACCATATCGGTCTTGGCTCTATGTAATAACAATCCACCTAGTACAACTTATTCACTCCCTTTCAACGTTCCTTTCAAGCTACATGATTATGCAGTTTCCGGTTATCTGAGCAAACTGACTGGTGTGGGGGTATTGGAGGTCTCTGCAGCAGCAAAAAAAAAGTACAGCATAGCTTCCCCTCACTTTTCCCATTTTCTCACCAGTTAATCATTCAACTCTTTTACAGGCCCCAAATTAACCTGCTGCCACCTCTGTGTCAGGCAGTGCATTACAGCTCCAAACAACTTCCTGTTAAAACAAGCATTGATGGAGGATTTTAAAATCATTTTAAATTTGCATCCACTGGTTCTGGATTCTTCCACCCATGGAAACAGTTTCTCCCCATTCTATCCTGTTCAGACCTCGAATGATTTAAATATCTCTACCACATCTTTTCAAGGGGAATTATGCATTTCTCAAACCTATTCACGTAAGTGAAGCTTTTGAACTTTGAATAATCATTGTGAATCTTTTCTGCACCTTTATCTAACATTTTAGTGTCCAGAAGGAGAGATATACTCCAGTGTTTTAGACAAAAAAAAAAGTTGCTGGAAAAACCCAGCAGGTCTGGCAGCAAATGTGAAGAGAAAGTAGAGGTAACATTTTGGGTCCAGTGACCCTTCTTAGCTAGGTAAAGGTGGTATATGTGCTGACGACAAGGGTGGGAATGTTGGGAAGTAGTAAATGATCAGTGGTAATGGAGACCAGAGACAGAGAACAGAACATTTTAAATATTTTTATCATACCTTCCTTGGCAAGCAGTGGGAAATCTGCCATTATTTAGAAGCTGATGAAATGTTATATTGTGACTTTCTGGACTGCTATAATGCCATTTGAAGAGGTGGCAGCAAGGATGCCTGTTTTGGTTGGAATAAACTTGAATCTCTTCCAACATTAATTTTTCATTTGAGGTGTGCAATTAGTTTGAAGTTTGGATCATAACTGCACTTTTAAAATGTTTTGTACATATGTTACAAAGTTCATATTTTAAGGAAACTATTTCTCTACCACCTCTTTTGATAGCCCAGCTTGGTCTGTTTACATATTATGTTACTTGTTGGAAATTTCTAAACTTTATTTTCATTAGTAAGCCAAGGCTTGAAAGTTTGTTTCTCCGGGGATCACTGATGTACTTTCAATTTATTTTTAACTCATCAAAAACCACTTAAAACAATTCTGTACTAAAACAATATTTATTGTATTTCAAAAGCAAAAGGATCATATGACAATAATTGAATTGATAATTATACATCTTCAATGTATAAACATAAACATTGTTTATCATGATTCAGTTTCTATTGACCTGGATGTCTAGTTACTGTACTGTAAACAAGATAATTCTACTCCAGGTCATGGGCAGGAAAGGTAAACACTCTTGGGAAAATAAAAACTTCATGGGATTTAGAGAGTTCATACAAAATAAAATTTAGTTGTCAGCCATGAAAATAATCACCTGCTGAGTCTATTCGTGCAAAAGTTAAAACTCATCTTTTCTTTCCTTTCCTACTTACAGTTTAGTACCAAGTCTTTCATGTAAATATAAAATTTATTCTGTTCATACCATGAACCTGAATCATCTGTCCCATACCAAGCCAATATGGCCATTCTTGCTGTTCAGTCACCGAGATAATCACAAGCATGAATCTTTGCTCAACACCTATATACAATCACTTTGCAATAACTGTACAATATGATGGCACATTGGAACCAATTGTCAGTGCTCTGACTATTGAAATGCCTGAGATCAGCAAATTTCAAATAGAGCATGTATTGAATTGTTTGATCTGAAACACACAGTGGTCAGCAGTAGACTTCCCCAAATCAAATTAACTTTTAAATCATATGTTTGAAGTTTAGTGGACTAGTTAAGGGTTCCTTTGTATCTTGAATGAACCAGGATGCTTTTCTTTCAGAATATGTTAAAAACAAATGCTTCTTAACATTAGCTTCCATACCAAAGAAACCTGTGTCCAAAAGATCAAGAAACTTATGACTTTTTAAAACATCAAATACAAAGCCAGAAATTACTATATACTCAATAAATGAAAATGTATTAAAAAGAGGTAGACTATTGCTATTGAAAGTGTATTGGATTAACAATCTCTAGGTTTCTAACAGTTAAGTAAAACAATTACACATGAATAAAAGACAAGGAAATTAAATGTCATATATTAGTTAAATTATTTATAAGTTGTACTTATTTGCATGGCTAGCGTGCACATAAGGTACAGAAAGAGGAAACTGATCCCACAAATTGTTAGGAATTCAGTACATGTTTATTCCCTGCACAGTTTTCCACATAAAATAACAGAGATAGATGATTTAACTCTTATATTACAACTACTTTACTTGGCAGCCTGTTGTTTCTACACTGAGACTCTTGAATTAAATTATACAAAATACAAATCAGAAGTTAAGAGGGCTTGAAAAGTTATCTTTGAGGGAA
Organism: Chiloscyllium plagiosum; assembly: GCF_004010195.1. Taxonomy (NCBI): domain Eukaryota; kingdom Metazoa; phylum Chordata; class Chondrichthyes; order Orectolobiformes; family Hemiscylliidae; genus Chiloscyllium; species Chiloscyllium plagiosum. The sequence continues at coordinate 25,074,814 of NC_057719.1, forward strand.
TGAATGGTACCGCCTTAGTTTTGATTATGTTGAACTATTTTTACAAAGATCCAAATGAACATTTAGAAACCAAACTACAGGACAATTCTACAATGGACAAATTGTAAGCTGGGAGATTGAGATCATTTGCAACGTTTACATGTGGGCAGTTATGAGATTTTAAAAAGGTGAAATACAGACTTTGCTAACTTGATCAAAAATCAATAACAAAGCTCCTGACCCTAAATAATGTCAAATAATATAGCATTTATACTGTTCATGGCTCTTTTATGCAATGTAAGGTTATTAAGAGCATTGTCATACTTTGCCACATTTATAAATCTCACCTATAAATCAGGTGGTGATGATAACTGCCACCCTTGCTTCTTTGGAGTTTGCTGAAGAATTGCATTCAATAGAGGTTTACTATGGTAATAGTAAAGTACACAGATGCTGAAATTGAATTTAGAATGCACAAAAATTATAGGACCGAAACTAAATATTGAAAATTTTTAATTGGCAGAACAATACTCAACCATATTTTTCTTATTAAACAACTTTAGAGTCAGCAAGATGATTTGATTGGATCCAATCCCATCTCATGAGACCATTAGCACATGCAAATTTACAATCCTAGAAATGAATTATTTTCACTCTGGTATTGAAAACAGCAAGACACTTTGGAGTCTATATAATACTTGATATTGTTAAACTGGTTTAAACCAAATGTTCACACTCATTAAAAGACAAGTCTTTATTTGCAGAAAATTTTGTAATAATAGAAGCAGCAGCAAATCCAGCACCATATTTCTTACAATTGTCTACATATCAGATAAAAGGCATCTGTATTCTGGATGTGAGCTGGGGTTCCAAACACTAGCACAAGTCTTAAACACTTAAATGGCTTTAATGTAACTTTTTTAAAGCAAAACATTCACAGCTGTCTTATTGGCTCCATATTACAATATTAGTTTATGGCAACACCATTAAATTAATTTTATATTATATGCAATCAACCACACAGGAATAAAAACATCCCCTCCACCGCCTGCTGTTTCCATTCAGATGGATGAACGATCCAAATTTGTACCCCAGGTAGGAGAGAACGAAGCATTAGCTGCCTCAGCTCACATCAACAACCCTTCATTCCTCAGCTATTCATTTTATACAGTCAGATCAGCATTTGAGCAGCACTTGATGACATTGCTATTGTCATCACTTTGGAACTTAGACACTTTAAATAAATCCCTATTTGGCCAAATTGTGCAACAAATACAGGTGATTTCCCAAAATGTAGTTTTCAACATTCAGATGAGGGAGGGAGAGGGGCTGGTGGCAAAGAGGCAACAGTAGATGCATGCTAGTCCTATCTTGGTTGTTCAGCACTATTTGGGCTCAGCTAGGCTTCTTTCATACATTTTATATAATTGTGTCAGGTTAAGTTTGTGGCAGTTGTCTTTTTCTCTTCCATTTCCAATAATAAAGTTACAACAGGAAGTGAGATGAATGTTGCAAGGAATTTAATTTATCCTAAAAGCAGCTGAAATTTCCAGGCATAAGTTAATAAGTTGCAAATCAAGATTTATATAAAATTACTTTTTTAAAAAGATCTCTCCTTGTGGTATGATCACTGAAGTGCTCTCCACTAAAAATATAAAAACAATTTGCATTAGAATTTGTAGAAAAGCATTGAGAGGGGGCAGTGTCATTCGGTACACTTTTCACTACAACCTGCTGCTCTGCAAGTGATACTTTGTCTGCATCAGACAATAAGCTAATTTTTGCTCATCAGTGTTTTTGTGAAGGACTTACGATTGCAATTTAAAATCCAGTTTGTCCTTCAAATATTTTTGATCAGGTTACAATGCATGATAAATAGCTACTAGTTTAGTACAGATTAATCTTAGTTCGACCATGATCTTAATGTAGAGTCCAGTACTGTTTAAATTTATATTTAAAAATTAACCAAACAGAAAATAAGTGATCCCTTCCCTACATTGCCAATAATCAAGACTCACATTGATACATTAATTACCCAAATACGATTGGCCTGCAACAGCTAGTGAACTAGGTTACACATTTTGTCCAAAACCTGGTGGATTTTACAATATTTAAAAAAAATTTACCAGCTCTTTCGGTTTATCCAAAATGACTTTAGTTATAGGGTTAGCCCTTTATTAACAGAATACATGAATTTACAGTGAATTATCTTCCTTTGCTACATAGTGGCAAGGGAACTGAAGTGAACACAGGTTAAAGTTTTGTGCAAACAAAAAAGGAAATGACATTAGTAGATGGTCAAATAATCTTTATTCACAAGGCCATTTTGAAAACACACCATTTCCAAAAATGATTGGTGTGAATGTAATCAGTGTTGTTTGAATTAACCGAAATAAACATTTTGCTAGAAGTAGAAAAAAAACATTTACTGTACCTTGTTTTAAGTTACAGTTAAAAACTGAAGTGCAAAAGACAAAAATATAGGTTTAAAACATCAGGATGAAACAAAACCCTTTCCACCAAAATAGCCTTAAAGAGCTGAGAATTCCCATTGGAAAATAATGAAAATTCCTGAAATGTGCACGCTGAATGGAGTTACTGGAGTGATTCATGGTGATTGACTCTTAAATATGAACAAAATCCAAACAATGTCATCTTACACCATTGTCTGCAGGATTTGTACTATCCCAAATAACATAATTTTTAAAACCACAGTAATGAAATTCGGTGCAGCCAGACATTTCATTACAGATTACATCACACTAAGCATTCATGCTCTGAAACTTGATTTGGTGTTAACTTATCATAACCTAAAGTGATCGGTCCATTCATGTGTCAATTATTTTCAATCTATTGATTTGATTGGAGGCTTTGACAAAAGCTTGGTGTCGATTGCAAACAACAGCCATGTAGATTGGGAAAATACAGTAACCAACTGTTTTGGGATTGGCTCGTGTACACGAGTAAAGGAACAAGAAGATTTGCAGGTATGGAATCAGAAACAGGAAACCCCACAGCCAGAATGGGAGTGAAAACAAGCGGGCTGTTACTGTCTGTGTCCAAGAGGCTCCATTGCCCAGGTCCTCAGAGTTCCGTTGAATATGCTCTAAAGCCAGTTGGTTGTAAGTTTCATTTATTTCAAATACATAATAAATGGCTGCAGCACTTGCTAGAAGATATAATCCTACTCCAATCCAACCCATTCGCTGGCGAAAGTTCATCATTCTCCATAACCTACTTTATCTGCAATGTAAAAAAAAGGAAGAAAAATGGGTTACAATAAATGAACATCTCAGCCAATCTACAAGGGAATCATTGACTTGTGATTTGCCCTACCACCATGAGACTATAAACAGTTCTCCCACTGAAGACGACAGGATTATCAGTGTTAAAACAAGAACAAACTTGTAAATGCACGGTCAGCAACTGAAAGAAGCTGTGTTGATCATTACAGCCTCTCTAATGTTTGAATACTGTCCTACTCATTCTGCCATCATTTCTACAGTGACCCCTCAACCAACACCTCCATTTTTTATCATTCCCGCTGCTTTCAAAAGCAAATATGTTTTTGGCCTTAGTGATCTCCTTGCTGTGGTTCTGTTCGCCGAGCTGGAAGTTTTTGTTGCAAACGTTTCGTCCCCTGTCTTAGTGATCTCCTTCCTACTTGGCATATATTCTGCAATTCCAGAAAGTATTTATGTAAAAAAACTCAAGGCCACACCTGCTGAGATGCCAGCAACTCAGACTTAGGGAGAGGCCATTCAGCTTCTGAATGTGGGGGAAGATATTCTTCATCCAACTTGCAGTCACACAAGAGTGTTCACATTGCTGAGAGACCCTTTCAATGTTCTCTGGGGTGATAAAAAGACAAATGCTATATCTCCTACTCTTGGATGGAAAGGTGCATGGGAGTGGTGGGAGAAGACCATGTTAAGGGTGACTAAGTAATTGCCTCCATTACACCCAGGTCTATAGTTCCCTTGCACTGAAACAATAGAAGGAAGGAAGATATTGGGGACATCAGGCTAGAGGTGGAGGATGGCCCATTGAAAGTGCAGGCTAGTGCATGGACAGTCAGGATAAGATTAACTTATCATATTCTGGGAAGGAATGGGTTGAGTGCAGAGGGATAAAGTAGATGGGCAGGGAAAAGGACCACAACTGCAGTGGTGTGGCAATTCTCGGAGAAGAAAGGAAAGCCTGTCTGAAACGCCCCAGGATAGGGGAGTCCAAAACTAGAGAGCATAGGCTGAAGGTGAGAGGGGAAAGATTTACAAGGGACTTGAGGGGCAACTTTGTCATGCCTATGTGGAACAAACTGCCAGAGGAACTGGTGGAGGCAGTTACAATTACAACATTTAAAAGTCATTTGGGCAGGTACATGGACAGAAATTTTCTTCCTCTGGAGTTAGTGGAGGTTTTTAATTTATTTGAGGTGGAATGAGAGATTTCTGACAGACAAGGTAGTATAGGGTTATGGTGGCAGGCAAAACGAAGATGATAAGAGCTCAACTAGATAAGCCATGATCTTCTTGAATGGTGGATAGGATCAAAGGATCAAATGTGCCACTCCTGCTCCTAATTTCTATTCTTCTGTATTCATTTCAAGTGTTAGTGTCTGGAATGTTGGGAGCTTGCTGGAAATATAGCTGAAAGAAACCATCAAGGGCTTTATCAAAAAAAGAGTACCTTTGTTTCAAATTACCCTGATCAAACAATGTATTGTTCCCCTTTATGCAATTGGAAAGCATTCTTCAATATATCTGCCTTGCCAGATCTTCTTTTAAAAAGATTGAGATGTGCTCCACATTGCAAAGTAGAAGCAGAATTCAGCAAACTTCTTTGCCACATTGTCAAATGGATGAGTGCAATGAGAACAACTGTGCTCTCATATATACATTGAAATAGATTGCAATGTTCACTCCCTTCCTTTCAAACAAAGATGCTGGCTCCAAAGGGAGTATAACAATTGATGTTAATCACTCATCAGTTCTTTTTCCAACACAGCATTTTTCTCTCTCAGCCAACTAAATAAGGCTATTCTACATCAGTTAAGTGCTTGATCATTTCAGAAACGACTGTTAAGACAATTCGTCTGATGTACATTTGATACATTCACATACATCCATTCCTACCCAGAAGCAACATATTTGTGTTAGACAACTCAATGATTAGTGTTACTGGAAAGAAATGGCAAAACAGGCTTTAAACCGAGATAAAAACTGCCTTAAAAATTTACTTAAGAACTAATGTGATCAATTTTGCTTTGGAACATGCTAATTTAAGCAGACATCATAATTGCTAACAGGATGAATTATTACAACAACAACTGGACTATCAGCTCATCCACTAGTCAACAAAAATCAGTAAATTTTCAATCATCAACCGGGCTACAAATGTATTGCCACCAGATCAATGGCATGCTGAGACACCTATAAAAACAGTCAGTTTCTCCAACAGCGAGCTATTTGGAAATTAATTTGTTTGCGGGAGGGGATTTGCTCCATGCATAAAGACAGAGTAGGGCGTTTGTTTCTTTGAGCATGCTCCAATAAATACGACCAGGTCTGATCTTATGCCTTAACTCTATGTTCCTGTACTTGCTCCTTATCCTTCAATTCCTTTAGCATTGAAAAATATACCAACATTTGTCTTGAAAATGCACAGATTATTCACAGTCCTAAAGATTCACAATCCTCTCAGTGAAGAAATTGTTGCTCATTGCAGTTCTAAATAATTGATCCCTTATCCTGAGACTCTGTGTTCTAGATTCCCCAGTCAGGAAACCGCATCAAAATGTTGCAATTAAACCACATTCTTCTAAATTCCAGGGAATACAGCAAACTATAATCAAAGGGTAACAAAGCAGTAACCCTTAAAAAAAAGGCACTGCAGGAAAATGCAAAGTGTTCTGGAAGGTTCACTTTCAGGTATAAATCAGGCAATACATTCTCCAATGATTTCACATAAAGATGGCATTGTAGCAATTTACTGCTTCAGCACCAACTTAAAACCACATACGGTCACACAAACACAAGTTAGCGAGGCAACTACTTAGAATGAAGTATTGAAAATTGAATTTCTTTTGCAAAAGGTCTGAAGAGTACAAAGCCAAGGTCTTTCCCAAAGGATACTACAATCGAATAAAATTGTTCAAATTTATTTAAGTAATAAATTTATTTATGGAGTTACTCATCACATCTTATAGAAACATTCTGAACAGCTCTTCATTGAATGAGTACTGTTGTAAACAGGTATGATTTCATGTTAACCTTTTGGTGCTGTAATTCAGAGACAAGTGTTGGCAATCCCAATAATTTCCTTGTGCTTGTATGAACAGCACAAGATCTTTCATCCACGTGAGCAAGCAGTTGAGGTTTCAGAAGTACAGTCCTCTGACAAAGCAGCGCTGCCCCAGAACAGCACTGCTGTGTGAACCCAAGATGATCTGCTCAAGATCTTCCCGTGTAGTTACAAAATTGTTATTAAGACCAGCCCTGACACAATGACAGACGGACATTCATGAAGCACTTTGGGATACTCCGCGGTCAGGCAAACCATTCCTGGTCAATTTTGGGCACTTTCGAACTTAAGTCGCTGTTCCAATGCAGTAAAACGTGGCAGGAAGAGACCCACACACAGCAACAGCCGGTTAATCTGCGCTGTTAATAATGTTGTCAGTCATAACACGGCGGAAAACTTCGTCGCTCTTATTTGTCAAGAGTACCAGGGAGGGGTGATTTATTTTTAAACGACCACGTGAGATAGAGAGCAGTTGAAGGTTTTATGCAAAAAAACCGGCTCCTCCGACAGTGCAGCTGCACCCCTACCCCGGGCAGGTCTGTCCCGGGGGGGGGGGGGGGGGGTAGGAGAGTGTCAGCTCAGGTTATGGTGCAGATGGCCACCCGAGAACCAGGAGGCTGCGGTTTCCCGGGCGGGGGTTGGTGAAGAGAGACAGCTCCACGAGCCGGTCCTCTCTCTGAGGGGCTGACGGAGTGACCGAGCTGTCAATACCCGGGGCCCCCTAACCCACACTCACCATTGTCAAGAAAGGAAACGCTGCTGTGGCCGGGGAGGGGAAGGGAAGGGGCCGCCGCGGCGCTCGGTCCCCCTCCCTGCTTCAATCCATCGCTTCCGTTCTCTCTGTTTCCGCGGCCTCCGCCGGCTGACGAGTCACAAATCGACCCACTTCCGTCTCCTCACCAACTCGATCCGGGCTGTTGCCGGGGAAACCAGGGCACAAGAGGTGACCTCTAATACCAGCGGCCCGTGTGAGCCCCAGCGCGCCTCTAGCGTCTGGAGGACCTCACTTCACCTCCCTCTACACACACTGGGACAAGGCAATTGAGTCACAAATTCGATGCTACCTTGAGGTATAAAACCTGCGCCCACACCTCCGCCCAAGGCACCAAAGGATTTGTTCAAGGATTTTTCATGCACATCCAAACACTGTCATCTACTGTGTCCATTGCTCTCAATGTGGTCTCCTCTACATCGGGGAGACAGGATGCCAACTTGCAGACCGTTTCAGGGAACATCTCCGGTACACATGCACCCAACAACCTCGCCACCCTGTGGCCGACCACTTAAACTCCCTCCTCCATTACACCAAGGGCATGCAAGTCCTGGGCCTCCTCCACCACCAAGTCCAAGCCACTCAATGACTGAGGAGGAAGTCTCATCTTACGCCTTGGGACCATTCAACCGCACGGCATCAACATCGATTTGAAAAGTTTCCAAATCCCCTCCCACTCACCTCTTCCGGGATCCAATCCTCCAACTAGGCACTGCCCTCTTGACCTGTCCTGCTCCTTGAATGCTGCCTGACCTGCTGTAGCACCACACTTCTCAACTCTATTCTTGATTAAGTTGTCTGAACCTTGTGGTGTCAGACCAGGTAGCACAGTGACTCAGTGGTTAGCACTGCTGTCTCACAGCGCCAGGGATTCAGGTTTGACCCTTGGGTGACTATCTGTGTGGAGTCTGCACTACAGGTATTCCAGTTTCTTCGCACAGTCACAAAGATTTGCAGGCTAGGTAGATTGGCCATGGGAAATGTAGAATTCTTGGGTGGGATGTTTTTTGGAGGGCTGGTATGGCCTGCTTCTACATTGTAAGTTTCTGTGATTTCTATGAAAGACTTATTTGGAACAGGAGTAAACAGAAAGCACTGGAGAAACTCATGCAGGTCTGGCAGCATCTGAGGAGAGAGAAACACAGTTAATATTCCAAGTCCAATATGACTCTTCCTAGTGTCTTCAAGGGCCATATCAGATTCAAAACATTAACTCTGATTATTTTTCCGTACCGTAGATGCTGACAGACCTGCTGAGTTTCTCCAGCATTTTTCACTGTTATTTGATTTTGGGCTCTGCAATAATTTGCTTCCACAATTCTTGTTCTTGTTCTTCAATTCTTACTGTCTACTGGTATCTTGTTAAGAGAAATGTTTATCTTTCTTCAATTTTATCAACATTAACGTGCTGTCCATCCAACTTACTTTGCACCGTCTAAAGTTGGGTGTAATATTACTGGACGGCATGGTGGCACAGTGGTTAGCACTGCTGCCTCACAGTGCCAGAGACCGGGGTTCAATTCCCACCTCAGGCGACTGACTGTGTGGAGTTTGCACGTTCTCCCCATGTCTGCGTGGGTTTCCTCTGGGTGCTCCGGTTTCCTCCCACAGTCCAAAGATGTGCAGGAGAGGTGAATTGGCCATGCTAAATTGCCCATAGTGTTAGGTAAGGGGTACATGTAGGGGTATGGGTGGGTTGTGCTTCGGCGGGGCGGTGTGGACTTGTTGGGCCAAAGGGCCTGTTTCCACACTGTAAGTAATCTAATCTAATTACTGCTTGTTATTTTCTCAGTTAAGATAATTATTATTCTTTGGTAGAATCAGCAAAGAGAATAGCATATTTATTTCGTACTCCCTCAAATTCAGTCAACCCCATGAGCTGCATTGATGTCAGCTATGGCTTAATTAGTAGGACTCTAGCCTTTAAGTCAGAAAGTTGTAAATTATAAAGTCCACCCCCAGGATGTAACCAGAAAATACAAAGCTGACACTTCATTGAAAACTGAGGGAATGCTGCGTTGTCAGAAGAGCCATATTTTAGATGGGATTTTAAGTCAAAGCTCACCTGCCCTTTCAGGTGGGAGGTAAAAATGCCATGGTACTATCTCAAATAAGAGCAGAAGAGTTTTCTTCTGCTGACCAGGCCCTCAATCAACACCACAACAAAATTATCTGTTTATTAGATAATCTGTTTATCTCCTTGCTGCTTGTGGAAGCAGTCAGTTTGTGTGCTAAAATTCACAAATACTTGATTGACTCTAAAGTTCTTTGAAATATAATTGTGAAATCTGCCATAAAAATGCTAATGATGCAACCTAGCTATCAGAGATGAAAGGTCCTATACTTCCCAGCTAAGGACGATACTACTTGTCATATCATTGTACCCATTGTACTTGATGACAATGGAGCTTTCAATGTCTATTTTAAAATTATCAACCAGATCTTTGTGGAAGAAAAGGAACAATTGTAAGATGATAGAAATCTATTTATTCTAACTTAATGTTTCAGCACATTAACAGTGTTACTTTTCATCATAAGCTATCAAACGCCAACTTATCTGTAGTTTAGAATACCATAACATATTTAGATATCTATCTGGTGAGTAGCCAGATCAAACTTAGTCAAAAAGTCATAGGTTCAATCTCCAGTTTGTGCTGAGTTATCTGAACTCTTCCAAGAGAGCAACAAGTTTAGTGTTTTGGGGCTAAGGAGGAAAAAAATCATCCAGGAATCCCACTTTTGTTCATTATTGGGAATGTCACCAGCAGTAACTTTCTTTCCAAGCCACACATCATCCTGTCTTAGAAGCAAATCACTGCTCCTTCACTGTTGGGAGGTCCAAATTCTGGAACTCTCTTCCTAACAGCATTGTGGGTGTCCCTAACTCTCAAAGACTGCAGTAGTTCAATAAGACAGCTCACTATTGTCTTCCCCAGCACAATTAAGGATATACCAGCTAGTGATGCCCAAATCCCATGAATGAATACAAAAACAAATCAGTGACAACTTCCAATAAGGCATACACATGAACATTCATTTAGGTCCTGTACAATCTGGATTGTGGAGCTCCCTCTGATGAAATAAATATTTCTGTGAAGTTAATACAATTAACTAGAGTCATACTCATTTTAATCCAATATGGGGTTGACTTTGCTTCCTTCTCACAGACTGACACATAAACATTTCTTTCTACTTGTTGGTGCATCACCCATGATTAGTCAACTGAAATGTATAAACTCATCTTGGGATGGTATGGTGACTCAATGATTAATACTGCTGCCTCACAATGCCAGGGACCATGGTTTGATTCCTGCCTTGGATAACTGTCTGTTTAGAGTTTGCACATTCTCCCCGTGTCTGCATGGGTTTCCTCCCACAATCCAAAGATGTGCAGGTCAGGTGAATTGGCCATGCTAAATTGCCCATAGTGCTAGGTGCATCAGTCAGGGGTAAATATAGGGTAGGGGAATGGGTCTGGGAGGATTACTCTTTGGAGGGTCAGTGTGGACTTGTCGGGCCAAAGGGCCTGTTTCCATTCTGAAGGGAATCTAATCTAATCTTTGAAAGACTTGCAGGTAAATATTGACCATGGGCATAAAACAAAACAGAGAGGCATAGAGAGTTATTCAAGCTTTGCTGAGAATTGATTCATAGCTGGGCCACCAGATCGGATGCAAAAATTGATGTCACTGTCTATGGGACAAAATTATATACTGCCTGTTGGGAATCTTGTGTTTGTGGATATCAGATGAGAGCACAATTATTTTAGCTGTAATTTGTTCCCTCACCCGCACATTCCATATACTTTGCTGGCACTTTCGGTTCATGCATGATGGATGGGTACACGCTGTGCTTATGTTGGTGCCTGTGAAGTCACACACCAATAGGAATCAGCTCTTTCAGGACAGGATAAAGTGTCAGCTGAGCCTTCAGCAAACATACTCAGAAATCTGCTGTGCTTTGGCATTGCGTCACTTCAATGGTGCTTTGTGCTAACACTTGCTTTATAAAATTTTAACCTCAATGTTCCACTGTGCTTCACAGATACTTTGCAGTATATCTAGGAGAGATGGCCACAAGCCCCATGGGAAAGACAGGTTTACAGGAGACAATAAAGTTGGGGATTGTGCTGGGAGGAGTGTTTCGTCAATTAGGCTGTGGTGGCTGGATACCACATCTGCTGCCATTTTTTGGAAAAACATTCAAAGAAGGGATGCATTGAAAAAGAGAGTCAGATGATTAAGTTCATGAGCTGTTGCACGCAGCTGAAGATGGTTGCAGAGGGAAAATGAAATGAATCACTGAGAATTTGGAATGTAGGACTAAGATTTCAGTCTGGGGTAACAGAAGTGTATGGATTTCGATAAGGACAGGACTAGCGGAACTCAGACAGAGAGTAGCATGCTGCTTGTGTTACTAGACTAGATAAACAAGACAATGTGGGTTGAAATTCCAGAGTCTAGATTAGAGTGGTGCTGGAAAAGCACAGCAGTTCAGGCAGCATCCGAGGAGCAGTAAAATCGGCGTTTTGGATAAAAGCCCTTCATCAGGAATACAGGCAGAGAGCCTGAAGGGTGGAGAGATAAGTGAGAGAGGTGGGGGAAGGGGAAATGAGGAAACTGTTGAAGTCCACATTGATGCCCTGGGGTTGAAGTGTTCCAAGGCGGAAGATGAGGCGTTCTTCCTCCAGGCATCTGGTGGTGAGGGAGCGGTGGTGAAGGAGGCCCAGGACCTCCATGTCCTCGCCTGAGTGGGAGGGGGAGTTGAAATGTTAGGCCACAGGGCGGTGTGGTTGATTGGTGCGGGTGTCCCAGAGATGTTCCCTAAAGCGCTCTACTAAGAGGCATCAGTCTCCCCAATGTAGAGGAGACCGCATCGGGAGCAACGGATACAATAAATGATATTGGTGGATGTGCAGGTAACACTTTGATGGATGTGGAAGGCTCCTTTAGGGGTTCCCCCCCACCCCCCGACCTATCACCTTCATCCCCTCCCCCACTCACCTATTGTACTCTATGCTACTTTCTCTCCACCCCCCACCCTCCTCTCATTTATCTCTCCACCCTTCAGGCTCTCTGTCTGTATTCCTGATGAAGGGCTTTTGCCTGAAACGTCGATTTTCGTTCTCCTCGGATGCTGCCTGAACTGCTGTGCTTTTCCAGCACCACTCTAATCTAGACTCTGGTTTCCAGCATCTGCAGCCCTTGTTTTTACCGGGTGAAATTCCACCATGGCAAGTTAAGGATTTGAATTCTATTTGTCAATCAAATTGACCACAATGAAGTTGCATTGTTATTCAAACTCCAGAGAAAGTAGTGTGCTGTTCTTACCCGATCTGGCCTATAGGTGACTCTAGTCCCATTCTGATAAGGATGACTGTTAATTGCACTTTGAAGTAACTAAATGAGCCCAGCAGTTGTGGCAACGTTTATCAGGGCGGTTAGGGACGGGCAACAGGTATGATGCTCGGGGGGAATCGGCAAGAAACATATTCAACTTGCTGGGTCCGGAGGCAGGAAAGACGTTGTTACTAATTTCACTCCACGGGGAGTGAGGTATTGGCAGAGGGAGACAGCGTTGCTGAGATGGAAATAAACAGTCTTGGATGTCGGAATCGTAATAGATCCAAGCTATTATCAGGATTACTATTTTAAAATAAATCTCAACAAAGTCCAATGGAAACGGCAAGTAGATGGAACCGAATAACTTTTACAATTATTAAAAATAAAGAGAACTGAAGGTGACGCCCACTATTGCCATGACGCTTGTTCAAAGATCATATATGCTCAGATCGGAGTTTGGACTAACACCGAGTTGTTTCCTGGCGCACTTTTATTGGCGATGCTAACCTTGCAGTTTGTGGCTGAATCACTAAACATGTCCGTGCCAGCCTGTCAGTCACAGAACAGCGCAGGAACAGCATTGCAAAGTTGTCAACCACCGAGTGTGAATCCCAGTTCACACGCTACCTGATTTCTTAGATACTTTAAAATAATAAGTGTATAATTTATGACGCACAATTATCCAAAAGACTTGCAGCTGGTCATTTCAGAAACGCCAAATCCATCATCCCATTACATATACAGCAGGGTTGCTGCCTGCACGAATCCAAACCACAAACTCCAGGAAATTATGTTTCCAACTTTAAGTGAAATGGGTGTTTTGGACAGTGTGATGAGCTGCGCACTTCTACAATATACCAGAAGTAGACTAGTCTTTATTCACCAAAAAAATACACTCCAATTTTCATTAAAAGAAGCATATAACTCAGAGGCACTCCTCCGGAAATCCTGTAACCCAAAGGTCACTACGACTTGATCAGTTGGGGCGAGTACTGCTCACCAGCATCCCCACTCCACACCCCATTCCAGGTTAATGTAACAACAACAAAAAATGCTCCTCAGTCTCCTGGAGCAAATTTTAACTCGAAACGTGTCACTGGAGAAATGTTAAGCCCGGGGCGAGAAAAAAAAATTCTGGAAGTATTTGGTCATCACCGGTTGGCTCGACGGAAAGCAGAACAACAGAAATACTTGCATTTGTGTAGCGCCTTACACAGTCTCGAAAGGTCGCAAAGCGCTTGACAACTTTTTTTTAGTTGAAGCTGTTGCAATGTTCAAATGGGTTCAGTGGTGGGCGGTTGGAGGATTCGCCGGTCGTCAGACTGATAGAATATCACCGGGGTGCTGAATTAGAACTGAAAGAAGTGACGGATTGTAATTGGTTTGATTGCACTGCTTTGCCTTTACGTCCATCCCTAAACCCAGCCAGTATTCCGCGGCTCATACGGACTTAGAGGCGCTGTCATTTTTCGCCGTGGTTATTGCAGGGAAAGGAGGTCCCAGTTTAAACAGCGTGATCAAATGGATACATTTTATGATCGTAACTTTCATGGTTTAAACCGGTATTGACAAGTGACGTTATTTAGTTCTCACGTTTAGGAACTCGAGCATACATTTTCAGCAGGTAATACATTTTCACCTTTGATGTCTGTTCGCTCATTTTTTCACCACTGTGTGTATGGGTGGATATACTGCAATTAACATATTTTGAATGCAAATTTGCTTCACTTGCCAGCGGGAAATGTACATTTGTAGTTGAACGTGTATTGTCCCATTTCACTGTGGATGAGGACTATTAGCTTTCTTAGTGTAGGTTACGTAGGGAGAAGATTCGTTTTACTTTAGTTTTATTTTACCCACGCTAATGTGATAGAATTCCTTGCATTTATACAGCAGCTTTCACGACCTCCGGGTATTCAAGAGCCTATGTAGCTGATGATGTACTCTGCAATGTTACTGTGTTATTGTTGTAATGTTGGAAATTTTACAATCTGATAATGTCCAGAGAGCGTATTTCGCCCATGTTGGGTGGAGGTTACATATAAAGGTACATGTAATTTTTTTTCTTTATCTGAAAATGAAACATTGGATTTTTAAAGAGGGTAAAAGTTGTGTGTCAACTATGGTTCAGTTTGTGACACTCTTCCTTCGGAGTCAGAACATTATGGGTCTGAGTTCCACAGTATGTTATGAGCGCAGAAGTCATAGAGATGTACAGTTCGGGCATAGACCCTTCGGTTCAACTCGTCCATGCCGACCAGTTATCCTAATCTAATCTAGTCCCATTTGCCAGCACTTGGCCAATATCCCTCCAAACCCTTCCCGTTCATATACCCATCCAGATGCCTTTCTTGCCTGAAATTTTCACTGTCCTCATTTGAGTACACATGACAATAAAGCGAATTCAATTAATTTCGATAAAACGCTTGTGAAGTACGAAGTTGGAGGTGCTGGCTTTTGAATGGGACGTTCAATGTTTTTCTTCTATGGTGAGCGTAAAATGGCACTCTTGTTGAACAGTAGGGGAGTTATCTCGATAGGAGATCATTCAGCCCTGATGAAGGGCTTTTGCCCGAAACATCAATTTTCCTGCTCTTCGGATGGTGCCTGACCTGCTGTGCTTTTCCAGCACCACTCTGATCTAAACCCTAGGAGATCATTCAACTCATCATTCTTGTGCTGGCTCTTTGAAAAGCAGGTTGTACCCTATACCTGTGTTCACCTATTGCTACCTCATCACGCCACCCAAAACCCTCCCCTATCTCCTCCTTTACCTGCAGCTGCCATTACACCCAACCTCAATTCTGAAGAAACTTTCTGAAAGCTTGACCAATATTGGCCAATATTTATCCCTCAATCAACATCACTGAAACAGATTATCTGCTCATTATCATATTGTTTGTGGGGATTTGCTGCGTGTAGCTTGGCTGCATGTCTTTTCTATTTGGTTTTATCCATTAAGTCTTTTAATTATTTCAAATATATACTTTAAATCATCAAAAAAATCTTTATATATATATAATACATAGTCACAAATGCAATTTGGTTCTGTAGAATAATTAGCATATGAAGAAAACAAGCAAACATTGGAGTTTGACTCTCCAAACAAACCAGGCATCTCTCACTTGAACCAAACTATATTTACATGCATTTGAGGCACCAGGAGGGTCCAATAACTGAATGGACCCCCATTTAACTTCAGCAGGAAGACCTCAGACAGTGGTCTTTCCCCACTGCACTTCAGTAACAGCTGACCCACATTTTAGTGCATCCCTCAGGACACAGTCCTAGATCTTGGAATATGCTAGTTGCAACACTCGATCGGGGTCTGGAAGACTGTTTTGGAAGACTAACAAGTTTTGGCAGACAAAAGAGCATCTTTCACTGAGTTGATTGTCCTACAGGCACATTTGATGATTGTTTCAGGATGTGTCCCAGGGAACTTATCCAGAAGTAGTATCACAGACTATCGAATGGCTTTTTGCCCACCACCAAGTCATCTGTGTTGCTCTGATTCCCATGTTACAAGATGACCATATTAAGGTGCACTTCATTGGATTCAAAACATTCTGTCCTGTGTAAATGTATTTTTTTCTCATTTTAGTCAAACTGATCTTAATTTCAAAAGTCAAGAAAGAAAACATACCTTATAATTGATACTGTAAATCATATTTCTTGCCAATATCTGTATAAAGTCCTTTTAACATTACTGATGCAAATCAGTCTTGATCATTTTCCAGAGCATCTCATTCAATCTTCAACATCTTTTAAGATTGTAGAATAAAGGTACTCAGTAGGATAGGAGATCATTCAGCCCTGATGAAGGGCTTTTGCCCGAAACATCAATTTTCCTGCTCTTCGGATGGTGCCTGACCTGCTATGCTTTTCCAGCACCACTCTGATCTAAACCCTAGGAGATCATTCAACTCATCATTCTTGTGCTGGCTCTTTGAAAAGCAGGTTGTACCCTATACCTGTGTTCACCTATTGCTACCTCATCACCCCACCCAAAACCCTCCCCTATCTCCTCCTTTACCTGCAGCTGCCATTACACCCAACCTCAATTCTGAAGAAACCTTCTGAAAGCTTGACTTCTCCACCTCCTGCTGTTGTCTGGCTTACTGTGTTCTTCCAGCCTCTCCTGCTTGTCTGCCTTTGAAAAAGCAGCCTGTTATAGCATGGCTTTCTTGGTTTTCATCTGTAAACTTGTAAGTTCCACATTCTTAAGTACCTGTCCATCCCTTTATTAAAATTACTAATACAACAAGCTTCACACCAAAATTTCAGGTAGAGCACTCCCAATCCAACAACTCTCCTGTTATCCTGTTCATAACTTCTCTTGTCTCCTTTTGTGTAATCATCACATCATCCCCTTTGTTTGTGAAAAAGCAAGATATTCATTTAGTGCTTCAGTTCTGAACCCTGTCTTCACCTGGGTCGTGACAAGGCCCAACTTTTCTTCAAGCTAATGACTTATGCTTTATAGATATTGTGGCATTCACTTTATTGTTGCCTGCTAATTTTTTCAGAATATTTCTTTAACTCCGTGTAATATTTTCAATTTGCTGTTATACTTCTCATAATCATCCTGATTATTAACTGAATCTGCTCCTGCCCTTTTTCATAAGGATTCTTTTTTCTGTTTTATTTCATCCTTTGCATTTAGGGTGCACTGAAAAGGTATATGCTTAGTCTGATCCTGAATTGTGTCAACACTCTCTAGGCTGCAATTTCTTTGATTCTAAAAAAATAGTGCTATTCTAAAGTTGAGTACATTATTAGACCAGTATAGAACAAGTTTTCCTCTGCATTCATTTTATACCATGTCTGAACTGGGAGTGGTTGTGTTGACATTAGATGCCAAAGATGAAAAATGACCCTGGCGTCCTTTGAGTACAATGTACAATAGCTTACATAAAGCGAGGATGCCTCTGTAATATGATCTATAATCCTCACTAAATGGTTTTTCATCATGGAAGTATCAACCTTTTGACATGCTATTGAAGCTATTTCAAAGATATTGAAAGATGCATAAAACGGCTGTCTCAGGAGTGCAATTTCTCACACCACTGCCCCCAATTCATTATGTTAATGCTGTAGCAATGCCAGAAGTCAGGGGTGAAAAGGTCTACTGTACACATATGTAACACAGATTGTCATGAGGTTAACCTAAAGGATAAAGGTCTAAATAACTTCACAATAATTAAAACCAGGAGGTTTTTAACTGTATCAAGTTAATTCAGGAGATAAGGAAACTGTTTAACCCCAGGCTAAGTTTCTGACAACCCCATTTTATCATTAAGCTCATTTCAATCCAATACAATTAAATTTCCCTGTTCCACCCTGTTCATCAAATGCCTTCATCGTTTTGAGCTTCAACTTCCATATTGCTTCCTCAAGCTTCACAAATTACAACACATTTAAAAATTAATAATCTCTTATGGAACTTGTCATCTCTCTGAAAACGTCACTGATTCTCTGTCTCAAACAACTTGACTTCACAATTATTGTTCTTGTATTTTAACTTATTTCATAGAATCCATAATGTGTGCCGCAAGTGCACTAGGACTGAGTCTGTGCTTCCATTAGAACAATTGGGTGTAGGCCCTTGTCAAAACTATTCTGACAAGTTAAATATTAAATTGGCTTGTCACTACATAAATATTGTCAAACCTGTCTGCGTTTCCAGCATCTTGTTTTGTTTGACATTTCAACAGTTAAAAATATGCCTAAGCAATTTATTGCACATGACAGCTCTTTGAGTCATGAGGCATGTTTGTTGCAATGTAACTTACAATTGCAGTGTATGACACCCACATTAATAAATAAGAATTGATACATTTTAAAAAAATAAAATATCTTAATTGTAATTCATTGATTTAAGGATGTTTTGAATGCCCTGAGGACAATGAAATAGGAACAGAAAATGCTGAAGAAACTCAGCAGTTCTAGGAGCATCTATAGAGAGATAATAGATGACAGGGATTGAAAGTGATGGTATTTATTTTGTTGACAAACGGGGAGGAGGAGTAAGTGAAACAGATAGTGAGGGACAAGCGAGGGGATGGGTAAGTATACTTGGTGGCCATATTCTGTCATTTCAGCCACTACCAAACGTATCTCCTCGTACTTCCAATATAAGCCAACACAACCTGGAGAAACAATATTTTCCACTTAGGTACTTTACAGCTCTCAGGACTCATTGTTGATTCCTGAACAGCCTCAGAACATGAACAATACCGTCCATCTGATTCCACCTCCCTGCCCCCCACCACTCACCATGTCTTGCTTGTGTGGATTTGTTCTTAGCAAAATTGACCTAATTTCGACTATCCACAGATAACTTTAACATCTATTTTGCATTGAGTCAGAGAGAGATTTACTGCACAGTAAAATGTCCTTTGGCCCATCATTTCTGTGCTAGTCAAACCACCTAACTATTCTAATCTCATTTTCTAGCACTTGGCCCATAAATATTGTATACTTGGCATTGCAAGTGTACATCTAAGTACATCTCAAATGTTATGAGGGTTTCTGTCTCTACCACCCTTACAAGCAGTTAGTTCCAGATTCCCACCCCCTCTGGGTGAAAAAGTCTTTCCTTAATTCTTTAAACCTTATGCTCCTTCTTTTAAATGTATATCTGGTCATTGATCCTTCCATCAAGAGAAAGCATTTTTTCCTGTTTACCCGATCTATGCCCTCATAACATTAAACATCTCAACCTCATTTCTTCAAAAGAAAGCAGCCCTAGCTTCTCCAACCTCTCTTCATAACTGCAACTCTCCAGGTCAGGCAATATCCTTGTAAATCTCCTCTGCACCCTCTCCAGTCCTATCACATCCCTCCTATAATGTGGAGTCCAGAACTGCATACAATACCTGGGGCCCAACCAACATTTTATGCAGTTCCAGCATAACCTCCCTCCTCTATGCCTTGACTAATAAAGGCAAGTATACCATATGCCTTCTTAACCCCTTTATCCACCTATCCTGATACCTTAAAGGATTGGTGTACATGCAATTCACCATGTATTTCTTTGCCTTGTTTTGCCCTGCTCAAGTGCATTACTTAATATTTGTCTGGATTGAATTCCATTTGCTGATGATTAGCCCATTTGAGCAGTCCATTTATATCCTGTTGTAATTTAAGGCTATCCTCCGCACTATTTACCAACCCACCAATCTTTGTAACATCTGCAAACTTAATGATCAAACTTCTGATATTCAAGTCTAAATCCTTTATGCAATCACAAACAGCAAGGGCTCAAGACTGACACCTGTGGGACCCCACTGGTCTCAGGCTTCTAGTCAGAAAAACAACTCTCAACTATCACCTTCTGCTTTCTGCCACTCAGCCAATTGTGAATCCAATGTGCCAAATTTCCTTGGATCCCATGACCTCTTACTTTTACTAACAGTTTACTATGTGATTTCACTCATTTACCACCATTGGCATTCCTTCTGCTTTTGCCTCAGGGTACTATCACTATTTCTTCCACATATTCCTCTTCCCTCTTGGCCAATAACATACATAGCATCATTTTCTAGCTGCCATCAACTTCGAAGAAGAGTTATGGGAGGGGACACTTGAAATGTTGACTTTGTTTCCATGCCACCAGACCTGCTGAGTTTCTCCACGATTTTCTGTTCCTAATTCAGATCTCCAGCATCTACTAATTTTTCTTTTATCTGAGGATCTTGAAGCCCTATGTGAACACAATCTTTTGAAATCAATTCTTGGCAAGGAGTCACTCAAAATTAATGAGATGCAAAAGACAAATGAAAATCAATGACCCACTCAGGAGAAAATAAACATACTAACTGAATACAATTCTAAATCTGATGGATACACGCTGCATGAAACGCCTATCCCATAACAAAGGTAATGGACATGATGTGGCGATGCTGGAGTTGGACAGGGGTGGACAAGGTCAAACATTAAACTACACAAGGTTATAATCCAACAGGTTTATTTGAAACTGCAAGATTTTGGAGCTCCGCTCCTTCAAATTCAAATAAACCTGTTGGACTATAACCTGAAGTAATCGAGTCATAGAAACGTACAACGCGGAAATACACCCTTCGGTTCAATTCGTCCATGCCGACCAGATATCCTAAATTAATCTAGTCCCAAGTATGTGGTGAATTTAGATTGCACAACCTAAAGCAGGCATATTTGACGTGCAATTTAACAGACGATATTTTCAAAACCAGCACTGCAGAAATGTGTATTTTTAAAAAGAAAAACTGCAGTAGAATAGGTTAATCGTGGCTTTGAAGTGTTTTCCTGTTTGGGGAAGGGCAGGACAGCTTTAAGGGGCAGCGTTGAGGGGGAGTGGGAGAAGGATGACCATGTTGGCAGGCGGCTCGGGAGCGTCCCCTGTTGTCCCGATGCGCTGCTGCCTCTATTTATTTAGAATGCGAGCCGGGGTCTGAGGGATTTCAATGAGCCGAGAGACTAGGCTTTGGAGGAGGGGAAATCGGGCTGCAGGCGGCTGCCGGCTGTCGGTCTCTGTTCTGCCTTGTTCCTTCCCCCGTCACTGTGTGTGTATGCGGCCAGTTTGTGCTGAAAATCCGGGGCTGGGCTTGGAAGCCGCACTCTGTGTATTTGAGAGACTATTATTGATTGAGGGAGACCTCGGAGCAGCGGCGTCTGATCAGAAAGCCCAGGCGCGAACACCAGGGCAGAGGGATTTGTGATGAACCGGGCACTCACCATTGATAGAGGTCTCTTTGCAGTTCCCCCCACCCCCGTGTGTTTTGTTTTTTTTTTCCTCTCCTCTCTGTCAAATTATTTTTCTTCTCCTGTTGTAGTCTCTCCTGTATTGGGTTCCTGTGCATGAAAAAAAAATGTAAATGCAAAATATTGTATGTATGCAACGCTGCCACTTTGGTGTAAAAGGTACACCATTGATTTTTTTCAGGTTTGTTAACCTACGGGAGGCACACGGTGTAGATTTCACTTCCGCACTTGTTCCATTTTCAAGATGCAGACTTGGCTGAAAGGCAAGCGGGTCGGATACTGGTTGAGCGAGAAGAAGATCAAGAAGCTGAATTTCCAGGCCTTCGCGGACCTTTGCAGGTAAAGCCGAGAACACCCCCTCCATGGTTTGAGAAATTAATCGATTGCGTCTGGACTTGGGGAAAGGCAGCAGGAAATAACGCTGATCATGTAAGCAGCAGCCCATGTGCAGTCCGCTTCACGGCCACCAGCTTCAAGGAGGCAGAGGCAGAGGGAGAGAAAGCCAGAAATAACCAGTAATCTGCTGCTGTTGCACAGTCACCATCACTCTCACTTTAGCGGGTTAAAGGGAGGGAGGTGTTAATTTCCCCTCATTGTATAAAACAATAAGATGCTTTCTTCAAGATTTAAATCTTTCATTGGTAGAATAGTTTGTGTCATATTCAAACCCCCAAACACCAGCCTTTCTGGTCGTTTGCAAAGTATTGCAAATGCACTGTACTGAAATAGGAAGGGTGTTTTTTTTTTAATGAAAGTTTAGGATGAAGAACATGGTTCTGGATCTCGGGCTGTAGGAGTTATGGAGTTGTGAACCGTTTCCTTGGTATAGATTACAGCAGACACGACAGTCAAGTGATCTTTTCTAGACTGTGTTAAAGTTGCTACTGGCAGGGAAATTGAGGATGCTGCAGCAGGGATCTCCATGTTGGTTCAAGTATGTACTTCAGCTGTCTTGGAGGTGAACTCTGAAGTGATTGTTTATGAAGTTAATGTTACTGTTTTGCTGGCTACACTGTTGAAGGGATATACTGCTGGCTACACTGTTGAAGTGATCTCCCCTATTTAACCTGTTGTGGTTATCAATAGAATGCTGCCGTTTATTGCGTGGGGAAGTGAGGGCTGAAGGGACTTTAGAGGCTAAGCGCTGGCAAGAGATTTCTCTTTTTTGAAGGAGAAATTAGAGCCAGTCAATATATTTAAAAATGAGGGATCTCCCATTTATGAGACACAACTTCACTGAGTCATTAATCCTTGGTATCCTCTTCCTCCAAAAGCAGCGAAGGCGGGGACATTGAGTATATTCAAAGCTGAGTCCAGTGTTTTTAATCAACAGGTGGGACCAGAGTTTCAGAACCTAGAAGGAAAGAGCAGTTAAGGTCCCAACAGACCTGCCTTATTGAATAGCTGAGCAGTTTGATGGACTTAATGGCCATTAATGGCCTAATCTTGTTCCTGTTAATGATCTCCAAATGATTGAGTGGAAATATAGTGATAATCAGAATTGTATCACCTCTCATTCTTCTAGCCTCCAATAAGTACAGGCCCAAACCGCTCAACCTTTTACCCCAAAATCATACTGAACCTTCTCTGAACTGCGACCAGTGCAAGTATGTCTCTCCTTAATTAAGGAGACCAAAACTGTACACCATACTTCGGGCATAGTCTCATCAATGCCCTATTGAGCTAGGGCAAGACTTGCCCACTTTTATAATCAATCCCCTTAAAGGATTAAATGAATAAAGCAGTAAAGGACACCATTCTACTTGCCTTCCTAAATTCTATATTTCAACTATGATTCATGTACAGGGACACCCTGTATTATATTATGCTACAATACTGTTTTTTGTTTACTATTCATGCTAAAGTGGATCATCACACAATTCCAACATTTTCCTCCATTTGACAAACCTTTGCTCACTTAACCTATTTACATTCCTTCACAGATATTTTGTTTCCGCCTCACTGCTTGCTTTCCTATCTATCTTTGTCTGATTAGCAACTCTGCCTATAGTTTAATTTATTACTTCATCAAAGTCATTCGTATAGATACAACATTGAAGCTCCAGCACTGAGATCTGTGACATCCTGTTACTTAAAGTTTGCCGACCTGAAAATTGCCTTTCCCGCCCATCTCTCCTTTACTTCATCAAAGTCATTCGTATAGATACAACATTGAAGCTCCAGCACTGAGATCTGTTACTTAAAGTTTGCCGACCTGAAAATTGCCTTTCCCGCCCATCTCTCCTTTCTAGTTGACCATTCACGTATCCGTGCTTATGTATCACTACCATGTACACTTATTGTTATGCTGTAATCTTTTATATGGAATTGTATCCAATGCCTGAGATTAATCCAAATCCATCTGCTAGTTGCATCCTCACAGAATTCTTAATGAATTTATCCAATGAAGTTTCATTTACGAAAACACCTTATTGACTCTGCCTGGTTTGCTTATGATTTCGTAAGTGTCTGGCTACCACTTCCAAATTAATGGATTTCTTCACTTTCACCAGTGACAACAGTAAGACTTCCCGTCCTCTTTCCTTTCTGATTAATTGTATTATATTGATGGCTTTTCTTTCTGTTGGGAGACTTTAAGAATCTTGGGAATTTTGGGAAATTCCAACCAATGAATTCACAATCTTGGCTGACATTTCCCTTTAAGGGTGTAGGATGGAGGCCATCGGGTTCCAAACACATGTCAGCCTTGAGTTCCATTAGATTTCCTAGTACATTTTCTCCAGTGATTGTGAATGTTCTAACTTTCTCCCTCCCTATTAGCCACTGCTATATTACTCTTCTTGGGACGCTTTCTGTATCTTCTGAGTTTGAATTTTGATTGTTGTCACATGAACTGTAATACAGTGAAAAGTGTTGTTATGCATGTTATACAGACAGATCCTACACACAAAGTGGATCGGGGTCGCAGAACCGAGTAAGACTTCCCGTCCTCTTTCCTTTCTGATTAATTGTATTATATTGATGGCTTTTCTTTCTGTTGGGAGACTTTAAGAATCTTGGGAATTTTGGGAAATTCCAACCAATGAATTCACAATCTTGGCTGACATTTCCCTTTAAGGGTGTAGGATGGAGGCCATCGGGTTCCAAACACATGTCAGCCTTGAGTCCCATTAGATTTCCTAGTACATTTTCTCCAGTGATTGTGAATGTTCTAACTTTCTCCCTCCCTATTGGCACTGCTATATTACTCTTCTAGGGACACTTTCTGTATCTTCTGAGTTTGAATTTTGATTGTTGTCACATGTACTGTAATGCAGTGAAAAGTGTTGTTATGCATGCTATACAGACAGATTCTACACACAAAGTGGATCAGGGTCGCAGAACCGAGTACAGTGTTACAGCCACTGAGAAGGTGCAGAGAGAGAGATCAAAATTAATAAGAGATGTCCATTCAAAAGTCTAATAACTATGGGGAAGATGCTGTTCTTGAATCTGTTGTGAGTGTATAAGGAGTATAGTAGGGGTCTGAGCCCTGTCGTCTTGTAGGGCACAGGTGTCGAGCATTATGATGGAGGTTTGTTCCCTATTCTTACTGGTTACAGTCAATGGGTCAAGAAGTCCATGATCCAGTTACAGAGAAGGGAGCTGACATCTAGGTCTCTGAGTTTAGAGTTTGTTTGGAATTATGTAGGAGTGTAAGTTTCTACCTTCTGTTGTGAAGACACATTCAAAATATTTGTTCAAACCTCTGCCATTCCCTTTTTTCCCATTTTTAATTCCACATTGTCACCATTTAAGGAACAAATACACACTTTATTTTTGTATTGCTTTTACTGTCTGCTTCTTTATATTTCTTGCTAGTATTTGTTCTATTGCAATTTTTCCACCTTTTTAAATTATCCTTTTAAAGTCTCTAAACTCCTCCCAATATTCTGGGATCTACTAACCTTTCTTTCAACTTGATATCATCTTTGCATACCTTCAATGCAATGTTCTATCCTTCTGATAGCAACTTCCTTATGCAATAAGAAGAGACGGGAAATATATCCTTAAATACTTGCTCTGCTTCTCTATTGTGCTAATCCATTTTTTTTCAATCCATTTTGGACAACTTTGTCTTGATTTCTTTACTTTACATTTAAGACAGCAGTCATGGATCCATATTTCTCACTAGCAAACTGAGTGCAAAATTCAGCGTGTCGTGATCAGTCTTGGGTGGAAGATCCTTTAGGGTGAGGTAACTAACCAATACTTTCTTATTAGATATTACTGAGTTGACAATAACCTGTTCACTGGTTAGTTCTAAATAGAATTGTCCTCAAAATATTTCATGAACTCATCCTGCATACTACTTGCAATATGATTCATCCAATCTGTATGAAGATTTTTAATGTCTGAATACTGCAATGCCTTTCTTGCAAGCTCCTGTTATTTCTTGATTCATACTTTATACTACAGAGTAGCTCAGGGGGACTATTCCTACCATTGACTTTGTTTTTTCTTACCTCCGCCCAAATTGATCTTGCAGCTTGATCATCTGGGTCAAGACCATTTCTCACTAGTTGTAATGATCTCATCCATTATTAGCAGTGCCATCTCACCACCTTTTATATCTTGTCTTTTTGAAGTGTCAAATACGCTTGAACATTTAAGTTCAAGTTGTGGTCATTTTGCAAATGTATATGGTTCTGGAATGGCAATCACATCACATTTCTTTGTATCTGTGCTATGAATTCATCCTCTTGATTATGAATGTGGTGTGTATTCAGATGAGGACAAGCATAGGCCATTCAATTCTTTGAATCAACTTATGCTGTTTAGTGAGATTCTGGATGTCCAGTGACCTCAATACTATTTTCCTGCACTATTCCTGAATCCCTTGTTTTTAAAGTGTGGCGATCTGTAGATTTCAGTCTTCAATAATTGAGACTTCACAGCCCTCTTGGGCAGAATGGTGAAATGCCTTCGCATCTCAGCCTAATGGCATATCCCCTTATTCTGAAACTGTCCTTTCATTCCAGTCAGAGAAAATATCCTTTCTGTATCTACCCTGTCAGTCCTTGTAAGAATTTTGAATGAGATCATTTTTCTAAACTCCAAAGAATATAGGCTGAGTGTATGTAATCTTTTCTCCTAAATTAATCCCTCTATTCAAGGAATTTGGTTGGTCAACATTTATTGCACTCCTTCGAGATCCTTCCTTTTGTTTGTATTTTACCTTTTTTTCTTTTCTCTGGCTTCATTTGATGGACCACTGTTACATTTGAATGCATTGTTCCTTCTGGTCATTATTGGCTACATCATTGTCTTGCCTTGTCCTTTGTCATAGATTTCCTAACCTCCTCTCACATGAACTCCTGCCATCTCCACCCCCATAAATCCCCAAGTTAGTTAGCGTAATACCTTCTAGAGCCATAGTGATGTGATTTATTAGGTCAATGGTCCTAGCAGGGTTTGGATGTAGACTTCCCATGGTGCACTCTGTCTTTCCTCATTATTTATTCACTAATGTCCTTCAGGGAGTGAAACTGCCATGTTTTCCTGGTCTGGCCGACATGTGATTCCAGATTCACAGCAATGTGGTTGATTGCTCATCCTTAATTGCACAATGAATGCTGGTCCAGCTAGCAACACTCACATCCCATGAATGAATAATTCTTTGGTGCTAGTGCCCTATGAGTCAAAACCCATTCCCTTGCACTGATCTCTGAGCCACTACAGTTGGTTCTGCAATAACATGTGTTTCTTCAATGCGAATTGGCTATAACGCGATTGAAGAATTTAGACTGTTATTTGTAGAACGTGAACTTTCCTTACCTGTATTGGCTACATCTTGATTTCAGTCCCATTGGTTTAAATGGTGCTGCTATTGCATGATTTTTTTAAAACGTGGGTTTGCACGGAAATTGAGCTATCGCTTAATATCAGAAAACAGACTGTATTCAGTTATCTATTGTAAGGGATTGTTACCTTTAGTGCTTCTGTTTTCTAACATAATGCCAAGCTGCTCCTGCTCCCTCAACAGAATCTCTTTCTTAGTCCCATAGTCCCACTTATCTGGAGTGCTGTTATATTATTTACTTAGTATAATACTTAGGATAACAAAGATGATTCTAGATAGAAGCGAAAGTAACAGGGCAGTTGTTATGGGGGACTTTAACTTTCCAAATATTGACTGGGAATCTATAGTCTGAGTACTTTAGATGGGTGAATTTTTGTCCAACACGTGCGGGAGGGTTTCCAGACACAGTATGTGGACAGGCCAACAACGGGTGAGGCTACATTGGATTTGGTACTGGGTAATGAACCCTACCAGGTGGTAGATTTGGAGGGAGGTGAGCACTTCGGTGATAGTGACCACAATTCAGTTATGTTTAATTTAACAATGGAAAGAGATAGGTATATACTGCAGAACAAGAGTTATAGCTGGGGGAAAGCCAATTATGATGCAAATCGGCAAGTTTTACAATGCATAGGATGAGGAGGAAATTACAGGGATGGGCACAAATGAAATGTGGAGCTTATTCAAGGAACAACTACTGCGTATCCTTGATCAATATGTACCTGTCAGGCAAGGAGTAACTGGTCAAGCATGGGAGCTGTGGTTTACTAAAGAAGTTGAATCTCTTGTCAAAAGGAAGAAGAAGGCTTATGTAAGGATCAGAAGTGAAGGCTACGTTAGGGTGCTTGAAAGTTACAAGTTAGCCAGGAAAGACCTAAAGTGAGAGCTAAGAAGAGCCTGGAGGGGACATGAGAAGTTGTTGGCAGATAAGATCGAGGGAAAACCCTAAAGCCTTCTACAGGTATATCAGGAATAAAAGAATGACTAGAGTAAGATTAGGGCCAATCAAGGACAGTAGTGGGAAGTCGTGCATGGAATCAGTGGTGATAGGTGAAGCACTAAATGAATATTTTTCATCAGTATTCACACTGGGAGAAAGACAATGTTGTCAAGGAGAATACTGAGATATAAGCTGCTAGACTAGCCAGGATTGAGGTTCACAAGGAAGAGGTGTTAGCAATTCTGGAAAGTGTGAAAATAGATAAATCCCCTGGGCTGGATGGGATTTATCCTAGGATTGTCCGGTAAGCCAGGGAGGAAATTGCAGAGCCTTTGGCTTTGACCTTTATGTTGTCATTGTCCACAGGAATAGTGCCAGAAGACTGGAGGATAGGAAATCTTGTCCCTTTGTTCAAGAAGGGGAGTAGAGTCAACCCTGGTAATTATAGATCTGAGCCGTACTTCAGTTGTGGGTAAAGTGCTGGAAAGAGATAGGATTTATAATCATCTAGAAAGGAATAAGTTGACTAGGGATAGTCAACACCATTTTGTGAGGGGTAGGTTGTGTCTCACAAACCTTATTGAGTTCTTTGAGAAGGTGACCCAACAGGTAGATGAGGGTAAAGCGGTTGATGTGATGTATATGGATTTCAGTCAGGAGTTTTGATAAAGATCCCTATGGTAGGCTATTGCAGAAAGTATGGAGGCATGGGATTGAGGGTGATTTAGCAGTTTGGATCAGAAGTTGGCGAGCTGAAAGAAGACAGAGGGTGGTGATTGATGGAAAATGTTCATCCTGGAGTTCAGCTATTGGTGTATACTGCAAGAATCTGTTTTGGGTCCACTGCTGTTTTTCACTTTTATGAATGACCTGAATGAGGGCATAGAAGGATGGGTTAGTAAAGTTGTGGATGACACTCCGGTCGGTGGAGTTGTGGTAGTGCTGAAAGATGTTGCAGGTTACAGAGGGACATAGGTAAGCTGCAGAGCCTGGGTTGAGAGGTGGCAAATAGAGTTTAATGTGGAAGAGTATGAGGTAATTCACTTTGTAAGGAGCAAAAGGAATGCAGATTACTGGGCTCATGGTAAGATTCTTGGTAGTGTAGATGCGCAGAGAGATCGCTGTCTACGTACATAGATCCCTCAAAGTTGCCAACCAGGTTGATAAGATTGTTAAGAAGGCATACGGTGTGTTGGCTTTTATTGGTGGAGGGATTGAGTTTTGGAATCACAAGGTCATGTTGCAGCTGTACAAAACTCTGGTGTGGCCGCACTTGGAGTATAATGTACAATTCTGGTCACCACATAATAGGAAGAAAGTGGAAGCTTTGCAAAGGGTTCAGCGGAGATTTACTATGATGTTGCTTGGTATAGAAGGAAGGTCTTCTGAGGAAAGGCTGAGGGACTCAAGGCTGATTTAATCAGAAAGAAGAAGGTTAAGAGGTGACTTAATTGAGACATTTAAGATAATCACAAGATTAGATAGGGTGAACAGTGAGAGCCTTTTTCATCAGATAGTGATAGCTCACACAAGGGGGCATTGCTTTAAATTGAGGGGTGATAGATATAGAACAGATGTTGGAGGTAGTTTCTTTACTCAGAGTAGTAAGGGTGTGGAACACCCTGCCTGCAGCAGTAGTAGACTCTCCAACTTTAAGGGCATTTAAATGGTCATTGGACAGACATATGGATGAGAATGGAATAGTGTAGGTTAGATGGGCTTCAAATGGATTTCACATTCAGCACAACATCGAGGGCCAAAGGGCTTGTGCCACGCTGTTACGTTCTATCATTGCATTAAAGCATAGGAACTAGATGGGATCAGCACATGATCTCTGGAGCAGATCTGTAATATAATGCCTAGTCTGATGTTGAAAAGCTTTGTCCATTTATGGGGCCAGTACTCGATCCTAATTTTGCGTAAGCTCCTGAGAGTCCATGAAATCAGAAAAAAAAAGTCTCCAAGGTGCTTCGTTGGAAGCATTTTCAATCCCAGAAAGTGTTCTCATCTTTGTAATTCATTAAATTGTGTGATTCAAAGTAGAAGCTAGTTTGTCAAGTCAGAGTTTTTTTATTTAAAGACTCATCGAGTCCTACAGCATGGAGGGAAGCCCTTTGGCCCAAACTGGTCCATGCCGACCAAAATGTTCATCCATGCTAACCCTGCTTCTCTGCACCTGGCCCATATCCTTCTAAGCCATTCCTATCCATGTATTTGTTCAAATGCCTTTTCAATGTTATTAATGTCCCTGCCTCAACCATGTCTACTGGCAGCTCATTCTGTATGTGTACCACCCTCTGTGTTTAAAACAAAAATTGCTCCTCAGGTTTCCTTTTTATTTTTTTCCCCATCTAACCTTAAACTGATGCCTTCTAGTCCTCAATTTTCCAACCCTGGGAAAAAGATTAAGTGCATTTATCCTCAGCATGCCTCTCATAATCTTATATACTTCAATAAGATCCCCCCTCAGTTTCCTAAATTAAAAAGAAAATGTCCTAGCTTGTCCAGACAACTCAGACCCTTGAGTCCTGGCAACATCCTTGTAAATTTCTTCTGCATTACTTCTAGTTTAATAACATCCTTCCTGAAGCAAGATGACCAAAACTGAACACAATACTCAAGTGTGGCCTCCCCAACATCCTGTACAACTGCAACATAACTTCCCAACATGTACATTCAGTGCCCAAACTGATGAAGGCCAGTGTGCCAAAAGCCTCCTTCGCTGCCCTGTCTACCTCTGACTCCAATTTCTGAGAACTATACACCTGAATTCCAAGGTCCCTCTGTTTCACTACATTCTTTAAGGTCCTACCATTCACTATGAAGCTCCTACCTTGATTTGACTTTCCAACATGCAAGACCTCACACTTATCTATATTAAACTCCGTTTGTCATTTCTTGGCCCACTTTCCACAATTGGTCAAAGTCCAGCAATTATTGATAATCTTTCTCACTGTCCACGATACTTCCTATCTTAGTCTCATCTGCAAAGTTATTAATCATGCCTTGTACCTTCTTATCCAAGTCATTGGTATAGATAACAAATAGCAATGGGCCCAGCACCGATCCTGAGGCACTCCAGTAGTCACAGGCCTCTAGTCCAACAAGCATCCTTCCACTATTGCCCTCTGCTACCTACCATCAAGCCAATTGTGTATCCAATTTGCCGCCTCTCCTTGGATTCCATGTGATCTAACCTTCATAATAGCCTACCTTGTGGAACCATCTCCAAAGGCCTTCCTGAAATCCATATAGACTATTACTACCACCTTGCCCTCGTCAACCTTCCCGGTCATTTCATCAAAGAGCTCTAACAAATTTGTGAGGCATGATCTCCCATGCACAAAGCCATGCTGACTATCTCTAATCAAACCCTAACATTCCAAATGCATGGATATCTTATCTCTCAGAATCTTCTCGATTAACTTACCTACCAAAAATGTTAGGCCTACTGATCTATAGTTTCCAGGTTTTTCTTTGCAGTCCTTCTTGAATAATGGCACAACATTCGCTACCCTCCAGTCTTCCAGGACCACCTCATGGTTAATGATGATGGAAAAATATCAAGCCAGGGTCCCCCCAATTTTTTTCCTCTAGCCTCTTGCAGTGTTAGGTGTAGCTGTTGTTTTCTTTGCTTCCAGTGTGATGGGCCAAGTTTTAAACCTGGAGGTATAATGTAATTTTTCTCCTAGATATTTTTGAAAGACAGTGCTAGTGTAGTTGGGTACTTTTCAATAGAGTGTCACTTAAATGAATACTAATTAGGTGTTGTATTTGGGGAGGGGGGCGGGTGTTGGTGGTGATGGTTCAATCCACAGAACCCACCTGAAACATTGTCATTTGGGTAGTCTCCTACCTCAGTTATGGTGGAAATCACTGAACTAAGCCCTGGGTGCTGTAAAGAATGTTTTGTTATTGCCATAATGATTGCCATTCTTTTTTAAAACCCATTGCAAACAATAATTAGGCCCACTGTAGCCTACATTTTGAGCAAGTTGTGAAATATGAACAAAATTTCTTATGATGGAGAGCAAGCTAATATATAACATTTTGAACAAGAGCTTACCAGGGCCTGGGAAAATTTTTCAGCAGGGGGCCCCTTAACCTTAAGAAAATGTTGAATGAATATTCATGTCAGCAGTTAAATCTGCCAGAATTTACTCTGGACAGCTAGTAATCCATTAGTAGTGCAGATTCGCAACTGATCCATTAAATGAGCAAGACTAGATGTTTTTGTGAAATGCATTGTTTGAAGCTTGTCAAACTATGGATTGGATGTTGCTGGATATAAATGTTTCTGAGCCAATGGGGAATAAAAATTCCACTGAATAATCAGTTTGGAATCTCACTTGAAAGTCTTTCAGGAAAGAAACCAAGATTTAGTGAATTTGGATGGGTTAGTGTAAAAGGAGAATCAATTTTGGATAACGTTTTTTGCCCCTGGTTTCATGATGCCACCATTTTAAAAATTCTCTTTTTTTTTGCTTTCATATCCCTCCATGACCTTGCAAACATCCCCCACCCCTCTCTCGCCACCCCCAATATCTCTACAAGGGCTTATAGCCTTGCAATTGTTCAAATCTCTATACTCTACTTTTTGTTTCTTGTGCATCCCTGGTACTCATTGCTCAACAGCTTGTGCCTTCACCTGACATGGCCTCCAGCTCTGAAATTCGCCTTCATAAACCTTTCCTCAATTTCTTCCATTGAGGCAACCCTTAAGTTTATGGATTTCAGTGAGGCTTTAGCTAACAGTGCTAAATGCCTGGCTTGGTTTGCTATTGTGTTTTATAATGTTTCTGGGGTGCACTTTGGGGGTGTTATGACATTTAAATGTGCTATATGATTGCAGATTATTGTTGTCCATTATCTAATGAATTGGAGTGGAAGTATTTTTCACTCTGGCAGCTGGCAGCTGGCTAAGCGTATTTGCTTTTGTGTAACATGTGAATCAGGGATTGACATAACCCAAATATGAATGTAGCATCCATAAGGTGATATCAACCATATCTCATGTCATTTGCCTTTGAGCTAGATGTGTTGGGCGAAAAAACTTTGTCCCGTGTTTAGTAGAATCCTGAAGTTGCCCTTTGCTATTATAGTAGATTGAATGAGGTTTGGCATAATGTTGATTGTCCAAAATCTTTTATCCCAAACTCAGTGTTCAAAATGCTGAAAATAAATAATCTGTAGAACAAAGTCCCATATATTAAATTAAAACAAAGACTGGAATTGCCTCGGAGTGTGCAGATTTTTGTTGGCTGTGTATTATCATTTAAAATAGACAGTATTTAGGGTATTGTAAAGTTCTAAGATGTTGTGCTGCACAGTAATTCACTTGCATGTAGATTTGTACATCAGTTGACACTGTGCTATACAATGTTATAAATGTGGAATAGAATTTGTTTAATGTACGTTACATATAAATGTCTTAAATGGCTTTTTGGTTGAACTTACTAGCTCAGTTGTACCTAGTTTTGTAGTAAGTATTATGACTTCTTATGGAACCTTTAAGAGAAAGGCCAAAAAGGTTGTATAAAATCCTCCGGGTAATCACTACCTTTATATGGGGATCCTCACCATATTTGGAAGTGACAAAACTGCAAAAGTAGGTTGTAATTGAAGGTTAAAAGCAAATTACTGCGGATGCTGGAATCTGAAACCAAAAGAGAAAATGCTGGAAAATCTCAGCAGGTCTGGCAGCATCTGTAAGGAGAGAAAAGAGCTGACGTTTTGAGTCTAACTGACCCTTTGTCAAAGCTAGCATTTTTCCAGCATTTTCTCTTTTGGTTTGTAATTGAAGGTTGTCATGGGAAACAAATTAGCACTTGTTGTATTTTATTACTTTTTAGTTAGGGGTCAAAAGGTCTGAGGCATTGATAAGCCACCACTGGAAGTTCTATATAAAAAGTATGGATTGTTGTGTTGGAACTCTACTTGCATCCCCAGCATTGCTGTTTCCTGGTTTTTTTTGCAACTCTATTTGCTTCTCAATGTGTCAATTCAAACATAATTATAACAACATATACTGGAGTAGGAAATATGACTGTGAACAGTGAGCATGAGCAGGCTATTAAACCAATCCTGCTTTCTTTCAACAAAGACCAATAGGTATTGCTCATAAGTGGGAATGTCTTCCAGTTGCACATTTCAATAAACCACATTATTCTTGTGTTAACATTTCCATCCTAGGCCCACTACAGTGTTCTAGTGAAGCTCAATACCAACTGGAAGTATAGCACCTCATTTTCTGCTTAGGCATTTTACAACCTTCTGGACTTAACGTTGAGTACAACAACTTTAGACTGTGAACACTGTTCACCATTTTGCTCTCAGCAGTGCCACCCCATTTTCTCCTGTTCAAATCTACCATTCACACTTATTTTATATCTCAATTGCTCCTTTACAAGTATCAGGACTCCCTTTAGTTTTTTGCTCAGGGCACCCTCACCATTTGTTCTACTGGCTCCACCTCTGCCTTTTCAACAGGATAGAAAACTTAATATTCTAGACCTATAAAGGCTGACTTCTATGAATGTTGGAAATCTGAAACTGATGTCGAGAATGCTGGAGAAATTCAAATGGAGGGTCATACCTGATTTGAAATAGTAACTCAGCATCCTTGGAAAGAGAAACAGCTTGAGTTGGTAAGCTTCAACCGCATTCTGTGTTTATCTTTGTCCAGCCCTCTTTGGTTCTGCAGATGAGTCAGTTGGATTCAACATTATCTCTGTGTTTCTCTCTCAGCAATTGCTGCCATGTCTGACTTTCTCCAGCACTTTATTTTTATTTCACATTTCCAGTGCTTGCAGTATTTTGTTTAATGTATGGGAATACCTCATTTTGGATTTCCTTCTGTTGCTGATCTCTACAACCTTGGGACTCTGCTTCATTTGGTTTACAGCTGTATCAATCTAATTCTTAGTGCAAACTCTGACTCGATAGAAGAAATGTTTCTCCTTCCTTTGCTTGTTTCCTGTGATGGCCAATGTGATTTTGAGTGCAGACTTGTTTGCATGTTAGTCTAATGGTCCTTTCCAGAACTAAATTTCCCTGGAAAATGATTTCTTATTAAAAGTAATTTTCTGTCAAGAACTTATCATGTAACCAAACAATAAACTTAAAGGGGTTTATAAAAAGGGACAACAAAAGTTAATTAAAGCAGGAGAAATTGATTCCAGGATATCTTCTGTTTTCAAATTCTGGTGTGCCTGCTGTTGGAAATATGTTGTGAGACTTGTAAATCTTTTCCCAACCTTTTTCAAGGATGTTGCCAAGTTTGGAGGGTTTGAGATACAGGGAGAGTCTGAATAGGCTGGGGCTATTTTCACTGAAGCATTGGAGGCTGAGGGTTGATCTTCTGGAGGTTTATAAAATCATGAGGGGCATTGATAGGGTGAATAGTCGAGTCTTTTTCCCAGAGTAAAGGAGGCCAAAACTAGAGGGCATATGTTTTGGGTGAGAGGGGAAAGATAAAATGGAGCTAAGGGGCAATTTATTCGTGGTGTGTGTATGGAATGAGCTCCCAGAGATGATGGTGGAGGCTGTTAAAATCGCAGCATTTAAAAGGGATCTGGATGGGTACATGAATAGGAAGGCTTGTGGGCCAAATGCTGGCAAATGGGACTAGATTAATTCAGAAAATCTGGTTGGTGTGGACGAATTGGACCAAAGTGTTTGTTTCCATGCTGTACAGCTCTATATCTCTAAGCAGTTGAATTTAGAATAAGCTGACTGTTTGATAGGCATATGCTCTGCAGAATTCAACTTAAAATCTCTCTGCCTGAAAGTTTTTAAAAATGTTGATAACTGAATGAATGATTCTATAAACACGGTGGCACAGTGGTTAGCACTGCTGCCTCACTGTTCTAGGGAATGGGGTTTGATTCCACCCTCATTCAACTATCTCTGTGGAGGTTGCACATTTTCCTTGTGTCTGTGTTTGATCCCTCCAAGTGCTCTGATTCCCTCCCACCGTCCAAAGATGTGCAAGTTGGGTGAATTGGCCATGCTAAATTACCGATAGTGCCCAG
The DNA here is from genome assembly GCF_004010195.1 of Chiloscyllium plagiosum. Taxonomy (NCBI): domain Eukaryota; kingdom Metazoa; phylum Chordata; class Chondrichthyes; order Orectolobiformes; family Hemiscylliidae; genus Chiloscyllium; species Chiloscyllium plagiosum. The sequence goes on from NC_057719.1 coordinate 25,110,731, forward strand.
GGATGTGTAGGTTAGGTGTGTTGGCCAGGGGAAATTGTAGGGTTACAGGGATGGGGTAGGGGGATGGCCTGGTTGGGATGCTCTTCAGAGACTTGAATGGCCTGTTTCCACGCAGTTGAGATACTACTTTTCAAAAAAAGATCAATAATGAGTTAGATTCCTGGGATAGCTAAGCTGAGAAGAGTGTTCCCAGATGGAAAACCCCAGAGTTGAAGGACAGCCTAATGTTCGGAGCTGAGGTGGCTATGCTTAAGATACTAATGAAGCTTGTCTTAAACTGGAAGTCTTCCGTTGAAACCTCCTCCAACCATTCCATGCTGAAGACCTTGCCAGAAGTAAGTTAAAAATCACACGGCATCAGGTTATAGTTCAACAGGTTTATTTGGAAGCACTAGCTTTCAGAGCGCTGCTCCTTCATCAGGTGGTTGTGTCAACTTGAGCGGGTTCATGATCCGTAATCCTTTTGATCTTTTCCTGCATTTCTGCAGAAACTTGATTGTGTGTCGATATGTGCAATCTTCTTGGAGATCCTCTCGACTTTAAGCCAGCAGTTAGTGATGTCGGTGGTAGTCATGATTTGGAGATGCTGGTGTTGGACTGGGGTGCACAAAGTTTTAAAATCACAGGTTATAGTCCAACAGGTTTATTTAGAAGCACTAGCTTTCAGACCGCTGCTCCTTCAAAGCTCGTGCTTCCAAATAAACCAGTTGGACTATTACCTGGTGTTGAGTGATTTTTAACTTTGTACACCCTAGTCCAACACCGGCATCTCAAACATGACTTGCCAGAAGTGGCAAGCCTGTGAAATTCGTTTATAAAAACTTGGAAACAGTTACATTTTCCAGTTTCTGTGTTTCTGACTTGTGTTTTTGATGTAAGTCAACTGATAGAGAAAAATATCAGAATTAAGTTGAGACTATGACTAACCTTATTCATCGTAACTTTAATATCTTTAATATGACATTCTAGATAAGGTAGAGGTAGTTATTAGTTTGCACCTAATTTTGATTTCTGTTTTAAACAGTGGCTTCATTTTGTTAGTAGATACCTGGGTTTTCTGGTTCAAAAATAAAGTAAAACTTACCAATGTCTATTGAAGTCAGAACACCAAGCAGATCAATAAAATAGACAAGATCTTTGTTTTCCTAATTAGACATTCAAATGAACTGGGTGAAGTGGAAGCAAAAGATAATGTGGTATTTTTATATTCTTCCTTGGAGAATGCGATGAGCAGGATCTGAAGTTCAGCTTCCCCATGTGTTGGTCTGCTTGCATCATGAAGATTTATTATACTGGGTGTAAATATGTTGAGGCACCAGAGTGAATTTGGCTGTTTGATAAAATATTGGAGGCAGTTGTTACTGCCGCAGGAGCCTGAGGAAACATTGTTTAATACCAGAAACGTGACCATTTATTTTGAGTGCTTGCATTCTCAGTAGTTCACAGCACTGACATGTGATCAGATTGCCCTTTGTAACCTATAGGCATTTTTTTTTGTCATTTATGGGATGCTTGCTAGCTGGGTCACCATTTATCCTCAATTGTCCTCAAGAAGGTGTGATGAACATGTCTTTGAGCACTAGCAGTTGTGTTATAGTTGTGCTATTGAGAAGTGAGTTACAGAATTTTGACTCATGACCATGAAGAAACACTGATTTATAGTTGCAAGTCAGGATGTTGTGTGGTTCAGAGGAGAAATTAAAGGTGGTAATGCTTCCTTGCTTCTACTGCCCTTGTCCTCCAAGGTGATAGAGGTCATGGGTGTAGAAGGTACCTTGGTGAAAGTACCTTGTGTGGATGGCATACACTGTTGCCACTGTGCAGTGGTGAAAGGAGTGAATGTTGAAGATAGTGGATAGAATGCCAATCCAGTTGGTTGCTTTGTCTTAGATGGTATTGAGGATTTTCAGGTGTTGGAGCTGCATTTGACCAGGCAAGTGGATCAATCCTGTCTTGAGAGAGTTTGATATATATTTCAGCAATTCATAATTAGAATGTATGTAGATTGAAATTAATACCAATTATTTTCTATCCTGTTATACATAGTTAATGAGAAATGTTTTCTTGATAAAGAAGAGGCACAATTGGGTTTTATGACCAAAAAATGCATGTGGAATAGTTTTAAACATTTTAATTTAAAAAAAAATGTTTGCTTCTCGTGTCAAATTACATTTTTTGCTGGCCATGAAGCTAGATAGTTCATTTTTAGAGTTTTGCTAATGCAGACCTCAATGACTTGTTTTAGTGTCATTAGTCTGATTAACCTGCCATCCTCTCCTTTCCAAGGTATCTTGGCTAAAAGTGGGCATTCTCTGTGTATGGGGATCGATGATTGATTGGTTATTAATTTGAATGTTGAAAACACCTAATTGAGGTGTTTGGGATGATTAAAGGATTTTGATAGGGTAGAAAGTATTTTTTTAGGCTTCCTTGTTCTATACCTAATGTTAAACTGAGTCAGGCTTTTTCAGGGACGATCTCAAAAATGGGGGTTGACAGTCTAAACTGTTCCAAACACTCAGAAGGCTAGGTTATTAAGAATTGGTAAATTTCAGAGATTTGACAAAAACCTAAGTATTGAAGAATAGTCTCTGGATTAAAAACATATAACTTTGCTTTCTCTCCACAGATGCGCTGAGTGTTCCCAGCAATTTCTGTTTTTCTTTGAGATTTGTTAGGTAAGGGTAATAAACATTTATAAACATGGAGTTAAGGTGCAGATTAGTCATGGCCTAACTGGATAATGGAACAGATTCAAAGGACTGAATGTTCTACTGCTGCCCAGTTATCTTCATGGTGTAACTCCAATGTAATGGATTAGTCTGGTGCTGCAATTGTTTTTCATAAATCGGGGTCACTATAGGAGCACAATACTTGGCTTGAGCACCCTGACATAGGAGAGAATATTTGGGTGAGCCTCTGGTTCTGTCCCAGTGAGTTGCTGCTAGATAACACTGTTGTGGAAACCTTGGTGGAGGTGAGGATCAGCCTTTGCTTCAATGCACCCTGTATAATACCAACCCTGAATTGGGCTTGACTTTCCTTTGAAGAATGGGTAACACGTTAAAGGATTGCTCATAATTCTCAAGCTATAATGTCTCAAGAATCAATGCCTTTGGAGAAAAGGAGAAGAACATTTTTCTTTTGTGTTTCTTAAATAGCTTTATGGTCACTGTTATGCTTTATGGCATTAAGGAGAGACTGTAGAGTGATAGTGAGATTTGAGAAGATTTGTAAGTCAGGTCGAGGTTCTGGATGTAGGTTTGTTCACTGAGCTGGAAGGTTCATTTTTCAGATGTTTTGTCACTGTACTAGGTAACATCTTCAACGAGCTTCCAGACGAAGCACTACTGGTGTTTCCTGCTTTCTATTTATATGGTTGGGTTTCCATGGGCTGGTGATATCATTTCCTGTGGTGACATCATTTCCTGTTCTTTTTCTTAGGGGGTGGTAGATGGGATCCAAGTCAATGTGTTTGTTGAAAGAGTTCTGGTAGGAATACCATGCTTCTAGAAATTCTTGTGTGTGTCTCTGTTTGACTTGTCCTAGGATGGCTGTGTTGTCCCAGTTGAAGTGGTGTCCTTCCTTATCTGTATGTAAGGATACTAACCACTCTCCCCTACATCAAATACAATTTGAAATTGATTGCTAGACTATTCAGACCTCTTGGCATCATGGTAGCCCACAAACCCACCAACACACTAAAACAGCAGCTAATGAACTTGAAAGGCCCTGTACAGACAACAAGCAAAACTAATGTCATTTACAAAATACCATGCAAGAACTGTAACAAACACTACATTGGACAAACAAGCAGAAAACTAGCCACCAGGATGCATGAACATCAACTAGCCACAAAACAACATGACCCTCTCTCACGAGTATCCTTACATACAGATAAGGAAGGACACCACTTCGACTGGTACAACATATCCATCCTAGGACAAGCCAAACGGACACACGCACGAGAATTCCTAGAAGCATGATATTCCAACTGGAACTCTATCAACAAACACATTGACTTGATCCCATTTACCACCCCTGAAAAAAGAACAGGAAATGATATCACCATAGGAAATGACATCACCAACCCAAGGAATCCCAAACCTATAAATAGAAAGTAGGAAACACCAGCAGTGCTTCGTCTGGAGGCTCGCTGAAGATGTTACCTCGTATGGTGACAAAACATCTGAAAATGAACTTTCCAGCTCAGTGAGCAAACCTACATCTAGAACTGTAGAGTGAGCAATTATTTTAGTAAACAGGCATCCGTAACCAAGTGGCAGATGTTGGATGTCGTGACTTTTCTGAACTGTAATTTATTTATTTTAGTGTACAAGAGACTTATATTTTCTGTAATAACTGTTACAATTATTTTATAGGTGGCTGTACAGATTTAAAAGTGGATGTGTAATGGGGATCTTCAAGTTGGCACTCACTCACACATACATACAGTATGAATATTTGAATATCTTTTGACTGTTTTCAGGAAGGAGTTGGATGTAATTCTTAGGGTGTGGGGTGGAAGTGGTTGACATTCAGAACTGATCATATATTGATGACCAAGGGACTCAGTGTGCTACTCTTGCTCCTATTTTTAATGTTTCTACGTTGCTTGTTTAACTTGAAGCCATTGAGCCCTGGCATAAGTCCATTTTCAGTTCTGTCACTGTGTCCATCTAGATTAAAATTTTATCAAGTATTCCTCTTAATATAGGCTATGTTTATCATCTTCATCATTTCTAGTGTTCTTTTGTGGTTGCATAAATAAGGCGGTGTCTCATTCCTTTTTTTCCTGAAGGCACAGACTGTTCTTAAGGTATTTGCCAAGATCTGGTACTTGGCTTCAAATGTAAGCCAAGATACCGGGTCCTAAGATTTAGCAGCAATGTTGACAAACTAGCTTGATTGAGCGTAGTTAGCTTGATGCAGGCTGGAGATCCTATTTTGGCATATTATCGAGTGAGTGTGGGAGAGCTTGGTGAAGATCTCTATGACACTCTGCCAACTAATCTGTCACATTTCAATTAGCTGTCCACACACAGTATGTAAGGTAGAATCTTACAGATTACTGATGATCCTGTGTATGGTTGAATTGACACATACGTCTTAATGTTGGAATAACTGCTGTTGTTGTGTAAACACTCAATGCTGTAAGTTGCTGTAATTTGTGCCTAAGGGTTGTTTCCTTCACATTTTAACAGCATTATATAATGTATACAGTTAAAAAGAATTCATCTCCTGCAGAAGAATGAGACTTGGAATTCTTCATTATATGTTTTCGAGAGATATACTTTTGGTCCTCCAAGCCTCTTCAAGTTAGACTGCCTCAATGACTGATTATGTCTGGGTACCATAATCTCCTTTTGAGACTGAAATCACCAGCATTGCTGCAATTCCTTTTAAAGTGTATAATTACTGGCAAAATTTCAACTTTTATCAAACTGCTATCTTCATTAAACTGTTCCTGAATCTCTCTGAGCTCCAATGTTTCTCAGCTGGATCAAGCAATTAGTACTTGTGGACGTTTTTCACCCTGCTTGGTGTGCATTGATCTATCAATGGCTCCTCGGGATTTTCTTCTACCATTTTTCCACGCCATGAACCACCACTTCCCAGCCGTTTGCAGTCCACTAACCAACAACACTCCTTCTGCTTTAGCATTCTCCTAACCACAAGCTAATTTCTCTCTTCCTTCAGTAAGAGAACTGAGATATTGAAACTAGAGAATATGCTTAGACACCCATCTCCATAATGCATAACTTGCTCTGATCTATCCTTGATCTGTCTTTTAGGGTAAGTAAATCATATTTTACAATTTCTGCTTGGCTGAAGTCAATGGGTTTTACATCTTTGAGTTAACTAAGTGTTTTAGTATTTAGCTGTAACTCCCAAAACAATCACTATTTCATAAGATCCCTACAGTGTGGAGACAGGTCATTTAGCTCAGCAAGTCCACATCGACCCTCTGAAGAGCATTCCACCCAGACCTGTCCCCCTACCCTGTACTTCCAATGGCTAACGCACCTAACCTATACAACCCTGGAGAGTATGAGCAATTTTTAGCTTGGCCAATCCCCCCAAGTTGCACATCTTTGGATTGTGGGAGGAAACCGGAGCACCTGGAGGAAACCCATGCAGATACGGGAGAATGTGCAAACTCAATACAGACAGTCACTCGAGGGTGGAATTGAACTCGGTTCCCTGGCCCTGTGAGGCAGCAGTGCTAACTACTGAGCCACTGTGCTGTGGCCTGTCAAGACCACAGGCAGTAGAGACAGCATGCCTCCACTCTGCAAGCTCTCCTGACTTTACCTTTTTAGCTATTGACCTTGCAAAGTAACATGACCCTAAATATTTAAGACCCTCATGTGCATGAATTGCATTTATTCCATTTTCCGCAGTCAAACTTTAGCACCTAAAAATTACATAAGAGAGAACGTGAACCCGACATTGTGTCCTATTTCATCTGTCTTGATTAAATAGCCCTGATAGCTATCTAAATCTAATTGGAGTGGACCAAGCTCTTTTTTTTTTCCCCTCAAATCCTACCTGAGATACTAAGATATTTAAACTTGAAGTTATTGTTCTTTTCTGACCTAGTTCCTCACACACCAAGTGGACCAATAATGTACATTGTAATCTAAATCTGGTCTAACCAAGGTCTTGTCTTGTACAAAGACAAACCAATGTGTTTTATTGTAGGTTGAATACACTTGTCTGTACAAACCAATTTGCTTTAGGTTTTGTTTACTTTGAATCTTAAGCTTTTTTCTGTTGACAATTTGCAATTCAGTTTGATGTAAAGAAGAATTATTGGTCTTGCCTGTGTACATAACCAAGATAAATGGTGTTATGTGCCACTTACTAGACCTTAGACCATCCTCCCAATTAATTTTAATCTGCTAACATAAATTTGTTCTTCACCCTGCAGCTTTGTTTGTATTGGATTCATGCCAAATTTTAATTCAGCTACGTTCACTATGTACAGTAGTGAAATGATCTACTTTGCATAGCGTGCAGTACGGTGGTGCTCAACATTGAGATCTGAAATGAAAATCATGTGGTGTAGGCAGGATGCAAGTAGCTCTGCTGTCTGTGTATTGACAGAGGGCTTGTACTTGGGTTAATGCACAGGGAACCTCCAGTTTGCTTTCCTTTCTTTAACTTACCACAATCAATTCAGGAATCCAACTGTGAACGACATGTATAATAAATACTCTTATGGTGCATTATAATTTGCACCATTCCATTCACTCTTGTCCCCTATGCTCACTGACCATGTCTGGCACTAATGCAGCAACATCTTGATTTTAACAATCTCATCCTCTTCTCTCCCTATCATTGCAACCTCCTTTAGCTTTATGCTCTTGCAGAATTCTGTATTTGTATATGCAGCTTTCATTTCCTTTACCTTGCTGTTTGTGGCTGTGCCTTCAACCATTGGGGCCCTTAGCTCTGAAATTTCCCTTGTCAACCTTCTTGTCTCTCATGCCTTTTTTTCTTAGCTTTAACAGAAACCCCTCTGAAAACAAAGGGCATTTGTTCAACTGTCTTAATATTTCCTATGTCTAGGTGTGAAATTTGGACTGAAGTAAAAGTGAAAAGTGAAGCCACCATAGTCTTAGCAGATCATACAGCTGCTCTCTTTTAGAGAGAGAGAGAGAGACAACTGGCAGAGGTTTACTCGGAGGGTCACCACACCAGGCAAGGTAAAGAGGTTCAGAAGGAGAATCCTTCATGGTAACCTCCGTCGGTGTGGGAATTGAACCTGAACTGTTGGTGTCACTGAGCATTACGAACCAGCCATCCAATCAATTGATCTAGCATACATCTAAAATTCACAGCTTGTAACGGCTGGGAATAATGCTTTCTTTGAAACGTGTTGCAAAGTTACCTTTATTCCTCAGCGCTAGGATTTAGCAGCTCCCAAAATGCTGGCTTACAGTATTCCTGTGGGAAATCAAGAGCAGGTGTAGTATCTTTTCACTCTATTCTGCTCTTTGAATGTCTGCAAGTCGAGCAACATAAGCCTTACCTGCAGGTTGTCTGTTCTCCTTCTCAGTTTGGGAATGAAGGGTAGAGGATAGAATGGAATTGAGGACAAGTTAACATTCATTTGATTCATCTAAAATTAACATAATAATCTCTAAGTGACATCATGATCACAAACTAGGCGTATCCTCCGAGTGGTCTGTGAACTAAGGTTTTCTTGTATACGCTCCTATTAACTTGTTGTATGTTTTGATTACTAAAAAAATGACCAGCAGTGCAGCTTTGTTTTAAAACAAGATCAAAAGTTGGTTTAATATGTAGCTATTGCTGTAAGTTAATTGAGTAAAAAGTAAAGTTATTAGCTAAAACACATACAAAGACTTGAAATAAGTAAGAATAAAAGTTACACATCAAGAGGAATATTAGATCAGTTTGTAAGTTTGCTCTCTGAGCTGGAAGGTTTGTTTTCAGACATTTTGTCACCATGCTAGGTAACATAGTCACTGAGCCTCCAGTGAAATGTTGGTGTTCTGTCCTGCTTTCTGTTGATGTCTTGGTCAATTAAGGTGGGTGATATAATTTCTGGTTCTTTTTTGCAGAGGATGGTAAATGGGTCCATCTTGATGTGTTTATTGATGGAGTTCCAGTTTGAATGCCAGGCCTGTAGGAATTCCTGTGCATGTCTCTGTTTAGCCTGTCCTAGAATGGATTTGTTGTCTTAGTCAAAGTGGTGTCTTTCTTTGTCTGTATGTAGGGATATTAGTGAAAATGGGTCATGTATTTTGGTGGCTCGTTGGTGTTTGTGTATCCTGGTGGCTAGTTTTCTGCCTGTCTGTACGATTTGTAGTATTTGTTGCAGTCCTTGCAAGGCATTTTGTAAATGTCATTCCTTTTGCTGGTTATTGGTATAGGGTCTTTTTTGGGTTCATCAGTTGCTGTTTCAGTGTGTTGGTAGGTTTGTGGGTGACCATGATGCCAAGGGATCAGAGTAGTCTGGTAGTTATCTCCAAGATATCTCTGATGTATCAACTGCTGACACAGAATTCTAAGATTTTTTTTCTCTTTCTCCTCCCCAAAGGCAGATGAGATGTGTCAAATACTAGAAAGTTAGGAATAAACAAATGGAACTTTCTTACCAAAAGGCTTAAAAAAATTACCAGACACTGAGTAGAAAAGAAACAGAAAGAGAACTGGTTTAGTCTGTTTAACCATTCAAGAGATCATGTCTGATCTGTGACTAGACTCCATACACCTGTATTTCCCCAATCCTATTAACACCTTTGATTTAGCAAATATGTAACTGTGGCTTTTTAAAAATTAACCATTCATCAACTTGCCATTTACAGGTGAGACTTGCAGACGGCCATGTCTCTTTTTTTGTGAAGGGAAATGTTTTTTTTTTCATTTCTGTTTCAGTTCCAATTCTTAGACTTTCTGTCTGTGTGTGTCTCTCTCTCTCTCTCTCTCTCTCTCTCTGTCTCTCTTTCTGACTCCCCCACACCACCACTGTAGACCAAAACTCTTCAATTCTCAAAAGTACTTTTTGTCCTATTTAATCTGATACCTGTGATCACCTACATTTTAATCAAATCTCCATTTGCCCTTCTAAATTCCAGGAACTACAGCCATAATTTGTATTAGTGTAGTCCCTCCTTATAGTTTAATCCTTGAATTCCGATACCATTCGAAAAACCTTTGCTGAGTGACATCCAAATGTGTTACATCCTTCCCAAGATCCTGCCCAGCAATGGTCAAAGCAATAGATATGATCTGAACAATGGTCTGTAACAGTGACATATTACAACTATTTTCTGATCATCTATTCCTGTGGATGTCAAGACCAGCATTTTATCACCTTTTTAAAAAATATTTTCTGCAACAATATGATATATTTTGCGAATAAGAAAGAATTGAAGAGTCAAAAAAGCAGGAAGGTGCTATTAATCTGAGGGAAAAAAATAGTATTTTATGTCAAAGGACCTTCTTTCCACTTCTAAGTAATAATTCTTCTGTTCTTCCTCGATGGTTGTGGCCTATCATGACATCTAGTTCTAAAAGTGTCAGTAGTCGTGTGATTATACGTACTGTTCATTAGACACTGAATGTTGGTGTACTGTTTAGCAAGAGATGCTGGAGTAGTCTGGCCTGTTCTCGGTCTCCTATAATGCTGGTGTGTTTGAGTAGATCAAGATTGTGGGGCTATGCTGTTTGAGTTTTGTCCCTCAAAAAAAACGGACAGTTGTCTCCTTCTGGTTGAACTGAACCAACTTGCATTTGGCTGGTGATAGAGGCTGGGGACATAATAGTCAAGAGTGTGGTGCTGGAAAGGCACAGCAGGTCAGGCATAATCCAACGAGCAGGATAATCAACGTTTCGGGCATAAACCTGTCAGGCTTATGCCCGAAACTTCTATATTCTCCTGCTCCCCGGATGATGCCTGACCTGCTGTACTTTTCCAGCACCACACTCTCTACTCTGAGCTCCAGCATCTGCAGTCCTCACTTTCTCCTGGGGACATAATCGTCTGGGTAAATCAATGCTTCTGTCCAAGTGAAAATATGACATGTAACTTTCTCTTTCAAGATTTGGATATTGACTGAAGGATGAGAGAGAAATCTCTGTCTGAAACTTTCAATGGGTGTTTAAAGGAAAAGCTGCATTCTTCTTGGTTTTTAGAATGAAGAAGGGTAAATGGAGAATGTAACTCCATATCTATCTTTAGAGTTTGAACTGTGCAAAACAAAAAGGGTTGAAGCTGTGGATGAAGCACATGGTAGCACCATGACTAAGAAGAATAGCTTGATGTCAGTAATGTACCATCTTCAAAGATGTTAAGCTATTTCCAAAAAAAAGCAGAAATAACCCATTTAGCTCCTTGAACCTACTCAACTATTCAATTAAATTGATGATTGATCTGTTTGTGTTTTCAATTCCATGTTGTCATCTACCCCAATAATCTTTTGATTTCTTGCCTAACTAATCTAACGGCTTCCACCCAATAAAAATATTCAATGATCCCTGCTTCTACTGATTTCTGAGTTACGGAACCAATTGGAGTAAAGTGGATTTTGTGTCCTTGGTGTTGTCTTTTGCGATTCTTAGATTGCCCTTGATACTGTAGAACCCTGATTAAGAAGGTCAGGTTTTTGTAGGGGAGTTTCACCCTTTTAATAGCTGGCTCCAAATGTCGGCAAAGCTTTTTTTTTGAGTAAGACTAAAATTGCAAATATCTTAACGGAGTTCCTTGAATTGGCTGTCCACTGTTTTAAAAGATAGACTTTTGGTGTCAGGTTCATACTTAGAAATATTGAGGACATCTTGTTTTGAAAATCATGTTCTGTGATTGTAGGCAATTAACTCTACTTCCAGCTTCAAGCCATGGTGGTCAGCACAAGACGTCTTTTAATACTTTTATTTTGTATTTTACATGCTTGTTTGCCCATTAGGACCGAAATGGGCTGCATCTTTGGCAGAACCTGCAAAATGAAAACAGTTTGTTGTTTTAATTGTCCAGCATGTATTTATTGCAAATCCTAATTTTAATTCTTGTTCTTGTGGCTTGAGGAATAAAATGTTTGAGAATTTTTTCAATAATGTTTTTCTCATAATTTTATTGCTTTGCGGCTGTCTATTTCTATTTTTCTCTAATTTATTTTATTTTTTTTTCTAGGAAAAGGGGCATAGATGTTGTACAGGTGAGTTGCATTATCTTCATTCCAGGTGCTGCCTTTTGTTTGATCTGTTGATTCATTCGGAGAAGGTAACAGTATGTTTATTTGAATGATGTATCAAGGGAAAGCTATATAGTTGGTGTGCTGAGGCCTTTTCATGATTGCTTTACAAGTGGGATTGTGGCTAACATTTTAAAGTGTGTCGGGGGTTCGTGAGGAGTTGAGGGAGGAGAAACCGGACAACTTGATGGAGTTAAAAATGTTGTGGATAAAAGAGTATTAATGTTCTTCTGAGCTCTTCAATGGTGTTTTTGTGTGTGTGAGGGAGTTGTGAGAATCCCTTGACTTTGTTGCTTGAAATATTAATCTTGATCCTACAGAGGAACCCACTGGGCTCAAATGTGCTCCCCAAAATATTGTAACTTTAAACTTAGAAATAATAGTCATCACTTCTATGTGACTGAAGTGCTCTGTGTTACTTAAAAGGAAGAGGAGGTGGAGGAAGTATTCTGCATATTTTCATTGACAGGATCATTTATTTTGTGCATATTATTGTTTATATAAATGGAAGAAAATTGCATTTAATCCAAGGGAGATCATCCCACTAGTTTAGACTTGATTGATAGTGTTGAAGTGGAAGTATTTCATTTAACTTTTTGATGTCCTTTCTGCTTGTAATGTTTAATGACCATCACTAAGAACCGGACTTCAGTTTTTAATACGGCATATATATTTATGCTTTATCAATGTCATCATTATCTGCAGTAAAGGGCAACCATATGTTTAGATTACAACAGCGATAATATGTCAAAAGTAATTAATTAGGTGTAGAATACTTTGGGACTCCCTAAGATTGTGTTATATAAACCAAAAGTCATGATTGTTGCATCGTCACTCTCTCTGTCTCTCTGTCTCTCTGTCTCTCTGTCTCTCTGTCTCTCTGTCTCTACACTGCTCTGCTGCCCTGACGCACTTTGCATGGTATCATCTACCAGAATAACACACAAAGCAGCACTTCGCACTGTCTCTCCATACATGTGACATTAATAAATCCATTAGTCAATCAGTCTGCTATGCTATGGAGATTTTGTTTGTATTTGCTGATGCAACTGAGAAAGTTTTAACTCCCAAAACCAGATGGAGTTGGGTCAGCTGAGATCTCTAACATACTGAAAATCTCCCATATCTAACCTCAACTTGCCTTCATCCCTCCCAGCTATGGTTTTAAAGACTCTGAATTATGAAACTGCTTTCAACTATTTTAATGAGGTTACGTGTGTCTGGTTTAGCTCTGTTTTTACATTTTACACATGTCAGTTTGGTTAAGTAAGTGCCTTTTGGAGCACGGCTTCTGGGTGAGAAGGAGGATGAGTGACTGAGTGTAAACTGCTTTAGACATGAGTCATTTTAAAAAAAAAAAAATCATTTGTGGGATGTGTGCATCATTGGCTGGGTTGGCAGTTATTGCCTGTGCCTAGTTGCCCTGAGAAGGTGGTGGTGAGCTGCTTTCTTGAACTTCTGCAGTTCACCTGCTGTGGGTTGACCCACAATGACATTATGGAGGGATTCCCAGCATTTTGACCAAATAATGTTCCCCTTCCTTTATACATGACTTCCTACCAATCTGGCTTTCCAATTCCCCTTGTTGTTTCAGCCACCCCCACCAGCCTCCATTCCTTGTGTTGTTTGAGCAAGAGAGGATGCAGCCACACAGTTGCTGCAGCCTGGTGTCAATAACGTACCCATATAATAGCCAACAATCTCTCCATCAAGAGGGAAAACATTTAAATCCAGTCCTGTTGTTACATTTAGCACCTGGCTCTGAGTTTGTCTTCTAAGAGTACAATCACTAATGAAAATTGTTTTAGTCACTGCAGTGTCTAGGTAGGAATTTCTATGATATTCTGTCCATTTGATCTGCAAAATACAATGTCTGTAATTTTATGGGTGGAGAGACTGAAGGACAATGGAAAGGGAGCTAGTGTTTTAAGAGTTTGAGCTTTCTAGGGATGTATCAGCTTTTGCAGGTTTTGTAATTTGTTCTGCCCCATTAGACAACAGTCCTATGTTCAGACTTTGAAAGATTTACATAACTGATGAAGGAAGCAATTTGGTGCCTTCATTTGCAATGGTTTTCCCATTTTGTCTATACCATTTAGAAGACAGCAACTAATTTGTCATTGTCCTCTTTATACACTTCTATCATGGAATCTCGTGTGGAATATGGTGCTTCCAAACTGAGTGGGGTGAATGTGCTGCTGGGTTTAAGAGCTCACATCTCCTGCATAGCATCGATTCACTGGGATTTGACTTCCCTTCATGTGTTCCTCTAGTGCTGACTGAAATGTCATTTAAACTGGGAAGTTGGAAAAAGAAAATACTCAGAAACTTTGCCATTTTTAAGAAGATTTGTAGCAGAGGTTGAGGTTTAGATTGTAAGTTGCTCTCTGAGCTGGAAGGTTTGTTTTCAGATGTTTCATCACCATACTAGGTAACATAATCTGTGAGCCCTCTGGTGAAGCGCTGGTGTTCTGTCCAGCTTTCTATTTATGTCTTGATCTGTAGTGGTTGATGATTATTATTTCCCACCTTAACAAACCAAGACACACAAATAGAAAGCAGGACAGAACACCAGCGCTTAACCAGAGGGCTCACAGATGATGTTACCTAGTATGGTGACGAAACATCTGAAAACAAACCTTCCAGCTCAGCGAACAATCTTACAACCTGCACTCACTTGTTCTGTTTCTGTGCAGAAATGAATGCAAAACAATAGCGTGTTTCTTTATTAATGTATAATAGGTTCAAAGCTCTTCTGAATGTGTGGCTGATATGTGTGGAGACCCAATAGTTAATCTCATCATACCTAGATCTAGCAAGCAGCAGTAAGATGAATGACCAGTGTTTTGTTGTGGTTGCTTTAGTAAAAGATGAATGTTGGTCAATACTTGTGCCAGTATTTCAAATGCAGTGAAAATTGAGACCGGCATTTATCATAGAATATCATTGTCATTGGCCTGTGCCAGACCTTTTGTCCCATTAAACACTCGACCCCACTCATTCCCCATAATGTCTGTCATGGCCATAGGATGTCCCAAAGCACATTTAAGGTCAATCAATTTAAAAAGGAGGAAGAGAGACAAAGTCAGAGACCACATGGGAAGTGATTCAAATGACAGAGAAACCAACACTGCTTCTTGATTCAGCAGTGAATCTGCACAGCCATGGCATCTGCTGTTTACTGGAGGGCATAGGTTTAAGGTGAGAGGGGAAAGATTTAAAACGTACCTAAAGGGCAACTTTATCACGCAGAGGGTGGTGCATGTATGGAATGTGCAGCCAGAGGAAGTGATGGAGGCTGGCACAATTACAACACTTAAAAAGCACCTGGATGGGTATATGAATAGGAAGGGTTTAGAGCGATTATCAGCCAAGTGCTGGCAAATGGGACTAGATTAATTTAGAATATCTTGTCTTGATGAACAACACGGACAGAAGGATCTGTTTATGTAGGTAAAACAATGACTGCAGATGCTGGAAACCAGATTCTGGATTAGTGGTGCTGGAAGAGCACAGCAGAAACTAATCCAGGATCTGTTTATGTGCTGTACATCTCTATGACTCAAGTACTTAAGTGTATTTAATGCTGTACACACAGCACACACTCTCTCAAACAACAGTGTGGTGATGACTGAATAATTTGTACTTTGAACATGTTGACTGAGAGAGAATTATTGAGCAGGACTTTAGGGATAACACCACAGCTATTCTTTAACATAATATCATGAAATCTTTGCATCTATTTGAAAGAGCATGCAGCATCTGAGTTTACTATCTCCTCTGAAAGATGGCACTTGCTCGTAATGCCCTGGAGTGTAAACTCCTTTTTTATGTCCAAGTCTGTGTATGTGCTGTGGAATCAGCCAGTATCAGTTAATGGTTGGGGTAGAATATTGCTACTGCTTCTTCGTTCCAAACAGGGCTTCAGGGTTACAGTGGTAAGAATTAGCCACCAATGAATCTTAACAAGAAGAGGCATTTATCTTAACAACAAGATGTGGTTTATTGCATGATAACAATAGGTGCACATTACATTGGCTAGTTAGGTATTTAGGCAATGGCTAGTTTCCAATTAGCCCTAGCAATAACAATGAGACAGCTGACACTGTTGGGATAGTGAAATAGACACTGCTTTTCTCCACCAAAAACTGTATGACATCATCAGATTGGATGGAACTTAATGCAGTCTCCAACATTAACCCTTTCAATACCATTGCAACACAATTAAAAATCACACAACACCAGGTTATAGTCCAACAGGTTTAATTGGAAGCACACTAGCTTTCGGAGCGTCGCTCCTTCATCAGGTGGTTGTGCCACTTGGTGCAGGAGCGGCGCTCTGAAAATTAGTGTGCTTCCAATTAAACCTATTGGACTATAACCTGGTGTTGCTGTGTCTTTGTTGCAATGTTAAAAATCAGAGTCTTGGACTGGTTCTTGAACCTACAACCTTCTGATTTGCGCCTAGCTGATCCAGAGGGGATACAATTCTGTTTGTGATATAGGGTGGTTAATTTGTTTTTCTGCTGCGGTCTTATATTTGTTTGTGCATTATGGCTGGAAGTATTGGTGGGAGTGCTGTTTTTTGTTTGTAAACAGTCTATTTTTAACTCTCGCTTTATTGTGCAGATGTTGTGACTGCCTCTGGGCTCCCCTTGAGCAATGAGAAGTTCTCTGCTGCAGTGTGGCAATAGACCTGGGGCAGAACCACTGGGTGATACTTTAACTTTTTTGATTGCATTGGGAAGCTCGAAGCTTTTAACCCACTTTGCTGCCTGAATCTTTCACCACATGGCTAATGGTTCAAATAGTTACTGATATCCTGGACAAGGACAATGTTGTTAATGTATTCACTGATGCTTCATGTTTGGTGAATACATCGGCTGCTGGTTATGTTTGTTAGTTCAGATTATAACATTCCTGGATCTGCACATTGGCACATTAGGGGAAGCTGGGCTAGATGCAGGTTTATGTTTACATCACAGCAGCATGTTTATCTACCAACTCCTTAGACATAAAGATTCACAGTTTTTCATCATTTATTAAGCGATTTTGTTTTTCACACCATAGAGTCATAGTCATTATTTGAGACACTGTGGTTTAACTCTTGCTTTATTGTGCAAAAGTTATCACGACAGTTTTGCTAGCCGCTTTGTGTAGTTTATTGTACAGGTACTGTCAAGATGCTGTACAATGTGAAAACTCTAGCAGCTGATGGCTGTCTTTTCCAATGGATAATTCCAGTACTCCTCTATAGAAATGCTCACTTCACTGAAAAGCCAGGAGGAGAAACTGTCACGAAGGAAAATAATTTGTTCAAATAACAGATCCTGCTTGTGATTTCTTGAAAAGGGCTGTTGTTTTAGGACTCAAGCACAAGTCGCATAGAATTCTTTTCATTGTAAGTTTGAATCCGTGGAAAATTTAAAAAAAAAAAACTGGGTGTGTTTCTGAATGGATGCTGATCATTTGATAGAAAGTTAGTTAATGGCACCTTGCTTTGTTACTGTCAGAGAGACATTTTGTAAATAGGAGCTATCACCCTTGACCTTTTTAGAATCCTGTCAGACCTGCTCCGTGTTTTTAATTTCAAGTTCCTGCATCTGTTGCTCACTTATTATTTCTTCCATTCTCTTGGTGTTCATCTTTCTCCATCCCTTGCTTAATTATCGTCACCCATTTTGTTTCATGAAATGATATTTACGTCAGCCTTCTGCTGCCCCACTTTCTTCCCACATTTTCAAAAAAACTTTCTTCCTGGCCAGACCCATAAGTTTTTCCTTAGGAATTAACTTTGTTGACTCAATTTCTCCCTTCTTTGTTTTGTTTCTCCACCCATGTTCCCTTTGTTTCACTCCATCCCATTTAACTGCAAATAGCATAGAGTCAAGAGTCAGAGATGTACAGTATGGAAACAGACCCTTCAGTCCAACTTGTCCATGCTGATCAGGCAACCTAAATTAATCTAGTCCCATTTGCCAGTATTTGGCCCATATCCCCCTCAACCCTTCCTGTTCATGCAGCTGCCTGAAGATTAACACTGATGCCTTAAAAAGGGCATTAAGCAAGTCTGAGCGAGACGTGAATTTAAGATTATATTTCTGAGCTCAGGGGAACAGGGGTGGGCTGATGCTGACATGAGTATGCCAACTGATACTAGCCAGTTAGCCTGTTTCTGCATTCAAAATTCTTTGAGATGGTAGCTCAGTGATTAGCACTGCTGCCTCTCAGCACCAGGGACCCGGGTTTGATTCCATGCTCTGGTTACTGTGTAAATTTCACACAGACATTCTCCGTATTTGCATGGGTTTCCTCACATTAGGTGGATTGGCCATGCTAAATTGCCCATAGGGTCGAGGACTGTGCAGGCTAGGGATAGCGTGTGGGTGGGATGTTCTTCAGAGGGTCAGTTAGATTTGATGGCCAAATGGTACCGAGAGATAAATGGGAGGGAATAGGGCCTGGAGAGAAAGTAGCTGGGAATGCAATAGGCAAAGAAGGTGGGGGTGAAAGTGATCAATGGAGCAGATAGATGGGAAGGAAGATGGGCAGGTAAGAACATTCAAGAGGGTGGTGCCGAGTTGGAAGGTTGGGATTGTGACATGGTGGGGGGGTGGAAATGAGGAAACTGGTGAAATGCATATTGACCCCATGTGGTTGGAGAGTCCCAAAGCGCAAGATGAGGCATTCTTCCTTCAGGCATCAGGTGGTTTGGGTTTGGCAATGGAGGAGACCCAAGACCTGCATGTCCTTGGGGGAGTTAAAGTGTTCAGCCACCCCAACCCTAACCACCTGAGGCCTGGAAGAAGAACACCACATCTTCCGCCGTGGCACTCTCCAAACACATGGGATCAAATGTGGATTTCACCAGGTTGCTCATTTCCCCTCCTCTCATCTAATCCCAGTCCCAATCTTCCAACTCTGCACCACCCTCTTGAACAGTCCTACCTGTCCATCTTCCTTCCCCACCTATCATTTTCACCCCACCTTCATCTACGTATCGCATTCCCAGCTTCCTTCCTGCTCTTCCCCCACTCCCAAATATCTCTCAGCCACCTTGGGCCACAAGCCTCATTTCTGATGAAGGGCTTATGCCTGAAACATGCACACTCCTGCTCCTTGGATGCTGCTTGACTGGCTGTGCTTTTCCAGCACCACACTGTTGGACTCTGATCTCCAGCATCTGCAGTCCTCACTTTCTCCTAGACTTGATGGGCTAAATGGCCTGCTTCCACACTGTAGGGATTCTTTGACTCGATCTCAACTGCCAGCCCTAAAGAAGGATTTTCACTTCCTGTCAATCACTCCTCGTGCACAGCTGTACGTTTTCCATTTTGATTTCAGCTTTTTAACATTTAGATTTCTTCCTTCCTCATTCAAGTTCCAAAACTTGGAAGTCATAAACAAGAACAAAAGAAAACTTAAAATATCTGGTTCTGGTGAAAGGCCATTGATGTAAAATGTTACTTGCATTTCTCTCTGCTGATACTGCCTGACCCACTGAGGGTTTTCCAGATTTTTTTTATTGTATTCTGGCAGAGTACATTGACAGGGCTATGAGCAAACCTGAGAGAGCTTCCCAACATCTGAAGATGGATGTGTTTTGTTTGGAACCTTTCCAAGCTGGCAGTGCTTGTGTTTGTATTGATTTAGGGTAAAGCCTGGAGGTAAATGTTTGTAGCTTTAAAGTGTTGACAATAACCATCTCACTATGTGAACTTTAGCCGAGAACCTCTTGGGACATTAAAATTACCTTTCATTTTCTCATTCTAATCTCTTCAACTCCTTGAGATCTTCTACAAAGTAAACTGTTCCATTTATACTTGGTTTACTCCATATTGTCAGTACATATTCTCTTTGTCTTTGAGCCTAAAAGACCGCTCAGACCAAAATAATACATGGTATTTCCTTTAACTTAAAATCTGAATCACTGCTTTAAAATATTAACCATTTGCTACAAGTTAAGAAAGTGATCAAAGAGTGGCCAGTGGAGAAGATCTTCTATTTTAGAGTCGGGTCTTAGCTTGAAATTTTTGGGAAGTGAAATAAAAATAATTCATACAATGTGGATGCAACAAGATTTAGAGTCATAGAGATGTACAGCATGGAAACAGACCCTTCGGTCCAACCCGTCCATGCCGATCAGATATCCCAACCCAATCTAGTCCCACCTGCCAGCACCCGGCCCATATCCCTCCAAACCCTTCCTGTTCATTTACCCATCCAAATGCCTCTTAAATGTTGCAATTGTGCCACACTCCACCACTTCCTCTGGCAGCTCATTCCATACACGTACCACCCTCTGTGTGAAAATGTTGCCCCTTAGGTCCCTTTTATATCTTTCCCCTCTCACCCTAAACCTATGCCCTCTAGTTCTGGACTCCCCAACCCCAGGGAACAGACTTTGCCTATTTATCCTATCCATGCCCCTCATAATTTTGTAAACCTCTATAAGGTCACCCCTCAGCCTCCTCCGCTCCAGGGAAAACAGCCCCAGCCTGTTCAGCCTCTCCCCATAGCTCAAATCCTCCAACACTGGCAACATCCTTGTAAATCTTTTCTGAACCCTTTGAAGTTTCAC
>NC_057719.1:25134808-25202953 GCF_004010195.1 Chiloscyllium plagiosum
TTCCAATGGACAACCTCACACTTGACAGGGTTGAACTCCATCTGCCACTCCTCAGCCCAGCTCTGCATCATATCTAAGTCCCTTTGCAGCCGACAACAGCCCTCCTCACTATCCACAACTCCACCAATCTTTGTATCATCTGCAAATTTACTGACCCACCCTTCGACTTCCTCATCCAAGTCGTTAATAAAAATTACAAACAGCAGAGGACCCAGAACTGATCTCTGCGGAACTCCACTTGTAACTGGGCTCCAGGCTGAATATTTACCATCTACCACCACTCTCTGACTTCGACCGGTTAGCCAGTTTTCTATCCAATTGGCCAAATTTCCCTCTATCCCATGCCTCCTGACTTTCCGCATAAGCCTACCATGGGGAACCTTACTGCTATTGGTCGACCAGTTACTTACCATCTGCTTAGGCCAACTACCTCAAAATTACCCTGGAAAGCCAATTCTGCAGAAACCATTTGTTTTCATATCTCATTTAAGGCATGGCTAAGGTAGAGTATGTTCTCAAGGCAATATGAACTCTTTGAATTTTTTGATTTCTCCGACAATCCAAAATCTCAGTTCAAGCCTCCATTCTTTATAGGGACTTACTTGTGTGGGAACAGAGTCATAGAGATGTACAACATGGAAACTGGCCCTTCAGTCTAGCTTGTCCATGCTGATCAGATATCACAACCTAATTTAGTCCCATTTTCCAGCATTTGGCCCATATCCTTCTAAACACTTCCTATTCAATTATTTTATGCTTTTATCTTCAGCTGTGGACCCTGTAGAATTGTGCCAAACTGAAACTAAATTTGGAAGGTTTATGATTGTTTCCCTTGAGCTTAAAACCCAGAATGTTCCGTTAGACAGCCTAATTTCCCATAATGTATACGTTTGTTCACTTTCCCAATGTGAACAAAACTCCATTAGTTCTTAAACTCCATAGGCTACTAGTTCAAAATTCAAAAGTTTTTTTTAATATATGTAAATCTCACCCTACATTACACTACAGATGGATTTTTTTTTTGTTATGCTAAAAATGCTAATGAAATAGACTATGATAGCTTAGTATACCTTAGAGACACAGGCCAATGTACTGGAATATGATCAAATAGCTAGGGAAATAGATTCCCTTAGTATAAGTTTTTTTAGATTTGAAGTTCCAGACCAGAAGTGTTTGGTTGGAACCCTGAGGGCTTACCTGAAGACACTCTGCGTGCACACACACACACACACACACACACTTTCTCACAATCCCCACCCCAGACAGACACATCCACAGACAGACAAAGACCCACATACACACATATATTTTGTGAGGTGAATTTGTACTGGCAGAGTTACATTGGACTTTGCTCAAAAACTGCATGCATTCATGTAGAACTCTGAGCTCAAAAACTGCATGAATTTATGTAAACTCTGTTATCTCACTTTTTAGATTAGAATCAATCTAAACATCAGGTCATAGACAGAGAACACAGGGGGCCAACACCTTCAACATATTGTCTAGCTATCACCATTGTTAACAGTTAACCCGAGAATGCAACTTTAAAAAAAGGTTTTGTGATTTACACATGAAAGGAATGAAACTATCACTGTATTCTAACAGATGAAAGGCTTAACAGGCAATCAGTTTTTCAATGTATAATTTCAGTTACATCACACTGTAAATTTTTGCTATAATTTCTGTGTTACGATCGAGCCCTCCACAATCACCTGATGAAGGAGCGTCGCTCCAAAAGCTGGTGTGCTTCCAATTAAACCTGTTGGACTATAACCTGGTGTTGTGTGATTTTTAACTTTGAACACCCCAGTCCAACACCGGCATCTCCAAATCAAGTCTAAGATCAGTTGTGTCAGTCAAGGAAGACATTCAGACCATGAATTGAAAGAAATAGACTAGTCCAACCTATCAATGTGATAGAGATGGGAACACACTCTAATGTTTGAATAAAGCAATATTATTAGGATAGATGGGATTGTAATTTATCTGTGTGTTTGGATAATTTGAAGTTGTGTTGTATGTAAGTAGTTTTGTATTCTATTTGCTCTTAATTTTTCTTGTGTTAAATTTGTTTTATTGCTACAACGAGATGTGCAGCATTGTATGTCTTGTATTGTAATGAAAGATCAGCTTGTTAAATTGGGGGGGGGGGGAACTCAATATGATCTATCAAGCCAGATTTCAGTTTGGAATATGACCTGCCTGATCACACCATGAGACACAATTCAACAGTCAGCAAATATTCTGCATGCATTGATCATTACCTCTCCTAGAAGAATTAAGTTATGTGTCTACACATCTAAAAGCTTTTTTTTTGATGTAATAATAAATTGCTTAAAATTTCTTTGGGGGGATTAAATATGATTTTACAAAGAAAAGATCTTGCATAACTCACAGGAACTTTGATCTGTTTACTACTTTGGTTTGTCAATGTTTGCTGGCTCAGTATAATGTTTGCATTCAGTGATAGAGATCGATATGAAGTTATGGCTTGGAAATATGAAATTCCTGATGTAGGGCCCTCCCAAGCCTCTCCATTGATTTGACATTGCATTTTCTTTCCTAGTTTCCATGTCCATCTGCATATCATTGCGGCTGTACAGGACATTGGTTAGGCCACTGTTGGAATATTGCATGCAATTCTGGTCTCCTTCCTCTCGGAAAGATGTTGTGAAACCTGAAAGGGCTCAGAAAAGATTTACAAGGATTTAGCTGGGGTTGGAGGATTTGAGTTATAAGAAGAGGTTGAACAGGCTTGGGCTGTTTTCCCTCGAGCATCGGAGGCTGAGGGGTGACCTTAGAGGTTTACAAAATTGAGGTGCATGGATAGGGTAAATAGACAAGTCTTTTCCCTGGGATGGGGAGTCCAGAACTGGTGGAGGGGATAGGTTTCGGGGAGGGGAAAGATATAAAAGAGATCTAAGGGGCAACTTTTTCACACAGTGGATGGTATGTGTGTGGAATGAGCTGCCAGATGAAGTGGTGGAGGCTGATATAATTGCAACATTTTAAGAGGCATTTGGATGGGTATATGAATAGGAAGGGTTTGGAGTGTTATGGGCCGGGTGCTGGCAGGTGGGACTAGATTGGGTTGGGATATCTGGTTGGCATGGACAAGTTGGACCAAAGGGTCTGTTTCTGTGCTGTGCATCTCTATGACTCTGTCTCTTGTCTCTTATGCTCTGTGCTTGTTTCACTTACTCATTGGCATAGTATGACAAACCATATTAAGCAGTCGCTGGTCTTTATCAGAGTGAGTGTTACTGCATATCTATTTGAAAGGTGTGTGTGCTCATTCAGTGGATATTTGAATGAGCAGTGTTGCCTGAAACTTGTCTTAGTTTGAAATTCAACAGCAGACCTTTTGCTATAAACTTGTGGTTTTTAGAAATTTCTTGTCTCCTACTGTAATTAATTATGAAAGCGTTCCCTTATCCTGCCAGTTCCATTAGCTGGTATCTTGGTGTTTTGTGCCACTTCTCACCTGGTTTGGCAGCCAACCACCAACAGAGTGGCAGGTTGGGTGCAATTATGTTGGCATTTCAGCCACTAACAAGATGTGAAATTGAAATAAAAGCAGAAAGTGATGGAGACACTTAGCCAATCTGACAGCAACTGTGGAGAGAGAAACAACAGTAAATGTTCTGAGTCTATCTTGCCTGAGGGACAACCTGATACATATCTCCAGAATTGAGAGGCATAACTAGGGTGGATAGTTAAAGGCTTTTCCCCAAGATGCAAAGGTCAATTACAGGATGGCACAGATTCAAGGTGAGAGAAGGAAGTTTAGGGGAGAAGTGCAGGGAAAAGTTTTCTCCGAGAGGATGGTGGATGCCTGGAACAGACTGCCAGTGGAGGTGGCCGAAGTAGGCACGTTAGCAATATTTAAGGCATATCTTGATAAACACGTGAATGGGGAGTGAATAGAGAGATAGAAACTCTGCATGGGCAATAAGTAGTGGGTCTAAATAAGGATTTGGAATTGGTGCAGGCTTGGTGGGTCTAAGGGCCTATTCGTGTGTTGTGTTGTATTGTATCCCCTGTTCCAAAAGACAGCCCCACTGGGAAATATTTACTGCTTTTCTGTCTGCACAGATGCTGTTAAAAATCACACATTACCAGGTTATAGTCCAACAGATTTATTTGGAAGTAGTAGATTTTAGAGCACTGCTCCTTCAAGTAGCTGTGGAGCAGGATCCTGTTCTACAGCTACCTGATGAATGCGCAGCACTCCAAAAGCTAGTACTTCCTAATAGACCTGTTGGACTATGACCTGGTGTTGTGTGATTTTTAGCTTTGTCCACCTCAGTCCAACACTGGCACCTCCACATCCACAGATGCTGCCAGATCTGCTAAATCTTTCCATCATTTTCTTTGCTTTAATTTCAGTCCAACATCTGCTGTAGTTTACTTTCATTTTATAGAATAATGTGGTCCTCTATTTAAAATTTAAAATATCAGGTCTTTATAAGTTACTGTAGAATTTGTTATCTGGGAGGCACTGTGATTGTTTGTAAATCAAAATTACCCAGTTAAGCCATTGCAATAGTAAGAATCAAATGAAAACATTTTTTTTTATTGAAGTATTTTGCAACTTGCAAAGGCCTTGAGCCTTTCAACCTTTGACTGCCGCTGTGAACATTCAGGGAAAAATACTTTGATTATCAACATTGCAGGTGCAGGTGACTGCACTGATGTTGCTTGTGAAGTGCAAATCCTTAATGTTTAAAAATAAATTGCCCCTAGTTGGGATTTCCTAGCACTGCTGCTCTATATAGTTACTAAAAGGCTTTAAAGCTTAATTGTAAATCTCTCCGAGCTGTGAAATGGAGAACTCATCCCGTCCTAATGAATATTGGTGATTGTTCCATCTCCTGTTGAGCTGCAGTTTTGGTGCCAGGTTGTAGTTTGTTTCTGCTGTTGCTTCTATTCCTACTCCAACTGAGCAGAGGTGGAGATGAAACTGTAAAGTGCATTGGCTTCCTCGTAAGATTTGATAATAGCTCTGGAGCTAATCCCAGCTTGATGATTATGGGGTATGGATTCGAAAACATTGTAAAGAATGAGCATGGGCACCTGACTGCTCTTCCATTTTATGTATTTTTCTTTAAAGGTGACTAATGACAGTCAGTAGTGAATACAATTATTAATTCAGCATGATGAAGCACAGCATATTTTCCTACTTTTTTTGACATCATGGTTGCGCCTCCACTCTCTCCCGTACACAGTTACCAATGGCTGATCATGACCTCACGCTCCTTTTAAAAGGAGCGAGAATTTTGGAGAAAACAGACCAAGTATAGAAGTGGTACTTTCTACAAATAAATCTTTCTGCTCCTCTGATGCTGCCTGACCTGCTGTGCTTTTCCAGAAGTGGTACTTCCTACAAGTCAAATGCACTATGCTGGAGAAACTCAACAGGTCTGACAGCATTTGTGGAGGGAACAGAGTTAATATTTTACATCCAGTACAACTCCTCTTCAGAACTGAAAGGTGCTGGAAAGTAGGTTCTTTTAAATGCTTTTGGCAGAGGCAGAGCAAGATGGCAGATGGTCTGGAGGCCCAACACAAAAACCAAAGGGTGGAGAAAAAGGTGGGGGAGAACAAGATGTAAAATAGTTGTCAATTAAAGTGCGAAAGGGAGAGAATTTTGTGCTTGTGAAATAAGAGGGTCTGGTGCAGTGGGAAGAGGATGCAAGAAAAGTTAGAGGGCAGACATAATGCAGTCGGTTTCTGGTGTTATTGAATTCAGTGTTAAGACATTTGAGGCTGTGAAGTGCCTGAGCAGAAGATGTGTTGTTTCTTGAAATTGTGTTGTGCCTCATTAGAGCATTGTCGCAAGCCCTGGACAGAAATGTCAGCATGATAGCAAGGTGGTTCAGTTAAAATAACAAGCCACTGGGAGGTTGGGGTCATTTGTGCCAATAGAATGGAGATGTTCTGCATAATAATCACACCCCGTGTTTGATGCTCATAAAGGAGTAAGTTTGAAGCGCAAAAAGACTTAGAAGTTCTAGTCCAGGATTCTTTCAAGGTAAGCTTGCAGGTTGAGTCAGTAGTTAGGAAGGCAATGCATTGGTGGTATTTATTTTGAGAGGACTTGAATATAAAAGCAAGGATGTATTTCTGAGGCTCTATAAGGATCTAGTCAGGCCACATTTAGAGTATTGTGCAGAGTTTTGGGCCCCGTATCTCAGGATGGATGTACTGGCCCTGGAGCGTGTTCAGAGAAAGTTCATGAGAATGGTCCCAGGAATGAAAATCTTAACAGATGAGGAACATTTGAGGCCTCTGGGTCTATTTTGAAGTTTAGAAAGATGTAATGGTGGTATCTGTGTCGACACTCTAACACGTCTTGCAGTGGTTGTCATGACAGGGTTATACGGTGTAATGGTTGATGTTCACAGCAAACTGTCCAGCTTTCAGGACAACAATGACCTGTGTAAGATTTGATGGTTGTTTAAAGGCGAGAAGTGGAGGCATGGGGAAGGCCTTGGTGAGTTGCTCATCCTCATTGATAATGTGTTGCAGGCTGTGAAGAATATTTCATGGTTTTTCAGCTCTCGGAAAGTACTGGACAACGAAGGGTACCGTGTCGGTTGCAACCCGTTTCTGTCTCCTGAGGAGGTCATTACGGTTTGTCGCTGTGGCATGTTGGGATTGGCAATCGATGAGTTGAGCTTTGTACCCTGTTCTTATGAGGGCATCCTTTACAACCTTCAAGTGTCCGTCACGTTCCTCCTCATCTGAATAGATCCTGTGTATGCATTGGGCTTGGCCATAGGGGATGGCTGTTTTAATATATTTAGGGTGGAAGCTGGACAAGTGTAGCATTGTGAGGTTATCAGGTGGGTTTGTGGTAGACTGAGGTGCCCATCTTTGACTGAGATATACTTTACATGCTTTACCATGTTTGTGTATGCGTGAACACACGTACTCTCTCGCCCTCGCTCTCTCCCCCGCGCTCTCTCCCTCGCGCTCTCTCCCTCGCGCTCTCTCCCTCGCGCTCTCTCCCTCGCGCTCTCTCCCTCGCTCTCGCTCCATGTGCACACGTGTACACACACATGTTTATGGGGTGAATTTGTATTTGCAGATATATTCTATTTTGCTCAAAAAATGCACAATCTGCAGGCAGTTAAACCATGAAATATTTTGTAAATTCCATTTTGGAAACAGAACCAGTCTGACTCAAGATTGGGATACAGACAGACTCTAACCTCATTCCCTTAAGGAGAAAGTGAGGTCTGCAGATGCTGGAGATCAAAGTTGAAACTTTGTAAATTCCATTTTGGAAACAGAACCAGTCTGACTCAAGATTGGGATACAGACAGACTCTAACCTCATTCCCTTAAGGCATTGTCTGTGCTGAGATGTCACCTTTTACAAAACCTTAAGTTATCTTGAGAATGTGACTTAAAAGAAGTTCGGGGATTTACATATGAATGAACCAAAACCAGCAAACCCATTCTAAAAGATGAAAGTCTTAACTATCTCGGTTTGTTCAGTGTATCATTATATCACTGTAATCTTTTGCTATAAGGTGTCTTCAGGTCCTGCTTTACAACCACCTTATGAAGAAGCAGCGCTTGAAAGCTAGTGCTTCCAATAAAACCCGTGGACTATAACCTGGTGTTGTGTGATTTTTTAACTTGGTCTAAAGTAGATAATATGATCACTATGTTTGCAGATGATACAAAAATTGGTGTAGTGATAAATAACAAGGAGGAAAGGCATAGACTACAGGAAAAAGTGGAATTTAATCTACAGGAGTGTGAGGTGATTCATTTCTTTGGAGGACTATCATTGGAAGGGAGTATACAACAAATGGTATACAACACAGGAAGTACAGATTCAGATTCACCTTGGCATGCATGACCACAGGTCCTTGGAGGCAACAAGGCTTGGTGGATTAGCCATGGTAAATATGGGGTTGCAGGATACACTGCAATAGGGCTGGGTGAGGTGCTCTTTGAGGGGTCGGTGCAGACTTGATGGGCCGAATGGCCACTTCCTGTACTGCAGGGATTCTGTGAAACAGTGTACCTTTTGGACTGTGGGATGATACCGGAGCACCCTGTCGAAACCCATGCAGACATGGAAAATATGCAAACTTTCCAAGATGGTCACCCAAGGCTGGAATCAAAGCTGGGTTCCTGGCACTGGTAGGCAGAAATGCTAGCCACTGAGCCACCATATAAGATGTATGTGACATTGTAGCGTGATAACCTGAATTGCACACAGGAAAGATATATGATTGCATTGGCCGGGGTGCAGAAAAGAATGTGGCCTGGGCTGGAATGATTCAGTATGAACAGACTAGATAAACTGGGTTATTTTCCTGCGAGCAGAGAAGGTTGAGGTTGGGGGCAGGGGAGGATACTGATTCAGTACAAAACTGAGGGGCATACTTAGGGTAAATAGGAAGAATGTTTTTCCCCTTTAGTTGACGGGTCAATAAAAAGAGGGTATAATTTTAAACTAAGTGGCAGGAGGTCTGGCTGCTGACTGTATTGCATTAGCCTTCTGGTTTATTAAACACATTCCCTGGTCCCACTTCTTTCCATCAGGCTTTGTGGACAAGGAGATTTGGCAGTGTCTCCTAATACCCTTGGAAAATGCATGTCTGGCACAAGGAAGGCATTGACTTTCTGTTAACAAATGCAAAGTCCGGCAAGAAAACTCTCTTCAACCAGAAGCATTTAAATGTCAAAGCACCTCGAGTTAGTGAATGCGATAAATAATTAACATGTTAATGTTTTGAAGTTTTAATTGAAGCCTGCCTTCCTCTAGCATGATGTCATCATTTACCAGAATAATACGGGGAGTAGGTTGGGCTTGAATGAAAGACTGCTTCAATTGTGTGTGATAACTATGCACCCACACACACACCAAATGAGGGCTCAGCAGTGCAGGCTCATTTTATAACCTTTTTGTATATTGTATAAACTATGATTCACGGAATGCTACTTACATAGTTGGAGAAACATTGTCGTAAACATTTATGGATTACCAGACTTTAAAGTTTAACTTGTTCTTGGGTTTTTAAGAATGCTGTTTATTTAAATATAGATATATTTGTCCTTCCGAGAATTTTTAATTTAATTTTGTTCTTAACCTAAATTAATAACATTTCTATGTAAAACATGGTAGAATCTTTTCATCCAAGTATGGAAATCTATAGAATTTAATTCTGCAACTGAACGGTCTTGTCCTTTTTAGTAGTTGGAACCTGTTTTCTCTTTGGCCTTCTTTTTTTGACTTGAGTTTGAGATAATATTCCAGATCAACCTTTTTCTATTTTAGAGTCATGTCTGAAATACTTGTCTACACCATTAAGACTGATCTGCTCTTGATTCTGAAGTCCCCTTGTCTTGGCACTTATTAAAACCTGAATTTTTGTAGCTTACCCTCCTAACTCTGATAGCAGTTGTCAGTGGATTTTGAAGAAGAGTACCTAGACTCAAAGTTAACTGTTTCTCTCCACAGATACTGCCAGACCTGAGTTTCTCCAGCAATTTGAGGGTGGGGAGGTTTTTGTTGTAGTTATTAGCATCCTGGCTCATGTATTGCCTCCCTCCACATTTGTGAAAACAAAATCAAGGTACTGCAATCCTGAGATTCATATATTTAATTATTCATTAATAAGATGACTTACATTTGCCGATGGGAAATGCACTTGGCAGAAAGACTATCATTTTCCAGCATCCAACCCAGACTAGAGTGTTGCTAATACCAAATTAGGAGATACAACGCTATCTACAAAATATACAGTTGAGCAGTTTTGTGCTGAAGTGTCTTGGTCCTTCAGCGTCAGCCAAAGCGCTAGCTTTGCTAATCTACTGGGTTGCATGTCCTATAATTTCCCTTTTAAAAATTAAGGTATTTGAATGGAAACTTGTGTATTGCAATTGATGCGATCAGTGTCCAAAAGCGCAATGATGAAAAAGAGCCAGTGAGAAATGAAAACAAATTGTCGCTTCAAGGAAAAACACTCTGGAAGTGAATCATTAGGTACTCTGGAACTGGCTGGGATTAGGAGAGTTAATGTTTGGCTTCCCTTTCCTTCTGAAATTGGCTGATTGGTGGAGTGTTATGTTTCCACTGGCCCATTCATTACAATTCCAGCCATTTTGACAGCAGTTGAACCTTTCTATTAAAAAGTCCTAGACACTTGGGGCTGTTTTCATTAGAGAAAAGAAGGTTTAGGGGTGACTTGATTGAGGTGTACAAGATGATTAGGGGGTTAGATAGGGTTGACAGTGTGAACCTTTTCCCGCGTATGGAGTCGGGTATTACAAGGGGGCATAGCTTTAAATTAAGGGGGGGTAGATATAGGACTGAAGTTAGGGGTAGGTTCTTCACTCAGCGAGTCGTAAGTTCATGGAATGCCCTGCCAGCAGCAGTGGTGGACTCTCCCTCTTTATGGGCATTTAAGCGGGCATTGGATAGGTATATGGAGGATAGTGGGTTAGTATAGGTTAGGTGGGCTTGGATCGGTGCAACATCGAGGGCCAAAGGGCCTGTACTGCGCTGTATTCTTCTATGTTGTCTAAGTATGCATATCTCCTAAAGTGTCTTTGGGTGCTGGTCCTCTGTCCCGTCCCCCTCGATATCACCCCTTCCACAATGGGTATTTACCCTTTTGTAAGCTTAGGGTCACTTAATTCAATTGCTGCAATATAGATGAATTCAGAACCCTGAATTAAAAACCTGTTTACTACTGCTAGAACAAATATGGTTTATATTGTATTAGGACACTGAAATATCCAAAGCAAGTTGTGTTTTTAAGTATATTCCTGTCTTTGTCTTTTAGTGTTCAACACCACAAAACCTGCTCTTCAGACAACATGAATCTTGCTAGGATACTGTGCTACCAAATTCTACCTTCTTTTTGAAAATTGATATACTTTCTGTTTGTGTTTTTGAATTCTCCTCACTCTTCTTACGATTAACATTCTCGAGTCACCCGTTGGCCAGTAGAGTACAGGAAAATCATACAATGGCTGTGAGATCAGATCTGGGGCTAGGCCATAGTCATACATCATGGAAACAGGTCCTGTTTCCATGGAAACAGGCTCAATTTGTCCATGTCGACGAGGTTTCCTGAACTGAACTAGTCCCATTTGACTGCATTTGGCCCATATCCCTCGATCTTTCTTATTCATGTACCTGTTGTAATTGTCTTTGAAATGTTGTAATTGTACCAGCCTCTACCACTTCCCTCTGGCAACTCATTCCATATACAAACCATCCTCTGCATGGAAAACTTTGTCCTTTTTAGGTCCCTTTTTAAATCTTTCCCCTATCATTCTAAACCTATGCCCTCTGGTTTTGGATTTCTCTTGACTCCATCCAGCACCAAGTAATGCATTTGATTTTCGCTCTGTCCAGTAAGTCTAAATTCTCCGGCAATCCTCTAAGTTTTTTGTTTTGACAGCACTCCTCAATGCTTAACTTTTCAACACCTAGAAGGATGTAAGCTGCACATACATTTGAACACTCCTTTCCTCCAAGCCCCAGTCAATTCAGATTTGAAATTATGTTACTGTATATCTTCATAGGACTAATTCTGTAACTAACCACCTAACAGCATCTGTGAAACATCTTCACTACAGAGCAAAGTTTTATCATCATCATCATCCTGAGACATGTAAGTTCTGACCTTGCATTTCAAGAATGAATGACTCATTTTCAAAAATTGCTTTGGCAGTTCATGAGGAACAATTACTAAAGTATGCTTATAGCCCTGCAGTTTCAAGCTCTTCCTGTTTGATTGGTTTAATCTAATTGTTTTATTGAAACAGCCTCAAAACAGTTTGTGTGTGTGTGTATGTATGTATGTGTGTATATATACAGCTTAATTCAGATATCTATCACAGCTAACATACAAAGAACATTTTCGCATAAATATAAAACTTCTAATGAGTGCATAAGTCTTTTTAGAATTTTAGCTATTTGCCTGTTCCTATTGTCTGCAGAGACTTTGTGAAGCAAAGGTTAAAAAACAAAACATTTTATTTCTGTCCAAGATTTTCACTTTCCTGTTGCTGTTCAGAACTCTGTTTTGTTTTTATAGCTTTTTGTAGTTCAGAGAGAGGGCAAATTGATACATTTCAGTCAAAATCATCTGGTATAATTTCAGTGACATGCCCCTCATCTTTGTTCACTTCACAGTCATTGTCTGAGCATTCTGCGTTCTGTGGCAAATCATCCTTTTGCTGTGTGGCAATCATGGGTGAAGGAAAATCATAATTGCTGCTTTTATATCATCACCTTAAGAGATTGGTCACCACCATAGTATTGAAGAATCACAGATTCCTTATCCTTAATGCACAGAATTTAGTATGTGGTAGATCAAATTCTCTCGTAGCGAGGTTTTTTTTTTATGGCAAACCACATCCTCTTGTACAAATGTAATGCTTGGCTGATTAAAGAATTGTGTTAAACTAATATGGGATCTAGAATGATGACTTCTTCTTAGAAATTGAACAATGTTTATTTAATTGGGATGGTAAGTAATGGAATGAGGTCTCTTTTATCAGTTAAATACTGTAGTTTGGTATCTTTTTTAAATCCAATAGTTTTGTGTTGGTTATATTACAGAAGTCATGGTTAATAGCATCCAACCATACCTGTGAGTTTGGAAACTTGTATTAAACTTTTTTAAAAAAAATTAGAATTTTAAAAAATAAATCTGTTATCTTCAAGATTGCCTTTTTTTTGAGATCTGATCTGCTATTGACCTTTCTAATATGGTTTTAGTCCCACAGTGATGTTGTTTTAGAAATGATCTAGCCATCACTCACTGGCTTGGTGTTAAACAATTGTCAGTTTCTCCACCTTGAGGGACATGGGAACATTGACTAGAAGTTGTGCACTGTCTTGATTTGGACATGTGTTGACCCCATTTTTTTTTTGGATCAAGATCCTGGAACTCCGTACCTAACTGCATTGTGGAGGGGCTTCCATTAAATGTATTGCAGCGATTCAAGAAGAAAACTTGTGTATACCACCTCAAGGGCATTTAGGGGATGGACAATACACGTGGGCCTTGTGTGTAGGACCCATGCCCCAAGAGTGTATTAAAATGCAATAATAGATATTTTATGTCATTAGGCAGCGTGAAAGTGTTTTCAATATATGTAATCATTTTACCAAACCATTTAAAAATAAATACAAAGAAAGGGCACCTTGGTTTTAATAAAGAAAGTTGCTGAGATTGACTTTTCAAAAAGATGTGTTTTTGTAACCTTGATAGAAGAGAATTTATGTCTCTGTCATTTTTATAACCAAGTCCAGTCATGTATGTGATCTCTGTAGCAACCTTGCGCATGATTGCACTGTACATAATATTACATATATCATCTAGACATTTATATTCCTCTAAACCTGGCTACACATGTGGGTTATAGTCAAAGTATAAACTTTGTGTTCAAAACTAATTTGGACTGTATTATGATACAGTCCCTGAAATTGAAGAATGGATTTACTATTGCACGACCAATTACTTCTGTTTGAAGAAGGGGAGTAGCTTTCCATCAGCTCAAATTTGCTTCTTTTTTGTATGACTGTCTTTTGAACTTAATGTGGCTTCCATTGAGTATGTGATCTCTGAAATGGGCCTACTATATGTGTGTCAAACTTCTGGCTTGGGAGAAGTAGAAATCATCAAGGAGAAAGTGAGGACTGCAGATGCTGGAGATCAGAGCTGAAAATGTGTTGCTGGAAAAGCGCAGCAGGTCAGGCAGCATCCAAGGAGCAGGAGAATCGACGTTTAGGGAAGGGCTCATGCCCTAAACGTCGATTCTCCTGCTCCTTGGATGCTGCTTAACCTGCTGCGCTTTTCCAGCAGCACATTTTCAGAAGTAGAAATCAGCCAGTTTTCCCATTCCGCATTGCCCTGCAGAAATCCCTGCTGAATATACCTGAATGTGCGTTGAGGATACGTTTAGGTTTGGTTGTGATTTTCCTGTCCTATTGATACTCTGCTGCCAAGCATGTAATTGCCACTTGGTTGAGAAGCAGGAGGCTGGATCATGGAATGGTGTTGGGGCAAGAAACCAGTTTGAGTGGTTGAGAAACCAATACCTTGTTTTTAGATCATTGGGCAAAGGTCTGCCCAGATTTAGCCAAAAAAAACCTCCTGTCATTTGGAGAGATGGTGAGGATGCAAAATGAAAAATCTGAATTATGGGGCATCTGGGGATGTAATACTGAGTCTAAAACTAGCTAAAAACATTTACATTTCAGTGCAAGCTAACTTATGGAGTGAGTGGGCGATAGTTTCTCTCCACTGTGCCCACAGCTGTTATTGACTGAAACCATTATGACACTTTTAATCAGTGTAAGGCTATAATTATATGTTTATTTCATGTGGAAAGGGTGTAGAGCTGTTTTCATCATTGTGGTTTTTGGTCTTGTTTACTTTTAATGCAAATTTTTCTGGTATGTAGATGGCTCTGTCCCGCTTTTCTGATGTACACTTTGAGTTAGTGTTAATCCTTTTTGGATTATCATATTGTACAAAGGAAAGGATTTCAAGTCTCTCAGAGAAGATATTTGCACGTAATAAGTTACAAAAGTAATAAGGCTTGTTTGAATACTGAATATGTAGGAAAGAGCTGTGATCATGAGTGGGTCCAAAATCTGAAGTTGACCTTCTGACGAAAGGTCCTTATTTGTAACTTTAGACTAGTTGCTGCTTGACCTGCTGAATATTTCTAGCATTTTCCGTTTTTACTTTGTTTCCAGTGTTATGGACTAGACAAACCCACCAAACCTTAGCCTAGACCCTAATTTTTTTTCTCATTTTAAAGATAAATACCAGGCTTTGCATTCCAGAAACAGTTCAATTGGTCAAAGTATTAGTCTTGAAGCAAAATATATTTTATTCGTATATTGTAGTTAAAAATGGCAAAAAGAAGAAATTGGAATAGCTTAACTCTATTAGAAACCTTAATAGAATAATAGATTATTTAACTGTAACTGTTCCAATATAGTAGCATCCCATAAACTCGGTCTTTGCAAAGGCAAATTCAGTTAAACAGATCACCTCAAATGCAATACTAGCAGCAGAAAGAGAACCCCAGCTTTTAGCTGTAACAGAGAGAGGAAAAACAACTTCCAAACCCAGCAGCAACTGAAGGCTAAAACTTAAAAAAAAAAAGTCCTGGTTTTCTGGGAGCTTAAGCACCCCCACCCCCATCATTCAGGCAGCTCCTATTGTTCCAACTTTTTAAAAAAAAAACCCAAGGTCTCAAGCTGTTTACTGTATTGGCTTTGAGGCCGACCACTCACCTCAAACTCAACACTGAAGTGCTGCTGTCATTTCAGATGTGAGATTGATGCCCTGTCTGCCCTCTCAGGAAGATATCAAAATTTCTTTTCCACTGACTGAGGAATAAATATTGGCTACAGATATCACACCTGCTCTTTCAATGTAATAAAAAGCATGATCTGATGACAATCAAATAGATTGTAAATTAGCAGACATGTTATCTGTATTGCAGCAGTGACTTCACGTTAAAAGTATTCTAATAGCTATAAAGCCCTTAAGATTTCTGGTGGTCATGAAATAGTTTTTCTTTTAACTTTCCACATTTTTATCATTCTTGAGTTTTTCTCAATGTTTTGTTTTTAATTCATTGATATGGCCGGCACGGTGGCACAGTGGTTAGCACTGCTGTCTCACAGCGCCAGAGACCCGGGTTCAATTCCTACCTCAGGCAGACTGTCTGTGTGGAGTTTTGCACATTCTCCCCATGTCTGCGTGGGTTTCTTCCGGGTGCTCCGGTTTCCTCCCACAGTCCAAAAATGTGCAGGTTAGGTGAATTGGCCATGCTAAGTTGCCCATAGTGTTAGGTGAAGGGGTAAATGTAAGGGAATGGGTCTGGGTGGATTGTGCTTCGGTGGGTCGGCGTGGACTTGTTGGGCTAAAGGGCCTGTTTCCACACCGTAAGTAATCTAATCTAATCTCTGATGCACACTAGGAACGAGTGGAACTAATCCTGACTGCCATCTAAATTATATTCTTCGTAAATCCCCCTTGGTGAGTGTCAGTGAGATATTTAGTTATAAAGACTATCACAGTTGATCCTCATTGCATCCTATTACTGTTACATATGCAGACGCTTCTACTTTATGTAGCATTAATCCCATGTAAGTAATCCAGATTGATTTTTTTTTCTGCTCCCTAGCCCATTATTGTTTGGGAGAGATGGTCCGATGACCTTCCCAAGTCTCTTCTCGGAATGGCACTAAGTGGTAGCATGCTTATGCAGTAATTCATTTAAGAGCAATGCGGTTAAAAATAATGTATGCTATCCATTGTTAAGCAGCTGTGTTTTTCAGTGCGCTTTAGTTTCAGAATCCTCTAGTTGGTTCTTGGCCTAGTTCACATTAGAAGGCCTTTAATTATTTACCTGTACTGAACATAAGGAACCTACATGGTTCAAAAATCAGAAACATTCCACTATATAGTGTTCCAAACAGTCGCTTTAGTGGGTAAGCAGCAGTGATGGCTGCTGGGATTGTGGCACTGAAATCAATGCTGGTGATTCTTCAGCAAGACACCGTTGTCATGTTTTTACTGAATAGTGCGGACTTAATACTCTTAAGACCACAACTGAATTTACAGACTGCTTGAACGTTCTTTGTTTAATTTAATTAGAGTAACAACATCACACTTTATTTAGCGTCACTCTGTAAAATAAGAAGCATGTTTTGATTTGTAATGTGAAGTTTAAAACGGTAACTAACAGCACAGTGTTTAATGTGAACTCAGCATCAAGAGATTCTCTCATGCCCTGCTTCCAACACCTCATTTCAAAGGCATGCATTAAAATGATTACTGCTTTAGCCAGGGCTCAGTTGGTAGCACACTTGGCATAAGGAGTCATAAAGTTATGGATTAAAATTCCATTCCAGTGCGTTCCAGCCATATTTCAGGCAGTCACTTCAGTGCATTATTGAAGGAGAGCAATATTGTTGGAGGCACAATCTATCAGTTGTGATCTTGAACTGCAAAGTCCCAATGATGTTATTCAAAAATGAACAGTCGTGTACACCTAGTGTTGTATTAATTCATTAACCAATATTACTGGTAATTGCTATTACAATAGTCCCAGGGGAACATAAGGCTGCTCTCTCATTAGAGGGAAATGTCTCCTGGTAGTTTTATCTGAGAGTCACCATGTCTCAAGCAAGGGGCAAGGTTGAGAAGAAGGGACCCTCACTAAAAATCAGATTTTCCCTATTGGAAGAATTTTTTCACTGCAAACTGGTTGCCATGGTTCCTGTATTATAGTGGTAACCACACTTCAAGCATTATTGGCTTTATAGTGTTTTGTAACGTCCAGTGCTTGTGAAACCTGCTACATTTAAAACTCATTTCTACCTAATGATGCAATATGAGGGGAACGGATTTCCAATTATAATCAAGAAAAGATAACCAGCGAGGTGGTTTCAACTTGTCAGAAATGTGTCATTATAGTAAGATAAAATGCACAGAATTCAAAGTCTGCCTTTGTCCATCCATTTCTGACTTTAACTGATCCTTCTCTACAAAGTGGGTTTCTCATTGAAATTTGTTTTCTGGCAGAAGAGAGTATTTAAAAGATGGTCTAGCTGTTCATGCAACATTACTACACTGGCCACGCCAATATGGCTGTCAGCTGCAGTGAAATGAACCCTCAACACTTTTACAGAGGAATTGTCATTGGCTGAAAGCAAGAAATTTCACCATTTTAACATGGCCATTAGCCTATCCTGAATTACAGCAGGTTATTTGCTAAATCTGATTCCTGATGTAGGTGAAAAGTGACCTTCAAAAACTGGTCCAACTGATGCTTTAGTTCACTTCAGAGAGATCTTTCTCTGATCTATGTAGAGCAGTTGCTCATGACAAAGCCAGTCAGTCTGAAAACTGCCCTGGACCATAATGTTTGAGCATACTTTCTCTTATCTCTCGATATTCCAGTTAAGCGTAATGTTCCAGAGTCATCCATATGTGTTGCTGGCTTGGGGCTGGCTTGGGGCTGGACCTGCAGCCCACTTACTGAAGGTCATACATCGTTACAGTCTACAGCCGTTTTGGTGATACAGGACATCGAGCATTGCTGAAAAACCACACATTTTGTCAAAGCTTTTCACCTTGCAGTCATCATGACAATTAATAAGAAATACCAAAGTAAATGAGAAACAACACTTATACTGCAAGATAGGAGACCACTGCTAGGTTGACAGGTGGATTCTGGTAGAGGCATTACCACGCAGAATGCATTATTTCATGATTACTGACAATTAACAGAAAGAAATGCAGACAGCATGTGTATGTGCACTGTGCCTGTTTCAATGCAGTGAAGTAAATGACAGTCATTCTCTCATTTATTTCTTAGGGCAAAGTCTTGACCAATCAATCTGCCTGTTTTTAAACATTTCAAACCAAGCTTGGCAGCTTAACTGGATGAATGTTGTTAGTGACTGTTCAGCCACAGTCTTTAGCAGAGAAAACCAAACTGTTTAATTTCATTTGTGTTAACTTTGGGAGCAAAACACCATTTACACAGGAGATTTGAAAAATGGATGACAGCTGATTTTCCCCCATCCACAAATGATCACGTGTAATAGAGTCCTCAGTTACTAACAGTGCCAGAAGCATAAAGCCATAAGATAAAAAGCGGCAGAAGTAGACTATTGGGCCTACTGTGTTTGCTGTGTCATTAAAATCGATCATAGCTGATCTGATAAATCTTTTAACTCCACTTTTTTGCAGTTTTGCCCCATGACTCTAGATTCCCTTACTGATGAACATTCTGTCTCTCTCCGCTTTGAAATATTCTTTATGATCTAGTCTCCAGGACCCTTTTATAGTAAAGAATTTCACATATTCATTCCCTACCAAGGGAAATAAATCCTCCTCGTCCCTGTCTTCAATGACAACCACCTTACTCAGATCCTGTTGTCTGGTCCTGGATACTCTGTCCTTCCACCGAGCAAGTCTCCCATGCTAAAGCCAATCAATCATCCTTTAGGCATTTTCACTCACTAGAGTGTAATGCCACCACCAAAAACATCTTTCTCTCCCTTTCGGTTCTCTAAAGGTACTGTCCACTCTGTGACACCTGAGGCTCAATCTGCAAATATCACCAGTAGCACCTCTCTCTCAAAGACAGGAATAGCAGTAATTTTGCCTCCTCCCTTCCCTCTGCCCGTGGCATTGAATGTTATTTTCTACAGGCGAAACCGTGGTTTACTTCACAGAATCTCACAATTGTTGCAGAACAGAAGGAGCCATTGGACCCTTTATCTCTACTTGCTATAGGCTGCTCACCCAGTGCTAATTGATGCTTTCTGCCTAAAGCCCTGCACATTCTTCTGTTTTAAATTAACCATTAAACTTATCTTTTAAATGTCTCAACTGTACCTACCTCTACCAGCATTCTCGTGCTTCTCTTAATTTTGTATAGTGTATTCTATTCTCACTGTTGTGATCTCCTAATATTGGAAACTATTACAGGTATAGGTAATTCCTTGGCCAAACATGGCTATTCATGAGCATGATTTGAGCTCCTGGTCATTTGTCATTTTAATTCTCTATCCCACTCTCATTTTACCCTCTGTCTCTCTCATTGTTCAAATGAAGCTCAATTAGAGTTGGAGAAAGAGAATCTGATCGTCCAATAAGGTACTTTACAGAATTTCAGACTCAACATTTGTATTCAACTGTTTCAGGTCATAGCCATTATTCCCATTTTTCTGTAGAGCAGTTGTTTGTAGAGATCCAGCTTTTAACACTTCCGTCTTCATTCACCCAATTTTTTGCTTGCTTGTTCCATTCCACTGACTTTTACCTTGCACCATCACTCTTTTTTTGACAATAACCAACATTTCCATTCCCTCCGCTCCCGTCTGTCATTGTTCACTTTGACCCTCTATTGTTTGAAAGTCTGTAGCTTTTTCCGGTATCTGTACAGAGTCTTGCTCAACTTGATGGAGTGAATGGTTTAGTACTTCACCTATGTCTTTTTGGCTTAATGACCAATTATGACTCCTGATCCACCAACGCCAAGACTTTGAGCTTGAAATCCATTACTTTTAAAGTATTTCCCTAAAGTTTCTTTTCAAAGAAAACTTCAGGCCACAGCTCTTGAACTGTGATTTGACATCGCCATGATTTATTTTTGGTAAATCCGCATCGAATAATTGTTGGTGACTGAAGATTGTTTGCACCTTCAAAGTATAATGCACTAGCTCCTAGGTATGTTTTCAAATCCCTCCATGACCTCTCTCCTCATTCCTCCTCTGACCCTTGGAAAGTCTAAATTTCCAGAATTCCTGCACTCTCCTAATTCCAATGTTGCTCATATGTTTGTCCAGTCATTGGTTGCCCTGTAGTCATGGGCTGAGCAGTAATCTATCAGTGCAGCTGTATGGAATATGTTTCACAAAGTTTCTGTATGTTGAGTCTGAAAGTATAAAGGTTTTGCAGTCTGGGAACCAAAAGTCATAACCATTGACTATGTAATAGCAGCATGCAAATGCAGGTGATTACTGTGAAAGGCTCAATTAAATGGAGTTTTATGTCTTTGAGAACTCCCAGGGTTGAAATGTCTAATACTAGGGGGCATACATTTAAGGTTAGAGGAGGAAAGCTCAAACAAGATGTGAGCGGCAAATTTTTGTTTGAGTGGTGGGAGTTTGCAAAGTGCTGTCAGGGATGATGGCGGAGGCAGATACAATAGAGATGTATTATGGATCTTTCACCCTGAATATAGAAGAAATGGGGGTGGGGTGTGTGTGTGGAATATGGACTAAGGGCAGGCAAAAGGGATTGGTCTAATTTGGTGTCATGTTCGACACAACATCATGGGCCGGGCCTGTTCCGGTGCTGTACTGTTCCATGTTCTAGAACTGAAGTCACAGTTGGCCGCTGGTCCAATAGAAGAAATGACACTTGCTGCTATATCTGAAGTTTTGGAAACTCAAATGTTAGCATCTTTCTTGCAATTAATTCTCTGCTTGGAATCCAATTGGCAACTAAATTGCTGTGATGAATTGGTGCTGGACGGGTTAGTGCTGTATTAACTCTTGCAAAGAAGAGTAAGAACGTACACTGTACCGAGCAGAATTGTCCTTCGCTTTCCTCAGCATCATTTTCTTTTTCTTATTGTTCCATCTGCATTTGTTCACCACGAAGAGATCCGATAATCATAGAGTTCACAATAGACCAATCAGTTATCCTGGCTTGACCTTTTTGTTGCTGAGTAGTCTGTGTTCTTCAGTGTTATTTTCTGGGTCTGTCGATTGTGAAGGAACTAAAATGGCCTTTAGTAGAGTGATATGCGCTTCTTGTCAGATGTAGGAATTTAAAGAGAGTTTCAGGATTATTGCGGATTATATCTGCAATAAATGCTGTTGGTTGCAAATCTTATTGAATGGATCGGTTGGAGAGGGCAACTAGAAGCAATGAGGAATTTGCAACAGCAACAGTATGTGACAGATGGTAGTAATAGGAAGGGGGGAAATGTCTCAGATACAGTCACATAGATGGGTTAACTCCAGGAAAGGTAAGAGAGGTAGGCAGCTAGTGCAGGTGCCTTCTGTCGCTATACCCATTTCAAACAAGTATGCTGTTTTGGAAAATGTAGGAGAACATAGCACGAACAGCCAAGTTTCTGGTGTTGATACTGGCTCCAATGCAATGAGGGGTATGTCTGGTTCCAAGAGATCAATTGTGTTAGGGGACACTGTAGTCCAAGGTACAGACAGACGTTTCTGTGGCCAGGAGCAAAAAATCAGAATGGTGTGTTGCTTCCCTGGTGCCAGGATCAAGGATGTCTCTGAGAGGGTATAGAATATTCTCAAGGGGGAGAGGGCCCAATATGGACAATGACATAGGAAGGGAAAAGGTTGAGATTCTGAAGGGAGATTACAGAGAGTTAGGCAGAAATTTAAAAAGAAGGTCCTCAAGAGTAGTAATATCTGGATTACTCCCGGTGCTACGAGCTAGTGGCTGAGGAGCCAGTGTACAGGAGAAGGATTCACAATTTTGGAGCATTGGAATCTCTTTTGGGGTAGAAGTGATTTGTACAAGAAGGACGGTTTGCACCTAAATTGGAAGGGGACTAATATACTGGCAGGGAGATTTGCTAGAGCTGCTTGGGAGGATTTAAACTAGTAAGGTGGAGGTGTGGGACCCAGGGAGATAGTGAGGAAAGAGATCAATCTGGTGCAGTTGAGAACAGAAGCGAGTCAAACAAGCAGGCAGGGACAAGGTACAACTAAAAAATTAAACTGCATTTATTTCAATGCAAAGGGCCAACAGGGAAGGCAGATGAACTCAGGGCATGGTTAGGAACATGGGACTGGGATATCATAGCAATCACAGAAACATGGCTCAGAGATGGGCAGGACTGGCAGCTTAATGTTTCAGGATACAAATGCTTCAGGAAGGATAGAAAGGGAGGAAAGAGGAGGGGGAGTGGCATTTTTGATAAGGGATAGCATTGAAGCTGTGCTGAGGGAGGATATTCCCGGAAATACATCCAGGGAGGTTATTTGGGTGGAACTGAGAAATAAGAAAGGGATGATCACCTTACTGGAATTGTAGTATAGGCCCCCTAATAGTCAGTGGGAAATTGAGAAACAAACTTGTAAGGAGATCTCAGCTATGGACTCGAGTAAGGCATTTGACAAGGTTCCCCATGGGAGACTGATTAGCAAGGTTAGATCTCATGGAATACAGGGAGAGCGAGCCATTTGGATACAGAACTGGCTCAAAGGTAGAAGACTGAGGGTGGTGGTGGAGGGTTGTTTTTCAGACTGGAGGCTTGTGACCATTGGAGTGCCACAAGGATCTGTGCTGGGTCCTCTACTTTCTGTCATTTACATAAATGATTTGGATGTGAGCATAAGAGGTACCGTTAGTAAGTTTGCAGATGACACCAAAATTGGAGGTGCAGTGGACAGCGAAGAAGGTTACCTCAGATTACAACAGGATCTTGATCAGATGGGCCAATGAGCTGAGAAGTGGCAGATGCATTTTGGGAAAGCAAATCTTAGCGGGACTTATCCACTTATTGGTAAGGTCTTAGGGAGTGTTGCTGGGCAAAGAGGTCTTTGAGTGCAGGTTCATAGCTCCTTGAAAGTGGAGTCGCAGGTAGATAGGATAGTGAAGAAGGCGTTTGGAATGCTTTCTTTTATTGGTCAGAGTATTGAGTATAGGAGTTGGGAGGTCATGTTGATACTGTACAGGACATTGATTAGGCCACTGTTGGAATATTGCGTGCAATTCTGGTCTCCTTCCTATCGGAAAGCTGTTGTGAAACTTGAAAGGGTTCAGAAAAGATTTACAAGGATGTTGCCAGTGTTGGAGGATTTGAGCTATGGGAGGCTGAACAGGCTGGGGCCGTTTTCCCTGGAGCGTCGGAAGCTGAGGGGTGAGGGGCATGGATAGGATAAATAGACAAAGTCTTTTCCCTGGGGTGGGGAAGTCCAGAACTAGAAGGCATAGGTTTAGGGTGAGAGGCAAAGATATAAAAGGGACCTAAGGGGTAACTTTTTCATGCAGAGGGTGGTATGTGTATGGAATAAGCTGCCGGAGGAACTGGTACAACTGCAACATTTAAAAGGCATTTGGATGGGTATATGAAT
This sequence comes from Chiloscyllium plagiosum, assembly GCF_004010195.1. Lineage (NCBI taxonomy): Eukaryota > Metazoa > Chordata > Chondrichthyes > Orectolobiformes > Hemiscylliidae > Chiloscyllium > Chiloscyllium plagiosum. Next base: position 25,158,461 of record NC_057719.1, read on the forward strand.
AGGAAGGATATGGGCCAGGTGCTGGCAGGTGGGAATAGATTGGGTTGGGATATCTGGTCGGCATGGACGAGTTGGACTGAACTCTATGCTGTATATCTCTATGACTCTATGATTGAGTTGGTTCTGAATAGAGTGGAAAGTTTTGAAACTCAGCACTCTCTCCTCATTCCTGTCCCAGCCTTGGTGTCGCTGATGGCTGACAGTCACAACGATGCAATCCTTTAAGATAGACCTGTGGTAGAGGTTCTCAGAAATCTATCCCATTTGGAAGCAGTTAAGAGGATGGGCTGTGTGTGTCACTTGTGGTCTTTGCCAACATTCATTGAGGTTTCTGTTCACAATGTGAGCAACTTGTAATTGATGTAACCTTTCTTTTCACGCAAAGCAAACTGGAAGATTCTTGATGCTTTTCTGAAGTTGTGTGTAATGTTCACTGCTCAATGCAATGCAATTAAAACCTGTACTGAGAGACCCAGCTTCCAAGAATGAAAATACTCAGTCAGCCAACAACTGTTCAGAGAGATACAAGTTATTGGTTAGAACCTTGCACCTTGCTTCCCTGGTAGTTTTTGTGGTTGGGGAGGAGGTGATGGGGTGGCAGGTGAGCTATAGGTGGCAACGCCAACGCCACCTTGCTCCTCCCCGATTGGTTGGATTGGCAGGCTGGCCTGTGGATGACCTTCCCACCCTGTGCCAGTTGAAAATGGGCATGAATGGCCCACTTAAGGGCCTCACCCCACAGGCCCATTGAGGAGGCTCTTCACAAAGGGAGCATGATCAATAAACTTCCTGTTCAACTCCCTGCTTGAGAGGGTTTGAAGGTCTGAGCTGAAAAATGTGTTGCTGGAAAAGCGCAGCAGGTCATGCAGCATCCAAGGAGCAGGAGAATCGACGTTTTGGGCATAAGCCCTTCAGGGTTTGAAGGTCTTCATTGCCTCCTTTAAGGAACCTGGCAACAAGAGGGCACAACCCCATTAACCACCACCCACCTGCCCATGAACCAACTAGCCCCACAACCTGCTTGCCACCATCTTTCATTCACTAGTGCATGGACATCTCTTCAATTCGAGGCCTTTGATAGCTCTGCTACTGCTAGCAGCCACCACCCTCAGCTGGGATTGCTGAACACAGGAACTGCCAGTCTTTGATCTGCTCCCATTGGACAAGACCTCCACCTCTGGTGCCAAGGAAGACCCACTGAGTGGCAGCAGAGGCATTGGACATCCCCTAATAGAGGCAATATTGGAGTCTCGTTCAGTCTCCTGCAGGCAGTTGAGAAACCGTCCTCTACAGGCTCCTGCCTGGCCTGTTGGGCCAGTGGCAAAAAGTGAATACTGCAGATGCTGGAGATTAGAGTCAAGTGTGGTGCTGGAAAAGCACAGCAGGTCAGGCAGCATCCAAGGAGCAGGAAAATTGACGTTTCAGGCAAAAGCCCTACATCAGCCTTTGGAAACTGTTCGTGATGTGCAGTGTATGGAATGAGGGCCAGGTGGATCACATCGATTCTGATATCCCTGATTTGGATCAGGTTAGTAACCCCAATTGGGGATCTCCTATGCTGAGACCCACCTGACACACGTTCAATTTGCTGCAGATATAATGGACTTTGAAGTAAGTACAGAGCAATAGGCAATAAAGATCAAAAGGAAAGTTCTGAGTGAGTGGAGAATAGAATCCTTACAGTGCAGAAGTAGGTCATTTGGCATGACGCTCTGAAGAGCATCCCACCCAGGCCCAGCCTGCTACCCTATCTCTGTAAACCCATCTCTGTAACCCCATGTTTACCATGTCTAATTCACCTACCCTGCACATCCCTGGACACTAGACAATTTAGCATGGCCAATCCACCTAATCTGCACACCTTTGTACTGTGGGAGGAAACTGAAGCACCCAGAGGAAACCCATGCAGACATGGGGAGAATGTGCAAACTCCATAGTCGCCCAAAGCCGGAACCAAATCTGGGTCCCTGGCACTATGAGGCAGCAGTGCTAACCACTGAGTCATGATGCCACCCTAAAGGGGTGTGTTTGGATTGTTAGGAGTGTTTGGATTATAAAAGTGATACAAATGCAGTGTTAGAGGTTATAACGGCAACCACGTAAACATGGGCCCATAGGTGGTGTGCATTGTGATAGCAGATCAGCAGAGGTGGTTCTGAAATAAGATCCTACAAATTACTAACCAGTCCTACCCTACTCTACTTTTACCAACTCTCACTTACTACAAGTAAGCTCTTCGTGAATGAGTGGACATAATGACGCTGCTTTAGACAAGACACCAATGAGGTGATGTTGAGCTGGGCTTCGCAATGAGCCATCTTCTCATCATTGAAAATCACATTTGGCAATTATACGTTGTTTGGTGTGGCAGCAGGTTCTTCAGTGAGACACTGATGTCAGGCTCCAAGTCTGATCCAGAGGTGCACACTCTCTTGAAGGCTGTTGTTGCAAAGGGATGCACGAGACATTATGGCAAAGAGGAGAGGGCCAGAGAGTGTGACAGAAGAAAAGCAGGGCAGCTCTCAGGGCTTCGAGTGTGTGTGAGCCTTTCTCGTTCCAATGAGGGTCATTGTTTGATCCCAAAGACCGAGGTCAAAATGTGGGACAGTGAATTAAAGTGACAAGCAACAGGTAGCTAAGGGTCACACTTAAAACTGAATGGAAGGCACAAAATACAGTGCATTCATTATTCTCGCTGCTTAGAGCTGATGCAAAGATTTAAATGAGTTGTTATCACGATGGTTCCTGAGTTGATTTTGAATTTTTTGATTCGGGCTACCTGCTTGAAATCTTATTTGAATTTTTCAGTGTGAAGTTGCCATCTGTCTCTGCTTTTCAGTAAGTGATGCCAGGTGGATCTAGATGATTGATTTAAGCTATGTGCCTTTTACATACAACCACGAAATTAGTGAGTAGTAGTCAAATGTCATCACTATTGTGAAATATCCAATAAACAATCCTGTAATCCTGTTGCGTATTACCCAAAAAGAGTGGTTTTTCTTAAATGATTACTATTTTAGAGTGAAGCTGGAGTGCCATGTAATTCCATGTATGCAGGCTTTTTTTTTGGAGTTGTAAACATATGACTAACTAGTGTGCATGTTGGAGGATGAGAATTTCCTTCTATTACACTTTCTGTCTCTACCTTTCTATCTCCAAATGCTTCAGTCTCCAGCACCCATCATCATCGCCATGGATTCTCTTTCCCAGACAAAGATCTTTCGGGTTATGTGGAGAGTGGCGAGAAATATTTTCCAGTTTCCTTTGAGCTAGGGCACAAACTCTTTGGTTCTTGGTGCTGCCTGGAGTTTCTGCATTTAAGTCACTGACCAAGAATTTGCACTTCGACAGCACCATTTTTGAGTCTTGGGACTAATCCAATGTCCCTTTTAAAGACACTGCTTAATCTTTAAAGGTGTAGCTGCTGTTTCAACATAGGCATCTGTGTCTGCACTAAAGTACACCAGTGCCTTTCCACTATCTACAAGGTCCAAGTCAGTGCTGTGATGGAATACTCTTCCCTTGCCTGGATGGGTGCTCTTTCAATAACACTTGACACGTCCAGGGGAAACACAACCTTTTTGATTGGCACCACGTCCAACACCTAGAAGATGCACTGCAATGACTCATCCAGGCTCATCTGCCAGAATCTTAAAAATCTGTGACCTTTCTTATCTTGAAGGTGAAGACATGCAACTGCAGGAGACATCCACATTCTACACGTTCCCTGCCAAGCAGCACACCATCTTGGAACCTTCAGTGTCACTGGATCACAATTTTGGAACTCCCTTTCCAACCACAATGGGGACTAAACTACATGGGCTGCAGGGGTTTGAGAGGGCAGCTCACCAGCACCTTTTCATGGACAATCACTGCTTGCTTAGCCAGCAATATAAACAAGTTCCTATTTTAAAAAAAGTCTATTGGTTATGAGGTATTAAAGAGGGACTGCTAACGAAATTGGTTGTGAGGGAGGGGATGGTAAAGGCTGGGTTACAATCATAAGCAGAAAAATAAATCCTTTTCTAATTATTTCTTCCATTCGACTGGATAAACTTGTAGAAGACCAACCTTTGCTCCCAAAAAAAATTTATTTGTGTTCAGTATTCTAAAGCATCTGTTTAAACACTCATTAAATAAATATCAGAAAGCATCTTTCAAAAGAACAGTAAAACCTTTGTTTCCCTGACACACCAGGTCATGTGGTTCGGAGACACATGGATCCAGGATGCTACGTGTAGTTCAGACTCTGAATTTATTGTTTTGATTTTTATCAGCTTGGCAAACAGAACATCAACCAGTGTATTGCTTTTGGCAACATTTTTTTTCTGTTTTATGTCAAAAATGGTTCAGAAATGGTAAAACATTGTATCAGCATCACTCTGTGGCCGAGCATGAAGAAAGTGGGGATTGGATTACGACATAAGCAAGCCTTGCAGATGGTTCCTCCTCGGCGAAGCAGTCAGTGATGGAGCGACACACCAGCTGTAGCTCGCCTCTGAGTGCCTTTGTCAACTTGGATGAATCGCTACCAGAGCCAAGAAAAGCTTGTTTGGAGATTATTATAGTGCGTTTGAGATGATGTGGGCGTACTGAAATATTCCAGTACGTCATACAAATTAAAGCACCTGCTGGGGTGGTTTATTAAAGCTTCCAGCTGATCAAATGTTATGTTAACTCTACACAAGATCTCAATACAGAGCCAATTTTCCTGTCAACTAATGTTCAAAATAAAATATAATACTTGTTTACAACATTTTCATTGTTAGATTTTTATTTTTCCTCCCTTTTGTGAAAGGTCAGGTTATATTTAAAAAATTGTGAAATAATGAATGAGCAGATGATGTGATTGCTCAATGTGTAATTGTGATCTTTTACTGAAGTAAATGCAATGTGGTAAACGTGGTTGGAAATATATTGGTATCATGAGGGAATGAAACATCTTAGTGGGTGAGGCACTACGTGATGGAGTACTAAGTTATTCATTTTGTAATTCCTTCCCAACGTCCCTCCCCAACTACTCTGATTTCATGTACCAGTACCTATCTATGTTACATTAATGTAGAAGAAAGGTTTGTAGTTTATATAACTTTGAAACACAAAAACCAAAATACCAAAGAAGTGCAGATGCTGGAAATCAGAAGTGGCTGGAAAACTCAGCAAATTATGGAGAGAAGGCAGAGTTACGTTTTGGGTCCAGTGTCCCCTGAATGAATTAGCTTTATTGCCATGTGCACTAGAATGAGTGCAGTGAAATATCGCTGCTTATGGCAGGTACAAGATACCTAAGTTTTATACAGGCCTCTGAATAATTCCAGAGATGTAGAGGAAAGGATAGCAAAGATGATTCTCAATAGGAGCAAGAGTGACAGGGTAGTTGTTATGGGGGACTTTTAACTTTCCAAATATTGACTGGGAATACTATAGTTTGAGTACTTTAGATGGGTCAGTTTTTGTCCAATGCATGCAGGAGGGTTTCCTGACAAAATGTAGACAGGCCAGCAAGAGGTGAGATTAGATAACATTAGATTTGTTATTGGGCAATGAACCCAGACAGGTGTTAGATTTGGAGGTTGGTGAGCACTTTGGTGATAGTGACCACAATTCGGTTATATTTACTTTAGTGATGGAAAGGGATAGATATATACCGCTGGGCAAGAGTTATAGCTGGGGGAAAGGTAATTACAGGCGATTCAGCAAGATTTAGGATGCACGAGATGGGGAAGGAAACTGCAGGGGATGGGCACAATTGAAATGTGGAGCTTATTCAAGGAATAGTTACAGCATATCCTTCATAAGTATGTACCTGTCAGGCAGGGTGTTGTCAAGCACAGGAGCTGTGATTTATTAAAGAAGTTGAATCTCTTGACAAGAGGAAGAAGCAGGCATATGTTAGGATGAGATGTGAAGGCTCCGTTAGGGTGCTTGAGAATTACAGGTTTTAGCCAGGAAAGACTTGAGCAAAGAGTTAAGAGCCAGGAGAGAATATGAGATTAGATTACTTACAGTGTGGAAACAGGCCCTTCGGCCCAACAAGTCCACACCGCCCCGCCAAAGCGCAACCCACCCATACCCCTACATCTACCTCTTACCTAACACTACGGGCAATTTAGCATGGCCAATTCACCTGACCTGCACATCTTTGGACTATGGGAGGAAACCGGAGCACCCGGAGGAAACCCACGCAGACACTGGGAGAATGTGCAAACTCCACACAGTCAGTCGCCTGAGGTGTGTCAGTGAGAGCTTTGCTGTGTGCAAATTGGGCTGCCTGAGGCGGGAATTGAACCCGGGTCTCTGGCACTGTGAGGCAGCAGTGCTAACCACTGTGCCAACGTGCCGCCCACGTTGGGGGATGTCGTTGGGGGATAGGTTCAAGGAAAACCATAAGGCTTTCTATACATATATTGGGAATAAAAGAATGACTAGAGTAAAATTAAGGCCAATCAAGCAATAGTATTGTGAAATTGTGCATGGAGTCAGGAGATGGAGGAAGCGCTATGTTGTTATTGTCTACAGGAATAGTGCCAGAAGACTAGAGGATAGCAAATGTTGTCCTTTTGTTCAAGAAGAGGCGTAGAGACAACCCTGGTAGTTATAGACCAGTGAGCCATACTTCAGTTGTGGGTAAAGTGTTGAAAAAGTTACAAGAGATAGGATTTATAATCATCTAGAAAGGAATAAGCTGATTAGGGACAGTCAACACGGTTTTGTGAAGGGTAGGTTGTGCCTCTCAAACCTTAGAGTTCTTTGAGAAGGTGACCAAATGGGTGGATGAGGGTAAAGCAGTTGATGTGGTGTATATGGATTTTAGTAAGGCATTTGATAAGGTTCCCCACCTAGGCTGTTGCATAAATTACGGAGGCATGGGATAGAGGGTGATTTAGTGGTTTGGATCAGAAATTGGCTAACTGAAAGAAGACAGAAGGTAGTGGTTGATGGGAAATTTTCATCCTGGAGTTCAGGTATTAGTGGGGTACCGCAAGGGTCCGTTTTGGGGCTACAACTGTTTGTCATTTATATAAATGACCTTGATGAGGGTGTAGATCAATTTGGTTAGTAAATTTGTGGATGACACTAAGTCTTGTGGATAGTGCAGAAGAATGTTGTAGGTTACAGAGGGACATAAGTAACTCCAGAGCTAGGCTGAGGGGTGGCAAATAGAGTTGAATATGGAAACGTGTGAGGTGATTCACTGTGGAAGGAGTAACAGGAATAGAGTACTGAGCTAATGGTAAGAGTCTTGGTAGTGTAGATGAGCAGAGGGATATCTGTCCATGTATATAGATCCCTTAAAGTTGCCACCCAGGTTGGTAGGGTTGTTAAGAAGGCATATGGTATGTTAATTTTTATTAGTAGAGGGATTGAGTTTTGGAACCATGAAGTCATGCTGCAGCTGTACAAAGCTCTGGTGTGGCCGCACTTGGATTATTGCGTACAGTTCTGGAGGCTTTGGAAAGGCCTCAGGAGATTCACTAGGATGTTGCTTGGTATGGAGGGAAGGTCTTCTGAGAGACTTCAGGCTGTTTTCTTTAGAGGTAAGAAGGTTAAGAGGCGACTTAATTGAGACATAAAGATAATCAGAGGGTTAGGTAGAGTAGAAAATGAGAGCCTTTTTCCTCACATGGTGATGGCTTGTGCAAGGGGACATAGCTTTAAATTAAGGGGTGATAGATATAGGGACAGATGTAAGAGAGATTTTCTTTACTCTGAGTAGTAAGGGTGTGGAATGTACTGCCTTCAACAGTTGTAGACTCGCCAACTTTAAGGGCATTTAAATGGTCACTGGATAGACACATGGACGAAATGGAATAGTTTGGGTTACATGAGCTTCAGATTAGTTTCACAGGTCGATGCAACATCGAGCGCCAAAGGGTCTGTGCTGTGCTGTAATGTTCTAACATTCTATACCTAGGTACAGATACTTAAATATTTGGTACAAAATTGAAAGAATAATAAATGCAAATCCAGCATAAGAAGAAAAAGGAAAAATAACCTTCCTTTCAGTCACCCTTCCCTGTCTGTGCCAGCACCCAGCCTCCAGACTGCGTCAGGCCAAATCTCCAGACTGTGCTGGGCTTCGAAACCCGAGGCCTTGCAACAGTCCGCAAGGCCCCCTTCTCCCCACACTGGCCTCCAGTCTGCAAAAGCCTCATCTTCGGGACTGGGTGAACCTTTAAGTACTGTGACAAGTGGCCCATTACCTGCTCGTGAAAACCACTGCACCATTTACAAGTTCCAAGTTGTTTAGTGGAATATTCAGAATCTAACAGCACCATTCACAAAATTTCCTTCAACTTGGTTGATCCAGTGGAACTGGATGCACTAGCTACTCTCTCCAATGTTGTGACTGTAGTACAGTACACATCATTGTTCGTTTCTGTAGATAGTAGTCAAAGATATTGACTGAAAATACTAAGATAAGCTTGCTAAAGTAGTACTTAGCAAGGGCATAAACCTATTTAAGCACTGTCCATCTTCGTGTCCTGCCATTTTAACGTGGACGTTCTTGTAAGGTAACCTTTGTCAAAATCCTGAAATTTCCGATGCAGCACCATTTTGGGAGCATTATAATCAGTGAGTGCAATGCTTTGAGCAAATCAACTACTTTCTCTGGAAAGCTGCCAACAGGCCATAAATAACTTTATTTGAAATGCTCAATGTGTGATGCAATAAAAACTCTTGTATTTGGATGTGTGGGGACAGGAACATTAACGTATCCTATGAATGTGTCAGAACATATAAATGTGAAAAATATTTGAATGCCTCCGATAAATTTATCTGTTTAGCCACGTGTGATCAAATGTTACAGTGAGCAGTATAAGGCTTGTCTTCAAAATTACTGAAATAAAAATCCATAACAACCCTTACCGATGTTTTAAAAAAAGTGACGCAAAATCCTGGCCTAAGTGTCTAATCTAATGATCATAATTCTGAGGTAAAACTGTAATATATTTTCTAATTTTGAAGCTGGAAATTACTCTATAGTTCCATAATTGTAAGATCTGTTTATTTTATGATACAGTATATTCTATCAACAGTTTAGAATTACACTTTTTAATTGTAGCTTATGCTTAGAGTTCCTGTACAGAAGCGCTTATTAGCTGCATCTTTGTATGACCGTGGTGTTCAACTCTGGGAGCTGACTGCACAGTAGTAGGTATTCAGTTACTTGATTGGGCCATAGATTTTGGTGATGTAAATTATACAAAATAATCCAGTGCCAGACAAAATTCTTGCAGCCCTGCAAGTATTGCAGAGTATGGACTTTAGTGGTAAAACTTGCTGAGAACTTTATTGGTATAAAATTATGGTGTTTCATTTCAATTCAGGAAAAACCTTCATTAGAAGATAATTTCTCAACCTTTTTTTTTCTCTTGGCCAGTGTCAAGAACAAGTTATTTGCTTCCCTTTTTAGAGAAAGACAAGTCTGCTTTATCAAGTAAATAGGATTGCACCAGTAAAACTACTTTCTCCCCCTGCCTTGTTATAACATTATTCCTCCCCTTTTAATATTTCATGTGTTAATTTAGAGAGCTGGTCACATGTCCTTACATGCAACTACAAGTGAGCAACAGCAGTTATCACTTTTGAATGTTAATTGTTTGATTTTTAATTTTAATTATAACGTTATGAAAAATAATTAACTTGATTCTTTTAAAGTTACCCTTGCAGTTTGCTTTCCCTTTAGTTTGTTTTTGCTTATTCTTTGCTCTGTCCCCACTCTACCCATATATGGGGGTGAAAGCTTCTTTAGAAATATTCTTTGTAATTTGTAAATACATTTTCATTTTTCTCTTTTCTCTTGTCATTGACTCATGATGGAGTGTGTTTTCACACTGTCAAGTACCCTCTGGTATCAGTGACCATTCTTTCGGTGAGGCATTGTTTGAGACTTAAGTTGTGGCATTGGGGGGTAAGACAGAAAGACAGACAAACACCACAGGGGAGTATCTGATTCCCTCTTTACCCAGCCTCCATGATGGCACATTCGTCGACTGGAATCACTCGTTAATGATTGAGCTGCTCACTGACATCTCCCTCCTCATATGCCTGCAGTAACCAAGATCAGGTGTAAAACTTGTACAGCTCATTTCTGATAAGCACTTTAAATCATTGTGATGATGTAATGGATGTTTTTATTTGAGTTTCTGGAAAATTCAGCACTCAAGTCTTGGAGATCCTATTGTGTAATTGCTATAGAGATTTAGTAAATATGCATACGATGAATGACATGAAAAAAAATTTAAATTTAGTTTCCCGCTGCCCCTTCAGGTGAATTGTAAAGACCCCTTGATCTAATTCCAAAAACAGAGAGGAAGTTCTTCCAGGTTTTCTAACCAATATTGATTCCTTTATCAAAATCCCTTTTATGTTCCAAGAAATTACCTGATCTTCCATTTTCTTGCTGTACAAATCTGCTGTGCGTAAGTTGGGTGAGCATTTCTGAGGTTAGCAAAAGTGTTCTATAGGTGTGAGGCTTTTTCTTGAGCCTTTTTCCACACCTGCCAGCCTTTGGGGACTTTTTAATGACATTGAGCTTGTTTTGATGCTGCTTTGGATATTGTTTTTGTCTTAGCTTTACAAAGACCAGAAGTCATTGCAACAGTTCATTGCTTTGATAGCTGTAATGTTCAAAATTTAATGATCATGATCTCTGCTTAGTTTCTATAAGGGTCGTTGGGAGCCTCTAATATTTAGTTTGGTCACAGTTTGGACTTAATGGAAGTCTTTTCTGGCTAGTTATTTACTGGTGGATTTGTATTTGCTGAATGTGTCCCTTTGTTTAGCCAAGACCACCATGATCACGTGTTGTGTTGTAAGACTCATGTTACTTAATTGGGAAATTTAAAACATGGTTACATTCTTTCAATGTAGCCTCATGACATCCACTGAAGTCATCTACTCCTCAGTTTCTTGTGATTGAGAATGACTTCTGATTCACTGGATTTTGAGATGGCAGATCAGCCCAATGAATCATAGGTTCATGCTGCATGGAAACAGACTTTTCAGTCCAACTCGTCTATGCCAACGAAGTTTCCCAAAATAAACTAGCTCCACTTGCCTGCGCCTGGCCCATATCCCTATAAACCTTTCCTATTTATGTATCCATCCAATGTCTTTAAAATGTTGCAACTGTACCTGCCTCTACCACTTCCTCTGGCAGTTCATTCTACAGATGAACTGAGGGCCTGAGGGCCAACTTTTTCACACAGAGGGTGGTGTTTGGAGTGAGCTGCCAGTGGAGGTGATGGAGGCTGGTACAATTAGAACATTTAAAACGCATCTGGATGGGTACATGAATAGGAAGGGGTTGATGGATATGGATCAAATGCTCACAAATAGGACTAGATTAATTTAGGATAGCTAGTTGACATGAATGAGTTGGCCCAAAGGGTCTATTTCCATGGTGTACAACTCTATGACTCGATATCTCCTAAATGGTGAAGTAAATAGAAATTTTGTGCAAGGCTGCAATTCTTTCTGGTACTTCACTGACAACAATCCTGCCTTCTCTTGTCTCATTAAATGATGAGTGGTAGCACCACTCTTCTCAATTGTGGGTAAAAACCTGGTCATCAGGTGTGAGGTTCTCTCGCTCTCTCGCTCTCTCGCTCTCTCGCTCTCTCGCTCTCTCGCGCTCTAGCGCTCTCGCGCTCACTCGCTCTTGCACTTGCATGCTCTCTCTCACTCTCGCACGCGCGCGCTTGATCTCTCTCGCACTCTCTCACGCTCTTGCTCTCTCTCGTACGTGGTGCAAGTTTGGCCCATTACCATTACCTGTGACACCTGAGCCATCTTCCACTTCATCTGGAGTTCTAAGATGGACCATGTCTGCAGGGATACCATGTACAAAGTTCTGGATAAGGGTGTGGAGGAGGGGGTTGCGATGAAGTTGCCCAACGCTGACCACATTCTGATGGCCACCTTTGTGTGTGGCTGCAACAAACTGGGCGAAAACTCTGTTCGCAAACACCAAGAGTCACTACGTACTGAGGTTCTACCTGACCCCTGTGTTGTGAAGAATGGGCCTGGCCTCGTTGCTGTGGAACACTCCAAGTAGTTGGACCGTTCCTTATCACCTATCCTTGTGAAATTTGTGAAGGAAAACACCGTTTGACCACAAGCCTGTCAGAAAGTGATTGACACAGTGTCCTCAAGACCCTGCAGGAAAAGGAGAGGGTGGATCATGTCATGTGGTTCCCTGAGCAGACTGTCAAAGTCATTTGGCAGAATGCCTCATCACCAGAAATTTCCAACAGGCACCAAGACATTGCTTGATTGGTGGTAAGGAGGGCACTATCTGTCAGATCATTCGTGTACGCTCAGTTTGTCTCCGCCACTGCGCACTGCCCTCAAAGCAGCTTTTGGAGGGGGTTGGTTGGGACTGTCACATCCATGCTGAAACGTGCCTTTGGAAAGGAAGTCTGCAGAGAGCGAGTCCATTTTTGTGAAGGTTCATCCTGAGCAGCTCCATGATGCCGGACTCTGTGCTCTATAGCATGTTCACCAAGACAAACATCGACTGCGCCTGGAGGACCAGCGATTTGGTTAAAGATACTCTTTCGTCTGTTTGAAACTTGTTGGTCTCTCAGTGCAAGGAGTTAATCTTGATCGAGTGTTGCATTATGGACATTCCAAGGTCCAGGATTACATGCTGAGGGATGCACTCAAACTTCGGGCAGCTGCTGCCAAGGCGCACTTGGAAAAGACCACTGTTTAAGGTCTTTCTGCCGAAGTTAAGTGAGAGTCTATTCTGTTATTGGATCCTCCCAGTGTCTTAAATATATGTAAATGTAGTGAATGGTTTATGCCTAAAACATCAATTCTCCTACTCCTTGGATACTGCCTGACCTACTGTGCTTTTCCAGCACCACACTCTCGACTCTGATCTCCAGCATCTGCAGTCCTCACTTTCTCCTATAAATAAGAAATGCCTTGGGTTTGTTTGATCCTGTACAGACTTTATATATGTTGAATAAAGTGCTCTAGTGACTGTGATATACATGTCAATATAAATTTTTGTGAATAAAGCTTTTTTAAAATTTCAAACAAAGATATTATAGAGTATCTGCAGACGAGGCACTGTTATCTCATGTTAGGACTTTGGGAAGTTGGTATGGCCGATATATCGGGTATACCTGCTCACACTGGAAGCTAAACGAAAACACCTTGTTTCCACCCACTGACTGTGAGATATCAGAAGAATGGGTGAAGGCAAAGTAATGTAACTTCTTCAGAACGATGATCTTTTACTGTACTTTGTTGAATTCAGCTTAGGTGGAAAGTTATTCTCAGTAAGTGGGATTGAATGACTACGTGCCAAGAAAATCAAGTGAATCAGCCTATAATGACACCTTCATCAGTTTGATCTATAATAAACTGACAGAAGTAGTATTGAAGATACTGCTGTGTGGTGGTTCCCCTGTAATGTAATTTCTTGTGAAGGCAAAGTTTTCAAATGCATTGAACCAAGCAGATTTGTAACGTTAAGACAGTTGTACATCTGCATAACCCACTAAAATGAATTTTCTTAGCCAACTGATGTCTTTACTGAACACATTGAACTTAAGCCTGGTGCTTAAAAACCCAACAAGTGTTTTAATCTCTCTTATCAGCGTTTTGAACATGGTTGATTACGGCAACTTAATTTTCCATAAGATATTTGATTATGGAAAGTGGTTATATGAGATTATGAATATTATGTAAATATCTGAGATCCTGGTCTGTGTGGCTTTGGAACTTCCAATTTTCTGTAATTCTTAGTATTAAAATGGTGGCAATCTGATGTTCTGTGGATAAAGCATTCGATGCTACCAGGCTGCTATTTTGACTCCAAAGCCTTCAGTGGTGGCAAAGTTTAAATTGGGGCAAGGCTGAGTTCTTTCTCCCTGTTTTTAAACTAAAATACCATTTGATAAATAGTCCATTGATGTTGTTGGATCTATCTGCACAGAAACAGACCCTTTGGTCAACTTGTCTATGCTGACCAACGATCTTAAATTTATCTAGTCACATTTGGCAGTATTTGGCCCATGTCCCTCTAAACCTTTCCTATTCTTTTACCCATCCCGATGCCTTCCAAATGTTGTAATTGTACCAGCCTCCACCACTTCCTCTAACAGCTCATTCCATACATGTACCACTCTCTGTGAAAATATTGACCCTTTTAAATCTTTCCCTTCTCATCTTAAACCTATGCCTTCCAGCTTTGGACTCCAGTACCTTGGGAAAATAAGTTTGGCTATTTACTCTATCCATGCCCCTCATGATTTTATAAACCTGTACAGTCAACCCTCAGCCTCCGAAATTCCAAGGAAAATATCCCAGCCCATTCAGCATCTCCTTAGAGCTCAACCCTCCAACCCTAGCAACATCCTTGTAAATCTTTTTAAGTTTCATAACATCTTTCATATAGTAGGGAGACCAGAACTGAACATCCGAAAGTGGTCTGACCAATGTCCTGTCCATCTGCTCCAGTTTGTTGCATGAAGAATGCAGTGTCTTCATCATTAATTTTAAAGGCTGAGGGAGTGAAAACTACCACTTGCCATTCTAACGTTTTTGGACCATGAAGAACCATGATTGTCTATGCACTGACTTCATGACGAGCGGTAGTGTATGAAACATAACAGTGAGCTGAAACGACAAGTATTGCAGTTTAACAACACGTGATGAGGAATAGCAGCCCTCCTTTCCTCCAGAGTGGGAGCTCTGAACTTGGTACATACCAGAGATCGAGAAACAAACACTCCCTTGATCCTACTGCTCTTCCACAATTGAGGGCATTTTTAACAAGTATAATTTTAGTAAGAAAAACAAACAAGTAGCAGGAAACTGTTTTCCTCCTTTAGGGAATACTGGCTTTCTCAGGAGACTCCCACAGACTATTTTGGCCACATCTCTTTGAAATGGTATTTTCTCACCACTATCCACCCCTCTATTTGTGGTAGTGTTTGGCTTTTTGTGGCGTGTTTCGATAGTTTGGCTTGGTCCTCATATTACATTGAGGTTGATAGCATTGCAACTTTGAACATTTCAGACTTAATACCAGCCTCACTACTGTGTTCATTCTCAAATGAATTTTGACACTTTACCTCATTTTGTGGAAGGTTTTGTGTGTAGGGATTAGGAAGATATGAGTAGACAGCGTTGTGTTTTCAGTTACACCTGATGTAATTTACCATTTGGCCAGGGAGGAAACAAACTAATTTAAGTTTTGCACATAAAATGAAGATTTTAAAAAAGAATTTACTCCATCTGCCAATAACGTGGTTGCGTTGAAGTCTTATGAGAAGAGGGCTTGCATCATTGTCAATGCTGCTGTTTTAAGCTGTGAGATAAACCTATATTTAGGTGCAACTGGTTTGAAATCAACTAGTCAATTTTGAATTCTTCTTTTGAAGAGACTGTTCATCGACAGAGCCAAAATGTTACCAATTATTGAGCTATTCAATATAATGATGCTACTGTTGTGAACCAAATTGAATTACGTTTGTGGCATTCAACCTTTGAGGCTCCTGCTGATTGTTTGTTTTTCCCTGCATTCCCTCATTTATTTTTTGCCTTCTCCCTCTGCTAATGAGTACATGTAGGATAACTTACATTCACCTTTATGAGTAAGAAAGTGCTGTATTATAATTAGATAAGCAGTACCGAAACGAAACTGAATGAGAAAGATAATGCTGTGTCCCCAAAACACACATGCTGACGCTGTAAATGTTTGACTTTTAGAATGTAGGCTTTCGAAACTAATTGCACAGCACCATTTAAAAGTAAACATGCTCTGCATTAACTAGCCTCTAACATGTCCTGTCTGAGAATAGTGGCATCAAGATGTACAGCTTTGAAGAGTTCACTGCCAAAATGAGATGGCATTCAATCCTTGCACTAAAGTGAAACAAAGAACTGCGGACATTGAAGATCTGAAACACTTACTTTAATTCTGCTTTCTCTTCATGGATGCTCCCAAACCTGCTGAGTTTCTCCCACTGATTTCTATTTTTGTCTCAATTGTTGCATGTTGGGCCAAGTCTTGATCCAGTACTTGTGCATTGGCAGAGGCATTGGTAATGTTAAAGAACAAGTTAGCAAGGCTGCCTTGGGACATCTTTACGATGGAAGAGAATAGGATGAATTGCAGAGGTCACTGTTCACAGAGTGAGTTAAGAGACATTGTGAGGCATAGTATTTGCTGCAACACTCCAATCCATAAATTCCATTGTTTGCCACTAGTTTTGCTGCCTGCAATAAACACAATGTTTGCAGGGTGGAGGGCGTTGCAGGGTGGAGAACTGCAAAGGATGTAGATAATAAATTACTTTGGCAGCTTGGTAGCCCTCTTGTTATAATTGGGTTACTGCAGAATAGTCCATCTATGCCCTTAAACCAGGTGTTCGTAAGTTTGAAGTAATCTTGAATATCTTTTCCTGTGTTTTTGTGTTTGGCTTGTCCTTGCTGGCTGCTTGTACAATACCTCATGACCTAAACGTGTGAGACCAAGAGTCCGGTAGGATCAGTTCCCATTGCACAGAAGCTAAAACTTGTGGATGCTGGAAATCTGAAATAAAAGCAGAAATTGTTGAAGTTGACTTTTCAGGTCTGGTAGCATCTGTGGAGAGGGTAATGTAGTTAACATTACAGATCTGCCATTTTTCATTAAGGATCATTTTAAAGAGATATGTTTTTCTTTTTGACTAGAGAAAATGTGGAGGCAGACCCAGTGCAGGTATTTGTTTTATTTTTGAAAATTAATGTATAAATGAGGTGGGAGTAAAGGTCGTTTGTCACTTGCATAAGACTGAAGGGCACAAATCCAAACTTTGCAAGCTGTGAAGGCTCGAGATGAGAACAAACATGCTTTTATTTCCCCAGGGCATGTACTGAATGTGAAAGAAGTGGGCTTGATTGCTGCTTCAGTAGGAGGTGTGTTGACATCTGTAGCGTTGCAGGGTGGAGAACTGCAAAAGTATTTACCCACACTGTCACACGGCACTGACCCAAGGGAGAGGCCAGTGAAGGGAAATTAGTGCACATGGAAGTGAAGTGCTACAGGGCATGTAAGAGGGAGATTCACAGGATGAATGACACTTTCTCATTGTATTTCTGTTCGTTCTTGTCTGTCAAACATAGCTGACCACTAGTTTGAGCTAATAGAGAAGAAAAAGCTTAGATTGTTTTCACACCTAGAGCATGATTGTAAAGATTCAGTGGTGGGAGACCTGGGGAATAAAATTAACAGGGAGAGCAAGAGTATGGGGAATTTGCACGTCTATGTATCTTAACTGTTTGCTGTTTTGATACTGCCTGTTGTGCGTCAGCTGTAACTCAGCTTTCCTGTTTCCTTCTGTGTCACACTCCACCAGACTAATGCTTCAATTGCAGTACTGAAACTGTCCTGTCGGAGGAGCTGTCGGATGAGACAGTACACCATGCTGCCACCATACCCCCTCCCTGCCCCACACCTCCCCCACCAACCCCACACCACCCTCAATCTCCATGCCCCTCAGGAATGTAAAATATCCCATTGCGTTGTGCAAAGAAAAAGGAGTGGGATTAACTACTGTATACTGACTGATATTTCTCCCTCAACTGACATTACAGAAACAGATTATCTGATCTCAGTCGTATTGATGGTTGTGGGAGCTTGCTGTGTGTAAATTGGCTGTTCTTTTTCCCTGCAGGGATGTTATGCTGCAACTGTATAGGGTGCTGGTGAGGTTGTACCAAGAGTACTGTGTACAGTTTTGGTCTCCTTACCTGAAAAAGGATGTGATGCAGAGGAGGTTCACTGGGTTGATTCTGGAATTGAGAGTTGGCTTATGAGGAGCGATTGAGTGGACAGAGACTATATTAATTGTAATTTAGAAGAACAAGGGGGGGCCTTATAAAACGTGTAGAATTATGAAGGAATAGATAAGTTTGTTTGTTTGTTACTGCTGGAGGGTGAAGTTAGTACTAGGGAACGTTGTCTCAAAATAAGGGGGAGCATATTTAGGACTGAGTTGAGGAACTTCTCCACCCAAAGGGTTGTGAATCTATGGAATTCCTGCCTGTGAAGCAGTTGAGGCTATCTTGTTGAGTCTTTTAAGGCAAAGATGGATATATTTTTGAACGGTAAAGGAAATAAGAGTTGTGGTGACCAGGCAGCTAAGTGGAGCTGAGTCCATGAAAAGATCAGCCATGATCTTATTGAACGGCAGAGCAGGCTGCAAGGGCCAGATGGCCTACTCCTCCTTGTTCTTATGCTTTTATTAAAACAGTAACTGCACTCCAAATGTATTTCGGTGGCTGTAAAGCACAGAGAGATGTAATTATGCAACACAACCACCAGGCTAGTTTTTTTTTAAAAAAGAGATGCTGCACTGTTATCCACACCATGCAGAAATGAGCATTTTGATGTCATATTGAGCTGACATTTGTACAAAAAAAAATCAGCTAAATATCTGGGCTTTTGACTCCTTCCCTGTCAGATGGACTATGTTGTGGCTCTGTTTTGTTTACGTAGCACCAAGTTTCTTGCTTCGGTCAATATTAATGTGCTTGGGTATGAATAGGAAATTGTTTTCTACGTTATTTCATGCTGTAGAATAACCTATCTGTTGGGGAAAATATAGTCACCTTGATGGACAGCATGTCAGATCACCAATACTTGCAGAAGTGAATGCTTCTGGTGACAATATGAAATATGAAAGCCAAATACTGAGGAGATTGGGATCAGAAATGAACAGTTACCATTTTAAGTTCAGTATGGATCTGAAACATTAATCATTTCCCTTTCCGGAGTGATTACCCACTGTGCATGTTTGGCTGCTGTGCATGCTCAAACACAGGCCACGAACATGGCCTGGCCATCGACAGCACACGCTGCAGGATGCATCAGTGCATGCATCGATGATTATCACTGCATTCCGTGTGCTGTGGTGTCAGTATCGGTGCATGCATCACTGCTGGGGGTGGCTAGGCAGGGGTTTAGGCCCTGTTGGGTGCAGGGCAGCATTAAGGTTGGCGGAGTGTTGCTGCACCAGGGGACTGGGTTTGGGGAGGGCGAAACCAGGAGGCAGCCATCTTTTTCCCTGCAGAAGGCTGAGGGAAAATTTAGGGAGTGTGGTGGTGGGGGTGAGCAGGAGCAGGGATGGGTGAGAGGGGGAGGCTGCTCAGAGAAAATAAAACAAAAACTTATTTTTTTGTTTGATACAAGGGATATTATTTTACATCCAGTCACTTAATTCCCAATTGTTTGAGAATTATGTCAACCTTCTTTTTGCTGTTTGAGTTACCAGGAGGTGATAGGTGCATTATACCGTCTTCTGTCTCCACAGATGCTTCCTGATCTGTTGAGTATATCTGGTATTGCTTTTATTTCAGATTTGCAAAAATGCTGCTTTTGTTTTAGAATGTTTTAACCTGGCAGATTGTGCTTTTTAAGGAAAGAAAGAGTTTGGGTTTTATAAATACCTGCTTCCTAACAGATACATTTCTGTGTATCTGAAGGCTGGTTTGAAGTCACTGTGCTTAACTCTATGGACTTTGTTAAATGGCATCAATATACACGAACATGGTTGGTGAGTTTTGTCAACTCATCTGTCTCATTAACTGGATAACACCAGATTGACAGAAAATTCTTGGAATCAGCTGCTTTATTTGGAGGAATTGAATGCAAAGGAAATCACTTGTTCTATTCATGATTTATTCTCTCATCTTCCTTTCTTCATTGCATCACTTTGACTGCTTCCCCCCCCCCCTTCTATTCCTTTTAAAACAGGAAGGCAAAACCTCATTGATAATTCAATATAAATACCCAGGAGTATGTTTTTAACTCACTGTGTTTAGGTTACATTGCAACATCTCAGTTCTGTGAACAATGAATATTTTGAAGGAAGCGAGTGTTAGAAAGGAATTGTAACAGCTAGTCAACTACTGCAGCCTTCACGTAGAGCCAGCAGATAAAATATCAATGAATGGCTTTGGAGGTGTTCAATTGAGGAAGGAAATCTTGGGCAGGACATCAGGAACGCCCCGTTTTCAAAACAAAAATACTAAAAGACAAAAGCAAGAACTTGCATTTATATAGCACCTTTTGCAGTATCACTGCTTGCAGGCCAACAGAGAAACATTTAAGGATAGTCACTGATCTATTGAAGGAAAATGATGTTTCCTACATGAATTTGATAAATGATCAGGTGATCTGTTGGTGACTTGGTTGAACTCATTTAGATAGATTTATGGGATATTTCAAGTGAACTTTAAGAACGCATGCTCTAAAAGTTCTGGTTGGAATGCCATGCTTCTAGGAATTCTCATGCGGGTTTTTGTTTGGCTTGTCCTAGGAATGATGTGGTGTCCTTCCTCATCCATGTGTAAGGATACTAGTGAGAGAGGGTCATGTCTTTTTGTGGCTAGGTGAACTACAGAAGCATCTACAAAGTAAGCTGCATCAGAATATTATTTCAAAGAGCCAACACACACTGCAGCACAGAGGAACTATGCAGAGCAGAGGAAAATCACCTGTACAGTGTATTTTTAAAAAACGGGTAGCCAATGAACACAGTCCACCGATTTCTCATCAACAAATCCAAACAAGCAGACAAAACACATTCAGAAACCCTAACCACTCTCCCCTACATCAAAGACATCTCGGAAATAACTGCCAGATTACTCAGACCCCGTGGCATCATGGTAGTCCACAAACCCACCAACACACTAAACCAGCAGCTAATGAACTTGAAAGACCCTATACAGACCACAAGCAAAACTAATGTCATTTACAAAATACCATGCAAGGACTATAACAAATACTACATTGGACAAACTGGCAGAAAACTAGCCACCAAGATACATGAACACCAATTAGCCACAAAAAGACATGACCCTCTCTCGCTAGTATCCTTACATATGGATGAGGAAGGACACCACTTCGACTAGAACAACACATCTATCCTAAGACAAGCCAAACAAAGACATGCACGAGAATTCCTAAAAGCATGGCATTCCAACCAGAACTCTATCAACAAACACATTGACTTGGATCCCATTTAGCACCCCTGAGAAAAAGAACAGGAAATGACATCACCACAGGAAATGACATCAGCAACCCAAAGAAACCCAAACATATAAATAGAAAGCAGGAATTATCAGCAGTGCTTCGCCTGAGGCCCACTGAACATGTTACCTAGTGTGGTGACAAAATGTCTGGAAATGAACCTTCCAGCTCAGAGAGAGGACCTCAACCTGAGCTTCAAATCTTCTCATGACTCTTTTCGAATCCCCAACCCGCCGACTGATCTAAACTGCCACTTTAATTGGGGAGTTTAACATCTTTGTAGGACAATGAAATGTATTATCGCCTGGAGGGATGCTTCTGGGTCTGCTCCTGGGCCTGGCCAGGTTGGCTATTGACAGGTTCAAGCAGCAGGATGTGGAGCGGGTCATAGCTATTGACTGTTTGCCCCTCTGCCATGGCTACATTTATACCTGGGTGACCTTGGAGAAGGAGCACCTGGTGTCCATCGATACACTCGAAGCCTTTCGAGAGAGTTGGGAGCCATAGGGGATGGAGTGCTATATCTCTCCTTCCAACTCTATTCTGATTTGAGCCTCATCCAGCTCTCCCTTCTTCCCCCTCACCTTTTGATTTGCATTGTGCCTAACAGGCTTCGCACGTAAATTACTCAATTGGTTTAAAAACAAAAGTGATTTATTGGTGGTGTTTGGGGAAAAAAAACACGGGTGATTTATTGATGGGGGAGAAAAATCACCTAGTTTTGTGTAAGAACACTTCTGGGAAAAAAAAGGAAGACCTTCCGTAAATGCACCCCCCCCTCCAAATCCTGTCCAACTATTATGTTTAAAAGTCAGCCCAGATCATGTACTCAAACCTCGATGTCACAGGACTGTGTACCTTTTCTATAAATGAGCCCTACTAAAGAAGCTAAGTTCAAGGATTTTGAGAAGATTTGTAGCTCTGATTGTGGATGTAATTGTTGGTTTATTTTCCGAGCTCATAGATTTGTATGCAGACATTTTGTCACTCTGCTAGGTAACATTGTCAGTATGCCTTCCGATGAAATGTTGACATTTATTATATTTCTGTATGAATTTCAGATTGAAGAGTTTCTCAGCACTTAAGAGTAACTTTCTGTCACTTATTTTTTATTGTGTCTGCAAACCTAGCTGCTTCTGATTTAAATCTCCACCCACTGTGAGATACTTGTTGGGCTACTGAGCAAAAATACTCAGTGGAAATGTTGATTGTAGCTCCACAGTTTTCAGCCCCAGCATCTCTTCAAGTTAGTTGCTTCTTAGACTGCCAGTACCCTCAGTATCAGTTGCAAGTGTTCCTTCCTGTGTGGCCTGTCCTTGTGTCTCTACAGACAATTTGCTACTGATGATTGTGGGAACACTCTGATTTTCTCAGTATCCACCTATGTACTTTTCCGATAGAAACCACTGATAATTATCAAGAGTAGAAGCTCTAAGGCATGTCACTGCCTTGGCTAATATTTGGATAAAAATGTAAAGGTTTTGCATTTTATTCCAACAAAATCAATTTAGATCTCAAAAGGCAAGCCTTTCGATGAGTGAATTGTTGGTTTGCTTTCCTGTAGGTCAAGATGACCAACTCTAGATGTCCTAGAATAGGGACACCTTGCTGCCATTATACAGGACCGTGGTGAGACTATGCATAAACTCATACAGTACCAAAGAGGCCCTTCAGCCCTTCAAGTCTGTAATGCCAAAAACACAATGCTGCATACACTCATCCCACTTTCTCGCACTAGGCCTTGACTGTTAAGACACGTGCATTTTTATTTTAAAGATTGTGAGGTTTCCTGCTTCAGCTACGACCCCAGGCTGTGCATTCCAGATTTCCACCAGATTCTTCATGAAAAGGTTTTCCTCAAACCTCTCTAAATCTCCTGCCTTTCACTTTTAAAATTATGCCCCCTCCCCCTTTCTTATTGACCCTTCAACTAAGGGGAACAGCTGCTTTCTCTCCACCCTGTCCATGCACCTCCTAATCTTGTACATCATTATCAGGGTCTCCCTTCAGCCTTCTATGCTCTGAAGAAAACAATCCAAGCTTATCCATGCTCTCTCTTCATAGATGGAGTATTGTGTGCAGTTCTGGTCTGTCTCGCGGAGAGAGGGTACAGTTTCCATAGCATCCATAGCGGGAGTACAATGGAGGTCCACTAGGCTGACACTGGAGATGGCTAGGCTGTCCTATGAGGAGCAATTGGTGCAGTTAGCCCTCTATTAACTATAGTTTACAGGGAAGGGAGGGGAGCTGATTGAAGCACAGAACTCCAACAGGGCTGGACAAATTAAATGCAGGGACGATGTTTCCCTGTTTGGGAAGTCTCTGGAACTGAAATAAACCATTTAGGATTGAGATGAGGAAAAGCTTCTTGTGGAAACAACTAACTCAGAAGGCTTTGGAGGCCACATCACTGAGTAGATTGGAGAAAGACTTTTAAAAACGTATACCATTTAGATTTTAGAGTTATTAATGTCTAAGGAGAGAAATGGGAAATAAGGCAATAAGATCAAGGGTTATTGAATATTGTATATTGAGTGGTTGAGCAGGGTTAAAGGGCCTCATAGACTTCTCCAGTCCTGGTTTCTATGTTTTGAAGCTTCTACCCATGCACCTAGTTCAGTTCAGATGTTTGAAAAGGCCAGTGCACTGAATTATTGATACCCGGAACCTGAGAAGGATGTGGAATGATTACACTGCAGATCTGAAGATATATTATTATGGCAGTTATGCAAATATAAATGAACAAGGTTTGTGTTTCATTTCCTTTTGGAGTTAGTTACATATTCACAGTAAGAATATCATCCGATTCTAACACGTACTATTTACCTTGATTAACTGGTTGGTGAGCGATTATAGTAAATATGAACTTTGTACACTCATACTGATTTGAATGCAATACATTGACATTTGTGCAGGGCATTAGCTGTGCTCCTTGCGCTATGTAAGCACACTCATTTTATAATGCAATTCAGGATAGATGATGCGGTGTTCAGGTCAATCAGCAATATAACCATAGCATGAAATGACATGAAATAAATGAGCTGTTTTTTGCTAGTGAGTATTACATTTCACCTTAGTTAGTTGGCTTATTTTGTTTGCAATGTTTGTTGCTGTTATTTGTGTATCAGTTATAGGTATTAACTGAGTTTCACTTGAGCACCTTAAATCTGAGACAGTTACTGAAATTGTGGTATGGTTGCATTAGGAGATGCATGCTTGCAATGTTTTACTCTGTAAATAAAAATTCGACTGAGTATGGATTAACTGGAGTGCCATCTGGAGTGTGATTGGCTTTTTCGAGTATAATGCTTGCACTTTAGAATGATTACGTTAGATTTTCAACCATAACTTTAAAACATATTAATAACTTAATGTGTCATAAATTAGACTTGATTGCTATTTTTTTGGCATTTACAGTTCAAAAGATTACATTTCCTCTTCATGATGGTGAAATGCTTCCCATTGTGAGGCTGTGAAAACTTTTTAAGGCTTTTCATCAAGATTCGACTGGAATGTATAGATCAAGGATTTGGGAAAAAGCCAATTATGACGACAATTATTTGCAGGTTATAAACTGACACAGTCTGTTTGGAATGGCTCATTTCTGCATTAGAACTTTGGGCTTCTTATTGCATGTGGGAATCGTGAATGGCCCAAGTCATGAGGGTAACTCCTATGGGCTGCATACAGTAGCAACAATGTGCACCATCTTCCAGTTGCATTGCAGCATCTCATTGAGGGCTCCTTTCATGGCACCCTGTGAAACTGTGGCCTGTACATCCCAGAGAGATAAGCACAGCAGGCAAGTAGGAGGCCTTACACCTGTAAGTTCCCTTCTGAATTATGCACCATGTTATATTGTTGTTTCTTTTACTGTCACTGGGTTAAAAACCTGGAATATCACCCCTATCAATGCTGACAGTGCACATACACTGTGCAGACTGCAATGGTTCAGGAAGATGGCTCACTATCACAGTCTCAAGGACAATAAAAGCTAGCCATAGGGTCTCACAGCATGGAAATAGACCCTTTGGTCCAACTAATCCACATTAGCCATGTTCCCAAACTAAACTAGTCCCATTTGCCTGCATTTGGCCCATGTCCCTCCAAACCTTTCATAGTCATGTGGCCCCAGCTTGCATCCCAAGAATAAATAAATACAATAAATAAGATCAGGGCAAGAATGGAATTAGAACCTTGAGCTATAATGTTTACCTGATTTTATTTTATTCTCTTTCTATGAAGCAAAGCTTCCTCCCTCATCATTACAACAGTATTTCAAATTTAACATGGCTAATGTACTTGCTTGATTCTAAAGTGCTTAATGATGTCAGGGAAGATGCTATATAAATAAAGCTTGTTTTTAAAAAAAACTTCTCATTTTGGCCACCAAGGGTTACTTTTGTAAACAAACTGCCATCTCCAGATGCTGATGTTGTGAATTTTGAAAATTTTTTCATGGGATGTGGATGTCACTGGCTGGTCCAGCAACTGTTGCCTTTGAGAAAGTAGGAACCACCTTCTTGTACTGTGGCAGGCCGTGGGATGGGCAAGGGGAAGGAACGGGGTACAGCTCCAGTATCGTTGGGAAGGGAATTCTGGGATTTTGACACATTAACTGCAAAGGATGGTGTGTGGCTTGCATGGTAACAAGTAGGTGATGGTGTTGCCATGTGTGCCTTGTTCTGGGTTGCAGGGATTGTGGGTTTGGAAGGTGCTGCTGAAGGATCAATGGATGGGAGCTACTGTGCATTTTGTAAATGGTACAGTCTGTTGCTACCGTGCATTGGTGATGGAAGGAATGAATATTTAATGGGATGGATTGGCTACAATCCAAAGAGGGCTGTTTTGTCCTGGATTGTCTTGTGGTGTTGAATGCAAGTAATATGCAGTTGGATTAATATTTCCGAGCTTTGTTTAACACTGTTTACAAAGGCTGCACTCCTATCTCTGGGTATAGTGGTTATATCGCTCTACCAGACTCCACTACGTAATGCTAAACTACTCATCAGATCTATTGCATCTGGGGTGTTGACTACTGGAGGTGCTAAACCCTCAGCACAAAGCCTGCTTCCAAAATGCTTTAAGCAGTCTAGATCAAAGCAGTTCTCTGAATCTTAGTATGTTTTGCCACCAACTTTGGCTTTCAGGTAATAGAGAATGGAAGTTTTTTGATATTTGATGAGTTACAACTGTGTTGATGTATAACTTGCCTATCATGATATGCCCTCCAAAAGATAGGGGAGATGGTGGTGTAGTGATAACGTCACTGGGCTAGTAAAGCAGGCTAATTCAAATCCAGCCATGGCATTGGTGAAATATAAATTGATTTAGGAATAGAGATGGCTAATAATTACCCATATCCTATGAGCAAGTAAAATTAATCTGGAACGTAGTTTAGTATTGGTGACTATGTAACTGTCATTGCCTGTTGTAAAACTATATCTGGATCACTCATGTCCTTTCATAAGAGAGAATATTTACCTTCATTTGACAAAAAGCAAAAGAATTGTGGATGCAGTAAATCAGAGACCAAAATAGAAATTGCTGGAAAAGCTCAGCAGGCCTGGCAGCATCTGTGGAGAGAAATCAGAGTCAATATTTTGGAAAGGTCACCAGACCTGAAATGTCAACTCTGATTTCTCTACACAAATGCTGTGTCAGACCTGTTGAGCTTTTCCAGTAATTTCTACTTTTGCTTTCATGTGATTTCAGACCTGGACCAACATGGTTGATTCTTAATTGCACTGTGACGTGACCTCACAAGCCATTCAGTTGTATCAGCAGTGGTGGTTCAAGAAGTTCACAACAGCATCTTGAGGTGATAGGAGAAAGTGAGGACTGCAGATGCTGGAGATCACAGTCGAAAAGTGTGGCGCTGAAAAAGCACAGCAGGTCAGGCAGAATCTGAGGAACAGGAGAGTCGACAGGTCGGGCATTAACTGAATTGTCGGCTACCAATTTTGACCTTGCTGGTACAAAGGATCAGTGCTCAAGTGTTCCCATTCTGTCCTTTTGTACTTTTGTGATGTGCAGCTCCATGAGATCATCATCGAGTGTTTTGCCTGAGGGCCCTGATGCCCGTATGCTTGATCAAAAACCTCCTGAATATTTGAAGTACTTTTTCCGGACACAGCTCAAGGATTGGAGGGTTCATAGACTTGTACTGCTCGACCTTTTTCACAGTTAATCATTAAGTACAAACATCTTTACTGAGGATAAAATGGAAACAAAATATTGCAGATGCTGGAAATAAAACGGAATGTGCTGGAGAAACTCGGCAGGTTTGCCATTTGTAGAGAGTGAAACAGAGGCGAATATGACTCCTGCTCAATTCTGAAATTTCTAAATTTCATCTGCGCTGTTTTTACTTAGTGATGTCATCAATAAGTGGCCACACTGAGAAATTTAATTTTAAATAGTGATTGTAAAACAATGAATCAAAATGTTAATACATTTAAGCATGTTTAATGTTCTGTATGCTGTGTATGATTCCGTAGATCTTTTTTTGGTTTTTACATTTATTTACAAGGAGTACAACTCTGAGCAGGTACTCAAGAAGGGTCTTTTATAATTTATATCATTTCTGACTCCTTGCTTGATATAAAGCAGGTTTCCATAACAGCGCAGCCAAGACTGGGAATTGTAACTACAACTGACAATTCTACTACGAAGCTGCATTTTAACACGACGTAGTCTTTGATAACTTGCAAACTGTTAAAGCAGCCACTGGGGTTTGGCATTGGTGACTTTCTTCTCAGTCTGAACAAAATAGCACCTTTTTGTTTCGAGCCAGTGGCCTGTTTCATTACTCCTTTTTTTTGTTAGAAGTATTTTGCCCATTTACATTGGGATGTGTTTGCACCATATATAATGCATTGTTTTCACTTCGGTGAGTGTAATCACAGAGGCCAGCACATGGAATTGTTAAGAGTTCTAGATTGAAGAGTTGAAGTGTTCTGAGTTTGAAGAATGGTCACTGGACTCGAAATATGAACTCTGCTTTCTCTCCACAAGCAGCCAGACTTGCTGAGTTTTTCCAGCAATTTCATTTTTTGTTTCTGATTTCCAGAATCTGCAGTTATTTTGTTTTCTTTTGTTTAATGTGAAATTGTTGTGTATTGTTGACGAGTTAGGATCACCCTCTTGTGACACTGTGATTTCTTGCAGTCATAAGATTCAGCTCAGCTTTGGCAACTTGCCTCATTTCAGATTGCAGACTGGTATCAGGATGTGATATGAGCACCACTTTAAACCCCATTAGCAGCCCAAGCTATTGTGTTGTAAGACTTGGCATGGACAAACCTGATATTGTCAATTGTAGGTATCAGATAAATGGAATTTGAGTGTTTATAGTTTGTTAAAAAATGTTAATTTGAGTGAACTTTATGATCTCATTCCTCTCAGCCAGTCATGGTTACCATTTTTGCCTGCCTGCCTGTTTGTCTGTGTGTGTATGTCTCGCTCTCTCCTTTCTTTCTTCCCTTCTCTTCCCTTCCTCTTTCTTTCTCTCTTTCTTCCCCCCCCACCATGTCTCTCCCGCGCTTTCTCTCACTCGAGTGCTGTCTTGCTCCTCACTCGCAAGCACTCTCATACTTCCTCTAATTAATTCTGAAATTTATGTGATGGTTATTTCCGTCATTTCATTTAATGCAAGGTGATTAAAAGCAGTCATGTGAACTATTCTAAAGTCTGCTTCAGAGAATGCCTGGTGTGGCTAGACGTCAAAGGGAGGCCCAGGTTATGTCATTGGAGCGATATTCACTTTTGAAGACAATAGCACAGATTCTAAAACTCCAGAAGTGCCATCAAGGTGCTGAAAGTTTATAGTTATGAACAGTTGTGCTGCAAGTGGTCAATTTACTTAAAATGTGAGAGCTGGGGGTCAGAAATAGCTCAATTTTGTTTTACCTGGATGCAAGTGTTTCACATTGTCTTGGGGGAGTGTGTAGAGAAAGCCATTTTTGAGTTGTTAAAGACTTCCTTGCAAGCCAATGACTATCACAGACAATACTTTATGGTCAAGAGAGGAGCCTGTTTGGACTTTGTGCGCTCCCACAGTCAGATATAGGAAGGAAACTGTCTTGAGTCAATGCGTCCTGCAACAGACATTGATAGACTCTGAGATTTATTCTGGTGTGGCCAGAGATTAAGATCACCAGGACTGGTTTTATTGCTGGTAGTGTATTTAGGAAACTCTGTACGTGGTGGTGATCACTCAAAGTTACTATCCACCAAAATCCATTAGAAATTGGGAGAAACGATGGATAGTTGGTTACGATAAGGACTGTGCAATGTGGCAAGTACATGAAAAGGGAACATTCATATCAGTATTTTGAACTAGAAGTTGTGCACAAGAATTGTTCAGTCAATAGCACTTTAATCATTTATTGCAATAAAAGTTTTAAAGCACGAGATCTTCACATCATCCTTTTCTACTATCAAATGGAAGTTTGAATTTCTTCATAAACACTGTTCATACCAGCACTTGGAATTGCAGGTTTAAGACCTGATGCTGGGGAAGGGGTTTTTAATGGCGCATCTGAGCTGTGAGGGAGGATTATGGGGTGAGGATTGTGGTGCTAGTTAGCGCGGATAATCTCTCCAGTATTTTTGCTTTATTTTGATGATCGACAGAGCCTGAGTGATTTGGAACAAACCCCCTTTTGGGCAGGATATTTGCCACACGATTAACAAACGCCTCAACACCAGCATTTGTGATAATATTAGAATTTCTGACTTGCATTCTCCCAACCACTATCAAAGTACCACTTAGTTCACTGCAGCCTTGTTAAATCCAATACACTTGCTTACAAATGACGTAAAACACAGCAGTAGAGCTGTAGTAGTTTCAAATGTGATAGATACTAACAAAATGGTGAAGATTAAATAAATTACAAGAGCCATAGAGAGAGAGATACAGCACGGAAACAGACCCTTCGGTCCAACTTATCCATGCTGACCAGACATCCCTAATCTAGACCCATTTGTCATCACTTGGCCCATATCCCTGTAAACCCTTATTTTTCATATACCCATCCAGATGCCTTTTAAATGCTATAATTGTACTAGCATCCACTACTTCCTCTGGCAGCTCATTTTCAGACACTCACCCCCTCTGTGTGAAAAAGTTTCCCCTTGGGTCCCTTTTATATCTTTCCCCTTTCACCCTAAATCTATGCCCTCTAGTTCTGCACACTCACACCCCAGGGAAAACCCCTTGTCTATTTATCCTATCTATTGTCTAGTCTTTCTAGTAACTTGAATACCCGCCCTGTACCCAAGAAGGAAACATTGTGTGCATGGGTAGGTGTAAATAATGCGTGTGTCCTGCAGTGTCAAAGGGAGATAAGAACAGAAATCATGTCTTTGGACTGTGACAGACCTGAAAAAAGAAGTAAGAGGGAAGAGATTCCATAAAAATTATACCCATTCTGACAGAACTCACCCAGTGAAAAATGCAGAAATATGACTAATGCTTATTACCCAGTTTGCACTCCCATTGCAGCCTACATGCTGCAGAAATTGTTCACTAACAGTGAAACAGATCTGTGCATGTGTTTTGGGGGAGGACTGGGGGTTCAGAAGACGACATGTCAGCAACCAGCTGCATATCCCATTCCACCTTAAACAATTACCTCCTCACTCCCTTTAACTCTACGATGTGAATCTCAGGGATGCAAATGGCATCCAATGAAATGTCAGGGGAGCCAGTGTCCCCCAGAATCTTCGCATTTAGGGAAAGGCAGCTCCACAGGGAACCTGAAAGTACTTCCCCCTCCCGCAACCATCACCAAAAAACCCTGGGGCTCAGCAACATGTTGTGAACATCACCAATAATTAGAAGTCTCCTCTGTCTCCTCCACACACCCACAATGAAACAAACACAGGATTGATGTTCTGATTGTATTTTGAAACCACTTGTTCTATTTGCCCTTTCACAATATGGTGGCTGTATATTTGTGATGTAAAATTCCAGACCTTTACGTGGAGTATCCGGACCTTGACAGGGTGTCTATCTGTTTAATCCAATGGGGTGAAACTAAAGATGTCAATATTAAGCCCAGTTCAAAGGCTTGTACATGAGTGATTGATCAAGTTCAAAGGAACAATGAATGGAATAAGTGAAGAGCAGATGCTTGGAGCTCATCCAGACCACGTATATGTCTTAATGCTCTGACTAGATAAACTGATTAGCATCCAGGCCAGAGCTTCAGTGTTTTGATTTGTTTTCACAGATCAAGTGGTTTGGATTGAATTCAAAGCTGCTTCCTCCTTGGTTTCAGCTTTGAATTTGATGCATGAGAAGTGAGCTTCCATCTCACTTGTTCCAGATGATGGATGACAATGCCCTGTTTCGATGCCTCTCCTGTAGGATCTGGTGGAGGAGAAACTTTGTGCCAAATGACCCCACAAATAAGAGTCAAAGTTTATCTGTTCAGTTCCATGGCAAAACACAATGTCACTCATTAACAGTTTGTGATGCTCCCAGAAGTATTCTTCCACCCTTATCCTTTTTTTGGGAGGTATGGAATCTGCCCACTTAGTAGTCATGAGGGATGGTGGGAAAGAAGGGGAGGGGTGTGTTGTTTTAGTGAACCAACTTAAAATAAGTAGAATGCGCTTTGCTGGCTTAAGCCTCAGTGAACCAGTGAGCTGTATGACAGAGGTTGGGTTATGTCAAATGGAAGTGCATGGCAAGTCAAAACTTTGAATTATCATTCTTAGATGGTTGATCCAGAAACATACCCATGGTATATGAAAGGAAATAGCTGTAGACCATGTCATGATTCAGTGGCATTGAAAGAGGAAATTTGGAGTGTACAGTGTATAGAAAGTGACCTTCAATCTTCAGGCGATAGTGCTGAGCAATCCTGGCAGAAATTCATTCTGTATACTAAGCAGTCTATTAGGTATCTCACAAGTTTCCCATTTCCAGCCTCCCTTTAGGTTCTTTGTATTGACTTTGTGCGCTAGGTATTCCTCCTTTTAAAGCAATGCTATGTCTTGGGGATCCATTAGAATGCAGTTGAAGAATTGGGTTTGTGGAGATGTTCTACTTGTGTGTTAGTGTTCACTGGAATCAGCAGCAAATGGGGGTTTTCAGAAGATTTTGTTGTTACTCAGATTGAACTAGGTAAAAATGACCACTTGACTGATGACTATTGAGTATATATTAATTTTCTTGTGTGCTATCTGCAGCACAGAACCAACAGATAATTATTTGGTACCTTTCAATGTAATAAAATGTCCCAAAACACTTCATCAAAGCATCATGAAACAATGTTGAAACAAGAAAGGGGATACTGGGTCAGCTGACCAAAGACTTGGACAAAGGGTTGGAGATTAAGGAGCGTCTTAAAGATGTTCAGTGAGACAGCGAGGCTAAGAAACGATTTCTAAAACTTGAGACCTAGACATGGCCAACAATGTTGGAGGTGGTGACCGAGATATGGAGGGGCAAAGAAATGGAGAGACTTGAAAGCAAGTATAAGAATAACAGAGTATAGGAGTTGGGAGGTCATGTTGCAGCTGTACAGGATGGTGGTTAGGCCACTTTTGTGCGCAGTTCTGGTCGGTTTCCTATCAGGAGATGTGTGAAACTTGAAAGGGTTCAGAAAAGATTTACAAGGATGTTGCCAGGGTTGGAGGATTTGAACGATAGGGAGAGACTGAATAGGCTGCGGCTGTTTTCCCTGGAGCGTCAGAGGCTGAGGGGTGACCTTATAGAGGTTTACAAAATTATGAGAGGCGTGGATAGGGTAAATAGGCAAGGTCTTTTTCCTGGAGTGGTGGAGTTCAAAATTAGAGGGCATAGGTTAGATGGGAAAGATTTTAAAAAGGACCTAAAGGGCAACTTTTTCACACAGATAGTGGTGCATGCATGGAATGAGCTGCCAGAGGATGTGGTGGAGGCTGGTACAATTACAACATTTAAAAGGCATCTGGATGGGTATATGAATAGGAAGGGTTTGGTGGGATGTGGGCCAAATGCTATCAAATGGGACTAGATTTATTTCTGATATCTGTTTAGCGTGGACAAATTGGACCGAAGGGGCTGTTTCTGTGCTGTACATCTCTGACTCAAAGAAATAGATATTTAGCATGACTAGTTCGCACCAGTGTTTATGACTCAGTGTTTATGACTCACTCCAGCCTCTGCCCACTTCTCTTCATCTAAATCTGTAAACATTGTTTCTTCCTGTGGGGCTAACCAAAATGAGACGATCACTATAGTGATGGTAACTAAAAAAATTCTGAAAAGGAATTCAGGAGAATGTCCTTTACCCAAAAGAGTGGTGAGGATGTGCTCTGTGCTAGCATAGGGAGTGGTTAATGTAGCTGTATTTATGGTAAACTGGATCAGGCATGGAGACAGGGAATAGAGGGATATATTGCTACATTTTAGATGAGGAAAGACAGATGGAGGCTCACGGGGAACATATCTTGAATGGTTACTCCTGAGTACAAGGTAATCCCTGACATTTTTGCCAAACTCTTTGTATTTACCAGTACTTGACTGCAAACTCATCTTAGCACAAGCCTACATGACTGCATCATAGACTAACACACCATTTGAACTTAACACAACACCAGGTTCCAGTCCAACAGGTTTATTTGGTAGTACAAGCTTTTGGAGCACTGCTCCTTCATCAGGTAGCTCGTGGAGAAGGACCATAAGACGCAGAACTTATAGCAAAACATCATAGTGTCATACAACTGACACGATATATTGAACAAACCTTTTTTTGAATATAAAACCTTAAATTATCTTGGAATGCAAATTGAAAGAAATTCTGGGATTTACATATTAATGAACCAAAACCTGCAAACCATTCTAAAAGATGAAAGACTTAACATCAATCTAGGTTTGTTCAATATATCGCATCAGTTGTATGATATTATGATGTTTTGCTATAAATTCTGTGTCTTAAGGTCCTACTCCACGAGCTACCTGATGAAGGAGCAGTGCTTCAAAAGCTTGTACTACCAAATAAACCTGTTGAACTGGAACCTGGTGTTGGTGTGATTTTTTTTTAAACTTTGTCCACCCCAGTCCAACACTGGCTCCTCCTCATCACACCATTTGACGAATACAGTTTGGCAACTTCCCCACCGAGTCCTTTTTTTGAACAACTTTTTGATGCAAGGCAAATCTGTGATAGGAAGGTGATGGGAGAGGGTCGATTTTGATCTCTGGACATCAGAGTGGAGTCACCTGGGTGTCCGTACCAGTTTTTCTCCAGAAGCAGCCCCTTAAATGGGCATCTCCGGTGAGATTTCTTTTCTTCATTGCTCTATTTTACACCAAGGATTGTATCTAGGTACTCCATACATAAGATGATGCTGTGTGTTGGTGACATTATTATACCGAGGTAACATTAGAACTAAGATGGTGCTATAAGTGAAGAGTTGTATAACTTTTCACTGTACTCGTTTGAGTACATGTGACAATAAGCTAATTCAATTCAATTCAGTTGCATAACTGGGTGGGTGGCCAGGCACATGGGAGCCACTTTTAGTCCTGGTCTCAAAAACATGTCAAAGGTGGTATGATTCTGGTTACTGACTCTCTACCTGTTGATCAAAATGTTTCACAACTTTACAGACTTCTCTCCAGTCTTTCGTTTTCGACAGAAAAGAGCCCCAACATATGATACTTGTGAGTTCAGAGTTCTGGTATCATTCCAGTGAAACCTTTTTGGACCTTCTCCAGTGCTTCCAAAGCCTTTTAATAACATGAAGACCAGATACTCTTGCTTTGATGATCCATTTCATGATTCTGAATGAAGTTCACAAGGAGCTCTTAGAGCTTCACTTTGTCCCACACCAGGGAGCAGACCAAGGATTTTCTGGGAAGTGCAGACTTTCCTGTGGATTAAATGGTGAGACTGCAAGTCTTTTGCAATCCATTCCCTTTTTCTGAGGGAAGTTTGGATCGATTTGAGGGAAGCGTGCGGGGAACTGCAGAGGACATCTCACTACTGCCTTCTCTAGGGCAATTAAGGATGGGTGATATGACCTAGCTAGCTAAGCCACATTCTGTGAACAAACTGAGAAAAAAAAATCTTCATCCAAATGCAGATATTCAGCCGATTTGCACTGAATAATGCCTTTCATCAGGCAGTTTGCCAAAGTCTCACTTTGAGATTTAAGTTGTTTCAACAAAAGAAATCAAAACCTTCATAGTAATGCACAAATAGAATTATGACATTGAAAACTGATATGTCAGCTGTTTCTAATAATGGATACATGGGCTACTGGCTGGGTTTTCTGTGATTCTATGGTGAGCCTCAAAACTGCTTCCCCCAGAAGTGACTGGGAGCAGTTCTGGATTGGCCATTTTGCCTATTTCTTGCATCACTGTAAAACTGATCTGGAATTTGATTAATAATGTACTCTGTCACATGGACGATTAAAAAGAAACATACAGTGGTTTGGACAGTTAAATTCCTCTTATTTTTTTAAAAAACTTATTTTTAAAGACAAACACATTTATGTAGGATATTGTCCATATGATGTCTTTGTGACAAGTGACCAATAAAAAGAGCAGCAGGTTCCACCAATGAAATTGACAAGCGGCCCACTCTGTCTCTGAGTGTCATTAAGCTTTGCTTGTCATTGTAACAACCAGACAAACTATTGGCCTATGTAGAGAAAGCAACAGAGAACCAGTGTCATTCCCATAAGGGTGCTAATTGTGAAACCTCTAGCTGCTCAAAGATATTCTATATAGTACAATAATATAAAAAAAGGTTTGGTTAAACATTACCATTTAATCAAAAACGTTTAAAACCAGTACTGACATGGTATAAACTAGCAAATTACTGTCATGGCATGTTTTGCTTAGAAGCTGACATTGACAGGTTTCCAGATAAATCTGTGGCTACCCAGTCCAAGTCATACAGGACAGAAATAGACCCTTTGGTCCAACTCGTCCAGGTTGAGCTGATATCCTCAACTGACCCACCTCCGTTTGCCAGCATTTGGCCCATATCCCTCCTAAACCCTTTCTATTTATATACTCATCCAGATGCCTTTTACATGTCTTAATTGTACCAACCTCCACCAAGAAATCTTGTCACAGAAAAAGGAAGTGCATACAGGAATAAAAAGCCATTTACCTTCCCAACAAGGCAAGAAGAAAGAAATATTGAACAATAAATTATTGTCTTTCATTCCTGAGTTATGGTACCCAAAACTGAAAGCAGAACTCTAGATGGTACCTGACCAACTGTGACTTTTGCTTCCTGCTTTTGATATTTCACTGTATTCGAAATAAACATTGCCATTCCCCTATTTGATTCACACCTGCAACTCTGCAAGGAGAAAATGAGGACTGCAGATGCTGGAAATCAGACTCGAAGATTGTGGCACTGGAAAAGCAGAGCAGGTCAAGCAGCATTCGAGGAGCAGAGAAATTGACATTTCGAGCATAAATTCTTCATCAGGCTTATGCCAGAAATGTCAACTCTCCTGCTTCTCAGATGCTGCCTGACTGGCTGTGCTTTTCCAACTGCACAGTCTTCGTCACCTGCAACTCTGCACCCACTTTGAAATGATTTGCGGACACAGCCACTCAAATCCTGTTTCTTCCCCATGATGATGAGACTCTCCATTCAGAAATTATTCCACTTTGTCTTTCCCAGACCGAAAGCAGTTGACTTCACGCCATTCGCCTCATACAATTCTTACCTTCAAGGCAGAAATATCCATCAAAAAGCAAGAGAGTATCACAGCACTTTTTCATCTGGGATTTTAAATAAAACTGTAAGGAATTTAAATAAAACTCTAAGGAATTATTGAGAACCATTGCACCAGGGAATCAATGTGAAACCAGCTGAACCCATGGGATAAGCGTGTTCCCACTGATAGACAGAACTCATGTCCTGGGCTTGTGCAGTAAATATCATTGGGGCAGATTCACTCAAAAAGAGCATACGGGAAATAGAGTTTTTTAGGTTCCCTACAGTGTGGAAACAGGCCATTCGGCCCAACAAGTCCACACCGACCCTCTGAAGAGTAACCCACCCAGACCCATTCCCGTACCCTATGTTTACCCCAGACTATACGCGTAACACTATGGGCAATGTAGCATGACCAATTTATCTGACCTGTGGGAGGAAACCCACGCAGACACGAAGAGAATGTGCAAACTCAACACAGACAGTTGCCCAGGGCAGGAATCGAACCTGGATCCCTGGTGCTGAGAACCGGTAGTGCTAACCACTGAGCCACCGTGCCGTTGAGGTAGTAAGTCAGCTGTGATTTTGAAGAATGGCAGAACAATGTTGCAGGTTCGGAAAATCAACTTCAGCTCCTATTTCCTATACATCAAAGTAACGCAACATAAGTCAAGAGGCTGAACGGTTTGGTGGTGGGGGGGGGGGGAGCTAAAATGAAAAGCTAACCATATACCCCAGAGGAGCATTTCTGATGGTTCATTTACTACTACTTCACACACTCCCCAGTGATGGTGTAGAAATTGCATTAGAGCTAAATGCAGGTCAAAAAGGGACCTTTAATGTCTAGCCACCTAAATATTGCAATCCCAATCTAGACCCTTTTTCCATCATCCCTCCATAACCAGACAGTGACACTGTAGTGTGTTTTCCTGCTTTGAAGAAGAATAGTTTGCTTCTTTTTTGTATGCATGGTTTTGAGATCGAGCATTCAGTTTTCTGTTTTGATAGCTCGCTAGTCGAGATCTGTTTTAGTCAGACAAAATTGGCAGCTTGTACAGTACAAACCACTTCCTAAAAAGGAGAGCTTTACAGCTGTGTTGTAATTAAGAGGTTGGTTCAGGATCAACATCGATGTGGTCTTTGTGGGCTTGGATATATAATGTTTATGACTGACAACGTACAAAATATTTTCCCCGCTCGGGTAAACAAAAATGGGCCTGCCTTATCCTATTAGCTCAAAGCTTAATGATTTTAGGGAAAAGAGGACTTGTGCAAAATGAATAGAATTTTCCTTCACCCTCCTGAGTTAATTTTAATTCCCTGTTTATTAATTGCTGCTGAGTTTATATTAGCTTAGATTGATGTGCTTTGCTTAAAGTGAGAGGTGAATCAGGTGGATGAAATAAAGAGAGATCTTTTCCTTGTTGTCATGATGGATGCACTTTTCCTGAGCCTGTGCTATGCCTGGCAACATGATTCCTTGGAATGTGACACTTTGTGGTTGTATTAGATTTTGCAGTTAACCCTATGACTTCCACAAAATTGGGACTTCACCAATTTTAGCAAGCTAGTCCTAGCTGCCACCGTTCCACCCAAGAAAGATTTGCATTGAAGTAACACCTTTCATAACCTCAGGATGTCCCAGAATGCTTTGCAGGGAGCCAAGTCCTTTTGAATCGTAGTCACTGCTGTAACATAGGGCAGCTAACCTGTGCAAAGTGAGCTCCCACATTCAACAATGTGATAATGACCTGTTATATTTATGACCGATATCAACCAGTTACTTCTTGGAAATAGCGTTATCGTATCTTTTGCATCCACTTCAGAACAGATAGGATCTATGTTTAACATCTCTGAAAGATGGCACCTCTGACTGTGTGGTGCTTTGTTAGCGGTGACGAGAGTATTGATGTGGGTTTTTTTTATTAATTAAAGTCAGTGACTGAACCCACAGCCTTGTGACTGGGATTAGAGTGCTGCACATTGAGCTACTTATTTCCTGCTGCAGTAGTGAGAAGATTGTATCGGAGGTAATAAAATGAGGTTAAATTCCAATGATAGCAATCTCAAATATTAATAAAGGTTGAGGACAAAAAAAGACTTTGGATGATTAGGTTCTTTATTGATCTGTTTCTCTTAACCTTGGGGTTGAACTTCTGGATAGATGCTTGCAAAAATGTTTCAAAGGTACATTAAAGGTCACAAAAGTTCAAACTTCTCAAACTGCTGAAAGACCAGATAGGTAAAAGAGAAGCAAAACCTCATGGGATGCAAGGGAAATTGGCAAGTTGGATACTGCATTGGCTCAGAGGCAAGATGTGAATGGTAATAATGGCTGTTGGGATTCTAATGCTTGGAAGGCAGTGGGCTTCTGTGGGGCTCTCTACCAGGCCCCTTGTATTTTATGTTCATTATGAATTATTGATTGAAATTTAAATGTAGGGAGTGTGAT
The DNA here is from genome assembly GCF_004010195.1 of Chiloscyllium plagiosum. Taxonomy (NCBI): domain Eukaryota; kingdom Metazoa; phylum Chordata; class Chondrichthyes; order Orectolobiformes; family Hemiscylliidae; genus Chiloscyllium; species Chiloscyllium plagiosum. The sequence continues at coordinate 25,197,642 of NC_057719.1, forward strand.
TGAGAAGTTTGTGGGTGATACAAAAAGTGATCATGTGGTTAATAGCAAGAAAGAAAGCTGTAGACTGTAACATTATGATGGACTGTTCATGTGGGAAAAGGTTTGGCAAACTGTAGTTAAATCCAGAAAAGTAAAGTAACACACTAGCAAAGGACAAGCAAGGCAAAGGAATAGACAGTACCTGGCAGAGAACTGGAAAATACAGAGATCTTGGAATGCATGTCCATAGATCTGTGAAAATCGTTGGGTATGAGTATGAGAGATGATGAGGGTTATTAGCTGAAGTATAGAATGAGAGAGCAGAGATGTTATGCTTGAACTGTCGTGAATACTATTTAGGCCACAGATGCATACTGCCATGATCACCACATTGCTAGTGAATATGATTGCACTAGGAAAAATGAAACTTGCAAAGATGTTGCCAAGATAGGGGAATTCTAGCAATGAGGCAAGATAAAATACAGTTAGTTTGGAATTGTTACTTGACACAGCAGGGAGGAAAACTCTTTTTCATCCAAAAGGTGCAGGAAACTCACTGGTGACAGAAACCCTCAGACTTTTTTTAAAACGTTCACGTCCTACAGATATGGATCAAGAGCTGAAAAAATGGGTTGGGCTGGATTGCTTATTCTCTTTGTGCTGTAAATTTCTGAGATTCTTTTCTATGATTCTTAATAACATCATGAAGAACATGATTCCAAGCTTGTGATGTCATTTGTGCCTCATGCCCTTTGAACACCAAGAGGAACAGAGGTTTACAGGTCAGGTGGAAATGTGGCATTGAGGTTGAAGACAAGCCATGATCATCTTGAATTGCAGAACTGGCTCAAGGAGCTGTACTGCATGCCCTTCCTCTGAAGAAGAGCAGGAGAGAAATAAATGGCAAAGACCCACCATAGTGTCAACTGGCATATAGGTGGATGCATAGACTCTGAGAGTGAATTTATTTGGGTAAAGAAAGAATGAGATAAGAAGGAAATAAAAAGTGGTTGTGTTCTTGTGTTTTTATTTTGGCTTCCTGTGGGTTAGGTTGCACAAAAGATGTCCTTCAGCCCATTGAGTCTGTCCCAACTTTCCTACATTACGTTGACTTTCCAGCACTTGGCCATATCCTTGAAAGTTATAAGATTTTTTTCATGTATTTTTTTTAAATGTTGAGGTTTCCCACTTCTACCACCAGAGCATTCCAGATTCCCATCATGCTGTAGGTGAAAATATCTTTCTCTAAGTCCCCCCTAAACCTCCTGCCCTTCGCCTTTAAAGTCATGTCCCTCATTATTGACCTTTTAATTAAGGGAACAGCTGCTTCCTATCCACCCTGACCATCCCCTCCAATAATCCTTTACATCTTCATCAGGCCCCTCTCAGCCTTCTCTGCTCAACAAGCAGCCAGAGTGTATCCACCCTCCCATCAAAGCTAAACTGCTGCATCCCAGGCAACAGCCTGGTGAGTTGCCTCTGCACCCCCGCCCCCGTCCTATAGTCTGCACACACTACTCCAGATGTGGCCTAAGTAAAGTTTTGTACAGCTCTATCAGAACGTCCCTACTCTTATGATCTGGGATGAATTATTCTGTCGTGTCAAAGGTCTTTAAGTATATCTGAATACTTCACAAGCCTGTAGCTGCATCCTTTAGTCATTTTATCCGGAGATATGAGTACGTTTGAAGCCAGCAAGTAGACTTCAACTTTTTTTAAAAAAGCAACGGGGCAATTAAACTATCCGGGAAGGAGGTCTGGCAATTGAACATTTTTGTCTGCACTTTAGAAAAATACTCATGGAGTTAATGCACTTCTTAGCAAATGAATTGGAATTCACTGGCTTTAAACTGTGAGCACAGAGTTAGTTTTATTGATGTGATTTCCATTCTAGTAATTTCTATTATTAATGTTTCCTCTCCATTTTAAACAAAGCCTAAGGGTTGATGATTTTCATCAATTCGGTTGCACTCAGCTTTTTTGTAAACAGCTTTTCTTTTGTAAAAGGAGGTATTTTATTTCATGCAGTTGAAGGATTAACGAGTCTGAACTTGGCACTAAAGCTGAGGGAGGTGAGGGGCATGTAGTCCACAGCAGATTTACGGGATGAGGCAGATTCGTTTTTAAAAAAAAAGGTCCAGAAGTATAGACCATGTCACAAGCGTTTTTTTATGGAGGGAACGATACACTTCCTGAATGGGAGAGTCTGATTGCACTCATTAAATACTCCCCTAAATGATAATTGCACCAAATCCATTATAGTCGGCTATTGATGGTGCCCCACCCCCAATTGTGCATTTTACATCCTCTGGCTATTGCCAAATTTGATTCTACTTCCATTTCCAGATGATGAAACTTTAGCAAAAGAAATTGGGGAATTGGTGAATCATTTTGGTTGTATTTATTTGTCGCGGAGTAGTAGGGTGGCGCAGCATCAGTCCCTGTGAGGCCACTAACAGCAAGGCCTCCGGCAGTGGCCTGGTCTGCAATAAAATAACATCAAACAAAATCCAACCCTGTGTTGGTCCCGTCCCCATTAACATTGTTAGTACCTGGAAGTTAAACAGTCGGAGAAACAGCAGCTAAAGTGGAAGCTGATTTCCTTTTCCTGCCTAATTGTGGAACTCTGGTTGAATGGTCCAATGTTTGTTTTCTGCCTGATTCTTTTCTCCCCCAGAAAGCATTTTGAAGTAAAGGATCTGCTTGTAGACATACATACTTGCTGTGACTGTCAATTTTTTTTTCTAATCAAGTTACATTATAAACACTACCCTGTAGGAAATACTTGGATTCAAAAACTAATGGCCCTTTGAACTTTGAAAGTAATTTTTGAATGTACTGCCAGGGATTATTTCTGGATTTTCTGCTATTTGCACAGTCTAAGTGATTTGGAATACCTCTGCAGCAATGTTTGTGAGTGAATATACCATACAGCTCTAGTAAACAGGCTGTGCACAACAAAGAAAGGTTAGAGGGAACATTGGTCCTAATGGATATAACCCCTGCTGTTTTAAGGAGGTCATCTTTGCGCAATACAAGCTGCTTTTTCATCAGGCTAAAATATTTTGAACCCGTTACAGGATTAGAAGGGCATGAGGTGTCATCGTTCTTCGTGTCCAACTTGCATTCCTGTAGCTTCTAGTTTGTTGAGCTTATTCGCTTTAAATGAATGTAGTCATTACATCAAGATGTCTCACTTGTAATGTGTCTCTCTTCTGCCAATACAGTAGCTGTGTTCCAAATGATTCTGGAAACATAGCTTCATTCCTTAATTTTCTGAGTTCAGTCCACAGACTTGATTGATATGAATAGTGACAAGTTCTGACTAATTCCAGGCACTTAACATGACTGCCCTGATTGCTCTTTGAACCAATGTAATGCAGGATGACATCAGTTCCCAGTAGTTAACAGTTAACATGTATTTTAGCCACTTTTCTTTAATCCCACGATTATGAGTTTCAGCAAAATGGCTATTTTGGTTTCCCCAACCAAGTGGTTTACTTTTTGAACAGTCCGATTAGTTGTGATTTTTGAATTGTGGTTACTGAACAGTAAATATACTTGGGCGGATGGGAATATGTCATCATTACAATGCTGATATACAACAAATAAAAGTCAAGTGATAATCTCTGCACGAAATAAAATTGTTTATCAATCTTCATTACATTTTTCTACACACACACACACACACACACACACACGCGATGATGCACTTTTGCCTTTCTGAATTTGGTGGCTATTCTCGATAAATTTGTTCTTTCCTTAATGGCACTGAGTAAACTTCGGAATTAGAAAGTCATGGGTTGAAGACACACGTATACAACCTAAGGTGGCACTATTAGGGAAAGTGCTACAACCATGTGGATGAGACACTAAATGAAACTCCCATCTGACCTCTTTTTGAAGATTTGAAGAGTTTATATTCCTGGGTGCTAAAGTCCCTATTCGAGATGGCTCCGGGAATCCTAGATGGTCTCCACCTGTAGCCTCTGTTGTTTCATCCCGGAGATCATACTCCTGTGGTAGTCTGGAATATAAACCTCTTACAGACCGTTTAGTTTAAATTATTACCTTTTTTATTTACCAATGGCATCAATGCTACACTATAACATAGCTCAAGCCTGGCTTGTAGGTATCTAAGGTTCTAAAACCTTTTCTCAGAACAGCAGTGCCAGCTCTTACCTGTAAGAGCTCTCTCAGGCCACTCCCCTTATTGCTGCAAACAAGCTGTCATTATACAGAAATTGGTATTAATTTTTTAAAAATGCCAAATGTTCTTAATCAGATAAACAGCAATAAATTGGCAAAAGTCTGCAGAGGAAGAGAAACTCATTGACAGCTCTGAGTATGTTTGACTAATTAAGCTACACGCACATCAAAGTGGGAAACCTTGATCCAGCCAGGCCAAATGGTCAATTGCTTTGGATAGTACATTATAATGAGAGACTAGTCTAAACTATGTGAGAAAGGTCATGGGGTTACCTCGCTCAGCTAACATGTCCAGTATCATTGTCTTACAAAATGGCTGTTTCTTTTAAAATCATCTTCGATTCCCAAAATGCAACTTAAATTCATAACATGCCTGGATCTCAAGCTCTAGGGAACAACACACATTTAATCCATGACTTGCCAGTGTTCACTCAAATCAGACCATAAAAGATTAATCTTTCCACAAGGTTCCATCCTGTGAGTGTGTGTGTGTCTGTCTGTCTGTCTGTGTCTCTCTCTCTCTCTCTCTCTCTCTCTGTTTTTTTTTCTCGCTCTCTGTGTCTCGCTCTCTGTATGTGTCTCTCTGTCTCTGTCTCTGTCTCGGTCTCGGTCTCTGTCTCTGTCTCTCTGTCCCTCTGTCCCTTGAATGCCTCAGTCAGTGAGTGTAATTTATAGAAGAATGTTTTCTCTCTGTTACTCACACATGAACATCTTCCAACTTTCAGCCTTTGTGTTTTCCTAACAGTGTAAGTGTAATGACACATTCACTTCTGAGAACAGTCAAGATGAGGGAGCCGAGCTTCATAAATTCAAATCTGCTCAGTGTGGTATACAGGAAAATGTATCAGGATTGTTCTATCACGTGCATATGCCGCACAGCTTATTAAATTACAAGTTCTTTTTCTATTGAGTATGAGTTTTGTTGTGAGTCTTTGATATTAACCAACAATTTAGTTATCTGACATCCCAATGTGTCGGCACACCTCCAGCCTCTGACTTGAGGAGGAAGTACTGCCATACATTCCACAGGTGAACAAATGTTATCACCTTATTAACACCGATCCATTGACACTAAGAACCGATGTCCCCAATTCTTCTGAACAAACCACCCCCCCCCCCCCCCC
>NC_057719.1:25202966-25217385 GCF_004010195.1 Chiloscyllium plagiosum
ACAAACCACCCCCCCTCCCCCCCCCCCCCCCCCCACCCCCTTAGTCGAGTGCTTTCCTGCATTTCCCGAAGCAGATGTAAGGCTACCAACATTCTCATGGGCAGCATTTTTCCCTGAAACCAGTACCCACATCAAACGATGAAAGTGTAGTGCTGGAAAATCTCAGCAGGTCAGGCAGCATCCGAGGAGCAGGGGAATTGGGCATAAGCCCTTCATCAGCATTCTTCTGCTCCTCAGATGCTTTTCCAGCACCACACTCTCAACTCTGATCGCCAGCATCTGTTGTCCTCACTTTTTCTCCCAGGTGGTGTTTGATTACAGATTACATTACAGTGTGGAAACAGGCCCTTCGGCCCAACAAGTCTACACCGACCCGCCGAAGCAAACCCACCCATACCCCTACATTTACCCCTTACCTAACACTACGGGCAATTTAGTATGGCCAATTCACCTGACCCTGCACATCTTTGGACTGTGGGAGGAAACCGGAGCACCCGGAGGAAACCCACGCAGACACAGGGAGAACGTGCAAACTCCACAGTCAGTCGCCTGAGGTGTGTCAGTGAGAGCTTTGCTGTGTGCAAATTGGGCTGCCTGTAAGTTCCCAGTGGCCATAAAACATTTAATTAGTGAGGAGTTGAAGAGGATTTTTGTAAGTGTAGTTTTTTTGTTATTGCCCCTGGAGACACTTCAGCATTTTAAACTTGTCAAATCTAGTCAACTGAACAGGGAAGAAAAGGCTTTGGAATATCACCTGCTTACACTACTGCCATGGCTGCTGATTTTCAAAAAGGGTTTGCAAATTGTTAGGCAGAGGAGGGTGATTTTTTTTAATCTAACATGCCAAGTAGGACATCCATAGGACTGGGCGAAAGAATGTTTTACAGCCCAAGTTAAATTTGGAAAGATGTAAAAGCAGCAGTTGTACCTGATCTTGTCACAGCCTGTGCTAGGAGAAAAGAGGTTTGGTGGGTGGCCAGTTGAACATTTTTCTCTTTGATGTACATTGCCATTTTATTTTTTTCTCTTTGTAAGCAAACATGCAGCTTTGCTTATTGTAATAAGATCAGGTAAACGGCTTTAGTAAATATTAATAATTTACGAGAGATACTTTGGGAGGAGAACTCCTGAAACCCTAGACATCCTGCAGTTCCACATGATTTGATGTCACTATGATATAGCCCTTTATGCTTGTGCTCTGTAGCTGTACTTGGAGTAAAGGCACAATAATATCATTGCAATATCACTTCCCCTCTGTCTTCAGCGAGGATTACTTTGGATTTCTTCTCCCTATACTTTTTAAGTAATTCTCCTCCGGTTATTCTCCCATGAGCATGATTGCTCATTCAGGGTGAACACTGGGAAATTGACTTTTTTGTTTCGGATGTTGTCCTAGAAGCCAGTCATAAAACACACATAACTACTTGATACAATCCCATGCAAGGACTGCACAAAACACTACATAGGACAAACGGGAAGACAGCTAACGATCCGCATCCATGAACACCAACTAGCCACGAAACGACACGACCAGCTATCCTTAGTGGCCACACACGCAGATGACAAGCAACATGAATTCGATTGGGACAACACTACTATTATAGGACAGGCCAAACAGAGAACAGCCAGGGAATTCCTAGAGGCATGGCATTCATCCACAGATTCAATCAATAAGCACATCGACCTGGACCCAATATACCGACCACTGCAATGGACAGCTGGAACTGACAGCCGGAAGCGGCAGATTGAAATCATTATAAATGCCGGGAGAAACATCACAGAAGCGCTTCACAGGAGGCTCCCAAGCACTGAGGATGTCACCTAGACAGGGGACGAAACGTCTGCAACACAAATTCCCAGCTCGGCGAACAGAACCACAACAATGAGCTACAAATCTTCTCACAAACTTTGAACTACTTGATACATTTGGCAGGTTATCCCTGCATTACTTGTCTTGATGCTGAGGACTTTATGCCTCCTTTCCCCTACAGCACCAACACTGGATGCTATCACTTTATAAAATGTACTCCATATTCTGTGGAGTGTTTTAGTCCAGCAGTCCTCAGTGAGGACCCTCCAACTAATTATTGGGCCAATGCATAGAATACCTTTTAGGGCATGTGGAAGGAGACCATTCAGCCCATCAAGTCCACACTGACCCTCCAAAGAGCATTCCCCCTCACCCCCCTCCACCGACCCACCCTATTCCTGTAACCTCACACATCCCAGGGTTAACCCACCTAGCCTGCACACTATGGGCAATTTAGCCTGGGTAATCCACCTAACTTGCACATCTTTGGACTCTGGGAGGAAATCCATGCAGATCCTGGGAGAATGTGCAAACTCCACACAGATAGCCGCCCGAGGCTGGAATCGGACCCGGGTCCCTGGTGCTGTGAGGCAGCAGTGCTAAGCGCTGAACCACTGCACTGCCCCATGTACTTTGAGGCATATGAGAGACCAAGACTTCCCTGTAATGAGTATCCCTTGCAGGCCTGTAAGAAAAAAAATTGGTATGGGTGAGATGAAAGAGGGGAGGCCATTTAGAATGGCAATGACATGAAAGTACAGGTAAAATCTATTGACTCTCAACATTTTAGTTGGAAAAGCTGATCCTTGGAAAAGGAGTTCACTGTTGCAAGTTGGTAATTGCTTTATCCCAGGGCCTAGCTCCTGACACACATGCTCTGTTGCTCTTCTTAAAGGCATAATTAATCCTTTTTCCACACTTGTATCCAAATCCTATGGTACACATTTCATGAAATGTATCCTGATAAAAAGGTTGGCCTATTGATACATACAGATAAACAAAATTCATAATGGCTTGATCCTACACTGCATTTCTGAATAATTTACAATAGGGATACCACCTGTGGATTTGCTTTGATTTTAATTTAGCATTGAAGATGATTATTTATCTTTATTCATTTCAGTCCACTTAATACGTTAAGAACATTGATGGAACATTTTGAAGGAGGCTGCTAGGAGTATCAATCCTGAAGCTGCAGTTGCTCAACGTGTGCCAGACCTCAACCTCACCTACTGATTACTCCTATATTCTGGTCATAGATCTTGTCCAATGTTCATAGATCCAGTTAAAGTTGATATAAATGGTTTTTATTTTAGATCATGGCCATTGTACAGCACAGCTTGTTGCAACTAGTCATAATTCTGAACATGGCTGAAAATGTGTTGCTGGAACAGTGCAGCAGGTCAGGCAGCATCCAGGGAACAGGAGAATCGACGTTTCGGGCATAAGCCCTTCTTCAGGACTAATTCTGAACATACATAGTATGTATTTGCCTTTTGGAACAAAATTTATACGTGTCAGCAAAAGGTCAAACTCATCATTCCCAATTGCTCCGAAAGCTGAATAATCGTCTACTTATATTTCCCAGCCCCACAATCTCTCACAGGCAAGAATATACAACTGTTAATTCTCCAGTAGAAGGTTCTGCTTAAACCATATTTGGAATATTGAGTAGTTTTGGGCTCCATATCTAAAATGATGTGTTGGTGTTTTGAGGGGTTCCGGAGGGGATTTAAGAAAGCTATCTCCAGAATGAAGGAATTGTCACATTGAGGACTCTGGGTCAATACTTGGTGGAATTCAGGCAGATGAGGTGGATCTGATTGAAACTTAAGAATACTGAAAGGCCTTGCTAAAGTGGATGTGGAGAAAATGTCTCCACTAATAGGGCAGACTAGAACTCAAGGGCACAGCCTTTGTGAAGGGATGACCCTTTAGAACTGAGATTAGGTGGAATTTTTCAACCAGAGCATGGTGCCTCTGTGGAGACTGAGTCATTGAGTGTATTTAAGACAGAGATAGATAAGTTTTTGATTAGTAAGGGGATCAAGGGTTATGGGGAGAGGGCAGCAGAATGGGGTTAAGAAATGCATCAGCCATGATCAAATGGTGGAGCAGATTCTACTTCTATACCTTTTATGGTTTTAAAACATTTCAGCTGTGTTTAAAACTTCACCCTTATCAGCAGCCACTCAACTGGGAAGATTTTCAGCTGGTTAAAAATGACGTGAGGTCTTTTTGTTACTGTTAGTGAGTTATTACTTTGTGTAGTAAATAGGATAATGAATTTATACTACACAAAAGGAGATCATTAGATCCATTGTGCTTGCATCATTCCTTTGATAGCTCGTTCCAATCGCCTGCTCTTTAACCATAGTCAACCACAGCCTTGTCATTCTTTCCTCCTCAAGAATTTCTTTTTTGGATGTTACGGTTGAATTTGCTCCCCCCTCTTTCTTTTTTGGGCAGTGTATTCCAGGTAAACATGAGGCACAATGTGAAATAAAGCTTTATAGTATTGCAACTCTGGTTATTTTGTCAGATTATTTTAGCTATATATACCCTGCACCATCAAATAGCTCAGGATCATAACAGTAATGGTACTGTGAAGGCCACCGTGTCATTTTATATTATGAAAAGAATAAGTTGATCTCAGTGAGCATGGACATTGTGCTCTTTGAGTGAGCACAGGTCACCGTTATTCTTAGAGTGAGATTGCCTCACACTGTTTAGAATTGCACTTAATCACTGGCTCAATTCTGAATCCACAGGCCTTCTGTATGTGCTTTGAGCCTTAACAGGCTTCTAGAATGCAGGATCTTTTCCGGCCTGGCTGACCCCACAAGCCCCTGTTGTCAAACAGAAATCACTGATGATAATCCGGGGCATGGGTCCCAGTTTATAAGCTCCACTGTCTCAACAACAACAATTCATATTTACATAGCACCTTCAACACAGTTAAAGCTCTAAAGACATCTCACAGGAGCCTCATCAAACAGAATTTGACACTGAGTTATCCAAAGAAATATTGGGCAGAAAATGTGGCCAAAGAGGCAGACTTTACAATATGTCTTAAAGGAGGAGAAAGGCAGAGAAATTTCAAGGATGAAGTGTGTATATGCAGCTGAATCATCGAATCCCTACAGTGTAAAAAGAGGCCTTGGGTCTGCACCAACCCACCTAAGAGCATCCCATCCAGACTGCTGCCCTATCCCCTTAACTCCGCGTATACCATGGCAAAAGTGAGTGCTGCAGATGCTGGAAACCAGAGTCTAGGTTAGAGTGGTGCTGGAAAAGCACAGCAGGTCAGGCAGCATCCGCGGAGCAGGAAAATAGACGTTTCGGGCAAAAGCCCTTCATCAGGAATGATGGACGTCCATTCCTGATGAAGGACTTTTGTCCAAAACGTCGATTTTCCTGCTCCTCGGATGCTGCCTGACCTGCTGTACTTTTCCAGCACCACTCTAATCGAGACTCCGTGTATACGATGGCTAATCCACTTAGCTTGGCGAAAGTGAGGACTGCAGATGCTAGAGATTAGAGTCAAGAGTGTGGTGCTGGAAAAGCACAGCATGTCGGGCAGCATCCGTGGAGCAGGAGAGTCAATGTTTCAGGCAAAAGTCCTTCACCAGGAATGATTCCTGATGAATACCTTTTGCCAGAGACATTAATCCACCTAGCTTGCACATCCCTGGACACTGGGGTAATTTACCATGGCCAATCCATCTTTGGACTGTGGGAGGAAACTGGAGCACCAAAAGGACACCTATGCAGATACAGGGAGAATGTGCAAATTCCACCCAGACAGTCACCCAAGGCTGGAATCAAACCCATGTTTAAAATTGAGGAGCTGACATAGGTCAGCAAGCACAAGTGATAGCTAAATTAAACTTGAGTTGAAGTATGGGTTGTTGACTGTGAGCCTTAATGCACCATGTTCTGATTGCCACCAAGACTGCTTGAGGAAGCTTCATCATCTGCACAGTTCAGCAACACAGTAACAGTCACATTTTCCAGTCATGGCATAGCTTTTGTTCTGGTCCATTTTTTTCTCTCCCTGGTTGGTCTGTTTGTTGAACTGTCTCTCTCAGCAGCGGGACCTCTTAGTACTAACTCGTGTGTCAGAAATGAGAAATTTATGATATAATATGTTTTATGAAAGTCACTAGTTTCAAAAATATATATTATTTTGTTTATAGTAGAGACCATTTGTCTCAGATTCTTAAAATATTCTGGGGAATTAAAAAAAATAATGTACACATTTTGGAGATCTTGGGAGTGTGATGTAACATTCCCCACTTGCCTGGATAGGTGCAGTTCCAGCAACATTCAAGAAGTTTGATGCCATCCAGAAACCCTCTTGATTCCCGTCTTGATTAGCTCTTTAGTTATCGAGCATAGTACAATACAATACAGGAATGGGCCCTTTGACCCACCATGTTTGTGCTGACCATGATACCATTCTAAACTAATGCCATCTGCCTGCATATGGTCAGTCTCCCTCTGTTCCCTACCAATTCATGCCTTTGTCGAGCTGCCTCTTCCACATTGCTATTGTCTCGACCATCTCCTCTGGCAGCGGATTCTAGGCCCTCATTCCCACTGTGTTTAAAAAAAAAACAAAATTGCCTTGCACATCTGCTTTTGAACGTTTCCCCTTCTCAGCTTAAACCCATGGCTCCTAGTACTTGAAATTTCTGCCCTGGGAAAACGACTACTATCCTATCCATGCCTCTCATAATTGAAATGCTTCTATCAAGTCACCACTTCAGAATTTGCTTCCTCCATTGTGGATGCACTGCAGTGTATACCAATTACAAAATGCACTGTGCTTATCAACGCTGTTTGAGAGCACGTTGCAAACCCATGAACTCTAACACCTAGAAGGATAAAGACAGCAAATGCGTGGGAAGCCACTCAAAGCAACTCACCATTTTGACTTGGGACTACATAGCTGTTAAAACTTTATTGTTAAGGGGTTGAACTCCTGAAAATCCCTGCTTAAACCATATGTCATGTTGTGGTTTGAAAAAAAAACGCTCATTATCATCAATTAGGGATGAGCAATAAATGTTTCCCTTACTAGTAATACCTAGTGTCAATTTAAGGTTTTTGACCCAGTAACAGTTAAGGGAAGATGATGTAGTTGCAAGTGAAAATGGTTCATGGCATAAAGGTGAGTTTCCACCCATCTGTTGTCCTTGTTCCTTTAGGTGATAGAGGTTGCAGGTTTGGAAGCTGCTGTCGAAAATACCTTGGTTGAGTGGAACTAAGTGCAGAGTATATTCATGTTCCTACTGTCTGTGGAAAAAAAACAGGACAATTTGCACTCATACATGTAGCTTCCAGTACAGCTAAGTGTACCACACTCCAAGCTCGACTGACTGTCCTTAATTAATTTTTTTTTAAAACCCAAAGAACTGCGGATGCTGAAAATCTGAAACAGAAACAAAAATAGCTGGAGCAACTCAGCAGTACTGACAGCATCTTTGGAGAGAATGTTTTTGAGTTAATGTTTTGGTTTCAGTGACCCTTCAGAACTGATTTTCTCCCAGCTATTTCTGTTCTTGAATCCATGATTGGTTTTCAGGGTAATTCTTTGGAAGCTTCAGATTACTTAGCAAATGTTGTCCAATTGCAGAATTGAATCTAATGTTAGATATTGTGTTATGAGTTTTCAAGTGCAGGTTGGTTGGATACTATCATGCATTGCTTGTTGCAAGCAGCCAAGATACAATTCACCAGTCTTTGGGACATCCACCCTACATACTTGGCACAACACCAGCACATAAATTCATACACTACATTACAGGCTTGTGTGATAGGCAGCACATTTTTTTTTTGGGTTGACTGCAGCATCCTATTTAGTGGTAAACACCAATGAAACAACAATTCAATAAAAGCCTGGTAGCCACATGCTGGATCATTTCTTAGGGCAACACCATGACCAATCTTGCTGGTTTAAAATTTAAACAATGCTTGTCAGTTGTTATTTAATTGGTGCATTCTTGAAGGCAACACCTCTACCAATTGGAGTCCTGCCAATCAATCAGCAGTCTCCTCTCATGCAAAATGAATGTTGATTTTCCCCTTTAAATTGGTATTCTTGTGAATTGTCCTGATGAGTGCAAGATAAAAAGCTTAACTGAAGTGTCCTCCTTTTAGACAATACTCCAGATTCTGTAGTACCACACAACTGTTTCAGACACTCATTAAAACCCACCTTTTAAAACAAGGATTTGGTCATCTGCCTTAATAGCTTCTAATTTGGGTCAGTGTCATGTTTTGTTTTATTATCTTTAAAAGTGCTACATAAATGCAGGCTATCATTGTTGTTTTGGTGTAGCTATGTCTCTGCATGGATGTGAAACTGTAGGTATACACTGTAGGTATTACTAGTCAGATGCTAACTGACCTGGTGTATACTTCCAGTTTTCTCAATTCATCGTACGATTTGGCCAGCAGCAATTCAAACCCAATAAGAAAGCTGGAATCTTGAACACTTGAGTTATGGCATTTCCAAATTGTGTTTTTGTAGATTCTGCACAAATCTTTCAATTCCATTTTATTGTCCATACAGCAAAATTAGATTGGATACCTAACTCTTGGGACACTGATATGATAGAAACTTTTAAAAAGATACAGCAGACATGCCAATACAGGCAGTTCTCCTATAAGGCGCGTTCATTAAACTTGATTTTGTTGTAACACAAATTGTGAATTGTGAGTGTTTTTATTTTATAAAGCGAACTCCTGTTTGCTGTTATGTGATTCCATTCCCGGCATTAGCTGAACAGAAAACCGTTTTGCGTGTCTACATTTGTAGTGTAGGAATTGTAGTCTACACTTAGAAGGAACTTTATTTCAAACTGGGGGTGAATCTGGATGAGGACTGGACTCCGCATCGGCATCATGTGGTCAGTCAGCTTATGCGCTTACTGGTGAAGAGCTTTGTGAAAGGTACAGTGTTGTAGTTAGTGATTTTAGTGTTACATTTACTGTATTTCATTAAAATATGATTTAAAGATTTTATTAGTTGTGATATCGTTTGTCTTAGGCTAACTACTATTTTTGATTCAATTTTTACTGATGTGTTTGGCCCCTCACCCTGTTTTTCCCATAGGCCCGATTATTTGTATCGCATGATTTTTTTTTTATAACATGGTGCCGTACAGCAGCGCAACTGCAGTGTTATAGGAGAACTACCTGTATGTGCATATAGAGAAACACAATGTTAGAGTTGTTCAAGGCAGGACAAAAGAAAGTATATTGGAACACCTATTCCCTTGTTTTTGAAGGCTGGAATAGGATAACAATGAGAAAAGGTCATGGGCCAGACGTGTTAAATGTTGTTACAAGGCAGCAGTGACTGGGTTCAAAATCTAGTGAATTGATCCTTTTCACAATTGGACTGAGGTAAGAAGCATTGAACAATGCAGGAAGTCTATGAGAAGGCTTTAGAAAGACAATGTGCGCTGCTCCAAAACATAAGAGAAAGCAGGAGACAATTCAGTGGGGGACAGCTAAAGTCATTATTTAGAAGAGAAAGTGGAAGAGTGACTTGAATTGATGCTGTTCCTGATGTCAACCTTATTGGATTTGGCTAGGAGGCTAAAAGATGTGATTTGGTTGGAATGTGTGGAAGAGATCACCTGGTGCACCATGAGAGACCTAAGGACAGAGCAGTGATCCCCACCACTGTCCGTCGCTCTTTACAGGAATGAAAAGGGACCCTGCTTGCAGTTCTTCTAATGGCCTTTTTTTTTAGAACATGCAGCAGTGTCAAATCTTGCATTTTATTTTGTCCCACTGACTGGTAACAGTAGATGTCACCGAAGCTACTGTGTAATACTGGCCCAGTCTGGTCTGGTTTGGTATTGGTTGTGTTTCTAATTAATTATGTATTCTGTTTTGAGCTCAATTTCTGTTGAAATGTGTACAAGTCTACTAGCCATGCTATACACAGTACATTTTGCTCTGGACTGGGGTAGAATACTTGATAGATATTTTCCAAATATTCTGTTCAAAGATGTCGATATACACTTTTGGAACATTAGGATTTGAGAGGCTGGAAATAGGAAGATAATGCAGTTGAATGCATAGAACTGATGTAAGAGGGAGCGCTGCAGGTATCTGTATCATTAGGATCTCTTCAAGAGCAGGAGGGACCTATATGAGCTGATAGGGTTGCAGCTAAACTGGAGGGTCACCAATATCCCTACAGGGAGGTTTGCTGCTGCCATTCTGAAGGGTTTAAACAAGTGTGGCGGGGGTTGGGAACCAGAGCAGTCGGTCAGAGTGTTTGAAGAGAAGAGAGGGGCTAAATCAAGTATGGGAAGGACAGGCAGGGACAGATTAATGAACACAGTGGACACTTTACTCAATCTTACTGATCTACCTCTGCCAGATTTCCCCTCATACCTTCATCATTTTTATTGTTTAATTTTAACTTCAGATTGACCTACCTTTTATATTCAAATATAAAATTAAATTATATCGAATTTATGTTCACTCATTCCTAAAGATTCTTTTATAACAAGATAATTAATTGGTTATTTTTTTTTGTTCCATAATACTAGATCTAAAGTTCTTTGGTTGACAATAGACAATAGGTGCAGGAGTAGGCCATTCTGCCCTTCGAGCCTTTCAATATGATCATGGCTTATCATCCTTAATCAGTATCCTGTTCCTGTCTTATCTCCATAACCCTTGATTCCACAATCCTTGAGAGCTCTATCCAACTCTTTCTTAAATGAATCCAGAGACTGGGCCTCCACTGCCCTCTGGGGCAGAGCATTCCACACAGCCACCACTCTCTGGGTGAAGAAGTTTCTCCTCATCTCTGTCCTAAATGGTCTACCCCGTATTTTTAAGCTGTGTCCTCTGGTTCGGCACTCACCCTTCAGCGGAAACATGTTTCCTGCCTCCAGAGTGTCCAATCCTTTAATAATCTTATATGTCTCAATCAGATCCTCTCTGTCTTCTAAACTCAAGGGTATACAAGCCCAGTCGCTCCACTCTTTCAATGTAAGGTAGTCCCGCCATTCCAGGAATTGACCTCGTGAACCTACGCTGCACTCCCTGAATAGCCAGAATGTCTTTCCTCAAATTTGGAGACCAGAACTGCACACAGTACTCCAGGTGTGGTCTCACCAGGGCCCTGTACAACTGCAGAAGGACCTCTTTGCTTCTATACTCAATCCCTCTTGTTATGAAGGCCAGCATTCTATTAGCCTTCTTCACTACTTGCTGTACCTGCTTGCCTTCAATGACTGGTCAAAATAGACAAAGTCTTTTTCCTGGGCTCGGGGAGTCCAGAACTAGAGGGCATAGGTTTAGGGTGAGAGGGGAAAGATGTCAAAGAGACCTAAGGGGCAACTTTTTCACGCAGAGGGTGGTACGTGTATGGAATGAGCTGTCAGAGGATGTGGTGGAGGCTGGTACAATTGCAACATTTAAGAGGTATATGAATAGGAAGGGTTTGGAGGGATATGGGCCGGATGCTGGCAGGTGGGACTAGATTGGGTTGGGATATCTGGTCGGCATGGACGGGTTGGACCAAAGGGTCTGTTTCCATGCTGTACATCTCTATGACTCTATATGGTGTGTGTGTGTGTGTGAATTTTATAAGGATATCCTTCAGGTAATGAACATAATAAATGCTAAAAGACATGTATTAGTCAAAACAAAAGAAAGCCAAACAGCAGAGATGAAACATCAGTCAGCACTGTGGATCAAAATATCCTCCCAGGCACAAGCAGTGCCCAATTATGACAAAAGAAAGCTATCACTTTAAAATGCTAAAGCACTTTTAGATGAAGCAGGGCACAGTTTAGAACTGCCAAACGCCAAAATGCATACTCGTATAGAGATGTTAAATTGATAGCAGCATCACTGTTGGAAGGCATTCCTAGGGGAAATTGATGATTCAACCATTTGACAGAACCTGTTCATGTAAATGGACATTAGCTTTCAGGCTGTTACCAGTATATGAGCACAACAACAGTAAGGTTATCCTAGAGTGCAGCTGAAATAGAATGCAAAGCTGAGCATTTGATGCGCAAGGGAAATTGGTTAAGGATTCAAGTGAAGTGTTTATTTTTTTTCTCTAACTTTATCAATCTCCAGGGCAACAGCAGTTGAAAAACTGCAGGAAAGGGACAAAAGCCAGCATAAGTTCAGCTTTGTACATGGAGCCAAGGAAGAATTGATGAGCAATTTTTAAATTATTCTGCATACTTCAATTGTAATTTTTTTTAAATTGCTACACGATGGCAGGTCAGCTTGGCCTCCACTATTTGGGAAGTTATGTCCCAGACAAATACATCTACAGGAAATGTCACTGCCTCTAGAAAGTTGAACCCCAGGTGTCAAACTCAATTAGTGTTGGAGTGACTGCTCTGTATCTGGGAAGCAGAAAATTATGGTGGCAACATGTTTTAGGAGGTGATTAGCAGTGTACAGGCAAGAGAATGAAAGAGTGCCAAACTGGCAGGCAGCGCAGAAGTCTCCTGAACCACAGTCTCTCCTGGTTGCTGCTTAGTTTCCATTTTGGACACTGCATGAAGGAAACAGTATCTCGTGGCAGTGCAATAAAGCACCACAGATCATTGAGCTGCACAGGAGGACAGCAACAAGAGTAGAAGTGCAATACAGATAGGGGATATCATACTCGAGGGATCAGACAGATGCCTCGGCGGCAATAAACATGACGCCAGGGTCAAAGAATGTCATGATGTAATTGCCATTACAGAAGTATGGCTAGAGAGTGACCAAGACTCTGAACTGAATATTCTAGGTTTAGGAAGGACCAGTGAAAAGGAAAGATGATGGTGTTGCACTGATACTGGTGAGGTCAGTGCATTAACAACAGAGGATTTGAGATTCGAAGAACAATGTGTGAAGTCTAGATTCGAGTGGTGCTGGAAAAGCACAGCAGGTCAGGCAGCATCCAAGGAACAGGAAAATCGATGTTTTGGGCAAAAGCCCTTCATCAGGAATCCTTTTGCCCGAAACATCAATTTTCCTGCTCCTCAGATGCTGCCTGACCTGCTATGCTTTTCCAGTACCACTCTAATCTAGACTCTGGTTTCCAGCATCTGCAGTCCTCACTTTTGCCCAATGTGTGAAGTCTGTTTGGGTAAAATTAAAAACAGCAAGAAGCAGCAAATATTGGTAGTTGTTGTTATGGGCCTGTAAACAGCAATGGTACTAATCAAGAGATCAGAAGCATTTAGAGGAGCAGTAATCATAGGTGATAACAATTTGTGCGTAGATTAGGTAAACCCAATGAGCACTGATCCTGTGAAGGATGAGTTTCATAAGTATATTATGGATGATTTTCCAGACCAGTAAGTTAATGAACCAACCAGAGTGAGGCTTTAGCTCAGGAGTCTTTGACAAGGAGGTTGAGTGAAGTGATTACGCCACAGTTGAAGAGGGTGAAGACATGACTGCCAAGCTGGTTCAGTGTGCTACGTGCTTGGTGTGGGAGGTCAATGACTCTGGTGTGTCTGGCTCGTATAAGTGTGGAAATAGTGTGCACGTTCAACTACTGACAGAGCATATTGCAGCACTGATGAAAGAACTCGAGGACCTTAGGCTCATCCGAGAGAACGAGATCTTTCTGGACAAGACCTTCAGCGTACCAGAAGAGAGCAGACGATGAGGAAGGCAGAGAGGAGACAGGTGCAAGAGACCCCAGGGGAAGTACCTGTCAGGAACAAGTTGAATCTTTTGGAAACAGTAGAGACAGATGACACTGCCAGTCTGCGAGGTGGCCAGGTCTGTCAATCAAAAGTTGGCAGACAGAGCGGAAGAGTCGAACATCGCACAGAGCCGTGGTAATAGGGGACTCCATAGTGAGAGAAACTGACCGGGGTTTTCGTGGCAGCAGACGCGACTTAAGGATGGTGTGTTGCCTTCCTGGTGCCTGGGTTAAAGACATCACAGACAGAGTGCAGGAAATCCTCAAGGACGAAGGTGAAGAGCCAGAGGTGGTGGGACACGTCGGCACAAATGATGTCGGGAAGAAGAGGAGGAATATACTACAGCGGGACTTCGGAGAACTAGGAAGAAGGCTGAAAAGCAGGACGTCCAAGGTGGTTATCTCCGGTTTGCTTCCAGTTCCTCGGGCAGGAGAGGCCAGAAACAGGGAGATAATGGACTTGAACGTGTGGCTGGGGAACTGGTGCAGGAAGCAAGGATTTAAATTCTTGGATCACTGTGGTATGTTTTGTGGTAAGCATAAATTCTACAAGACAGACGATCTGTACCTTAATAGGTTAGGGACCAGCATCTGCCTTCCTGTTCTTGCCACCAAAGTGGATAACCATACATTTATCCACATTAAACTACATCTGCCATGCATCTGTCCACTCCCCTAACCTGTCCAGGTCACCCTGTAATCTCCTAACATCCTCCTCACATTTCACCCTGCCACCCAGCTTAGTATCATCAGCAAATTTGCTAATGTTACTATTAATATCATCTTCTATATCATTAATATATAGTAAAAAGCTGCGGTCCCAGCACTGATCCCTGCGGTACCCCACTGGACACCGCTTGTCATTCCGAAAGGGAGCCGTTTATCACTACTCTTTGTTTCCT
>NC_057719.1:25217812-25220159 GCF_004010195.1 Chiloscyllium plagiosum
CAATTCAATTCTTCTGCCATTTCTTTGTTCCCCGTAATATATTCCCCTGTTTCTGTCTTCAAGGGCCCAATTTTAGTCTTAACCATTTTTTTGCCTTTCACATACCTAAAAGAGCTTTTACTATCCTTCTTTATATTTTTGGCCAGTTTACCTTCGTACCTCATTTTTTCTCTGCGTATTTCCTTTTTAGTAATCCTCTGTTGTTCTTTAAAAGCTTCCCAGTCCTCCATTTTCCCACTCATCTTTGCTATGTTATACTTTTCTCTTCTAACTTTATATGTTTCTTAACTTCCCTCTCAGCCACAGCCATCCCTGCCTTCTCATAGGATCTTTCTTCCTTTTTGGAATGAACTGATCCTGCATCTTCTGCATTCTACCCAGAAATATCTGCCATTGTTCCTCCACTGTCATCCCTGCTAAGGTATTGCACCATTGAACTTTGGCCAGTACCTTCCTCATAGCTCTATAGTTCCCTTTATTCAACTGAAATATTGTCACTACCGATTGTACCCTCTCCCCTTCAAATTGCAGACTGAAGCTTATTGTATTATGGTCACTACCTCCTAATGGCTCCTTCACTTCGAGATCCCTGATCAATTCTGGTTCGTTGCACAATACCAGATCCAGAATTGCCTTCTCCCTGGTAAGCTCCAGCACCAGTTGTTCTAAGAATCCATCTCTGAGGCACTCCACAAAGTCTCTTTCTTGAGGTCCAATACCATCCTGATTCTCCCAGTCTATATGCATGTTGAAATCCCCCATAAAATTTGTAGTAAAATCTTTGCGACAGGCCAATTTCAGCTCCTTATTCAACTTACACCCTACATCCATACCACTGTTTGGAGGCCTGTAGATAACTCCCAAGAGGGTCTTTCTATCCTTAGAATTTCCCAGCTCTATCCATACGGACTCTACATCCCCTGATTCTAGGTCCACCCGCCCAAGGGACTGAATATCATCCCTTACCAACAGGGCCACCCCACCCCCTCTGCCCGTCAGTCTGTCCTTACGATAGCATGTATAGCCTTGAATATTCATTTCCTCAGGCCCTGGTCACCCCTCAGCCTCAGCTCCAGGGAAAACCGCCCCAGCCTGTTCAGCCTCTCCCTGTAGCTCAGATCCTCCAACCCTGGCAACATCCTTGTAAATCTTTTCTGGACCCTTTCAAGTTTGCTGCTTAAATTTGTGCATGTGGATTTATCTCTACCAATGCATGCAAAATTTGCTATAAACTTAGTGAAGGGGGGAACAACGATCACTATCTCCTGTCCGTGCCCACCCCATTGACTGCCTTCCCTCCCCCTCTCCACTCTTTATCTCC
Organism: Chiloscyllium plagiosum; assembly: GCF_004010195.1. Classification (NCBI taxonomy): domain Eukaryota; kingdom Metazoa; phylum Chordata; class Chondrichthyes; order Orectolobiformes; family Hemiscylliidae; genus Chiloscyllium; species Chiloscyllium plagiosum. The sequence goes on from NC_057719.1 coordinate 25,219,134, forward strand.
ACCCCCTCATTCAATCCAATTCTCTCTCACTTTCTCACACCCCCTACTGAATTCTGTTTCAATAGCGAGCTTCTTTTATATACGTGCACAGTTTCTTTGCATATGATGTCACTGAATTGCTTCAAGATTACATAGGTTTTCTGGAACTATCCGCATGTATAATTGCAAGGAATATTAGTAATCAGCACTCACTGGCTAACTTGGATGTTGCTGTCCTGTGATAAGCTTGTCCTCCTTCTCTCAGGATTTGTTTTTGTCTCTTCCTGGTATCTGCTTCTAGAAAAATGTTAATAACTTTCTAAAAAGTCAAATTATCCTTTTGTCTGTAATATAACTCCCACGGATTAATCAATAATTCCAATAGCAGTTGGAATTCTGCTTTCAACATACCATAGTCACAGTTGTCCATGAATCTGTAGATGTTGCTTATGAAATTGCCTATGGATTTTCTTGGATGCAAGTTGTTGTGTTGAACCTTGTGAACAAACACATTTTTGAATGAACAAGTTAAAATAATTATCAAAAGCTGTTAGAACTTCAAAAGTATTTGTCCTTTCTTTCTTGTTTTAACAAATTTGTGATGTTATTTCTTATAGGTCCTTTGGAATTGCTGAGTTTGAGTTTTAGTTCTGCACGTTAAGAATTGTTTTTCTTGCCTGAGAATTATTTTAAATTTTAAGTGATAGGATCTTGTATTTCTAGCTTTTAACTTTGCATTAATCCCCTGGCTAGGCGACATCATCAGGCCGATAGGTTGATAGAACCTATCAACAAAGACGGCATACTTAAACTACTGGACTTGTGCCTCACAACACACTTCACATTCAACAACCAGATATACGAACAAATCAACGGAACACCCATGGGCTCACCGATCTCGGGACTCATAGCAGAGGCAGTTATGCAAAGGTTAGAACAAACAGTCCTACCACAAATTCAACCCAAACTCTGGGTCAGATATGTCGATGACACGTTTGTAATCATTAAAAACACAGAAATAGAGAAAACACACCGGACCATCAACGC
>NC_057719.1:25220276-25289631 GCF_004010195.1 Chiloscyllium plagiosum
GCTCGTTGTTGTGGTTCTGTTCGTCGAGTTGGAGGTTTTTGTTGCAAACGTTTCGTCCCCTGACTAGGCGACATATCAGTGCTTGGGAGCCTCCTTCGAAGCGCTTCTTTGGTGTTTCCTCCGGTGTTTATAGTGGTCTTTCCCTGCCGCTTCCGGTTGTCAGTTTCAGCTGTCCTCTTTAGTGGTTGGTATATTGGGTCCAGGTCGATGTGTTTGTTGATGGAGTTTGTGGATGAATGCCATGCCTCTAGGAATTCCCTGGCTGTTCTCTGTCTGGCTTGCCCTATGATAGTAGTGTTGTCCCAGTCGTATTCATGTTGCTTGTTGTCTGCGTGTGTGTGAATTTGACTGGGACAACACTACTATCATAGGGCAAGCCAGACAGAGAACAGCCAGGGAATTCCTAGAGGCATGGCATTCATCCACAAACTCCATCAACAAACACATCGACCTGGACCCAATATACCAACCACTACAGCGGACAGCTGAAACTGACAACCGGAAGCGGCAGGGACAGACCACTATAAACACCGGAGGAAACATCAAAGAAGCGCTTCGCAGGAGGCTCCCAAGCACTGATGATGTCGCCTAGCCAGGGGACGAAACGTTTGCAACAAAAACTTCCAGCTCGGCGAACAGAACCACAACAACGAGCACCCGAGCTACAAATCTTTTCACAAACTTTGCATTAATGCAATGTTGTTTTGCTCTCTCACTTAGGGAAAACCTTTACCTCATAATAGCAAGGCTATTTTATGTTTTTGACTTTGCAAAATAGTACTGTTATGTTTTCCAAAATGCTTTATGTTAATTAATGATGCTGTATTTCTCAACTGCTTACTGTGTCTTTCCATCATTTTGTGGGCAGAATTCCAGCCTTCTGCAACCAAAGTGAAGGTTCTCTAAATTTTTTCAGAGGCATAACATCTACACTTCATCCACAGCATTTTTGCAAACAAAGTCGTATACCTTAGTGCAATAATTGCAATTAAAATTATTGATCTTCCATTCTTTACAACAATCTTAAAAATCTTCTCATTATTTTCTTCTGTTGGCCTCTCTCTTCATTATATTTTAAAATTATTTTTATTTTAAATCTTTGTCACATTAAATCTACTTCACAGTGTTCCTCCGGAACTGAGACCTCAGTATAACTTAAATCAGTGGCCTTTAACTTTGCTATTCTGGCTGTGTGGCAACACATTGTGAATGGGAGGTAATCCTTTCTTAACTGCAACATTTTGCAGACTGATTCTTCATACTATTAATTTAAAATTTTCCTTTGCTTTACGAGAATGTTCAACTTTACTCAAGGAGTTCCAGAATAATAGATGTCTCCCAGCAGAACCTTGAAACCCTACAGTGTCTTGTTCTACAAAGACACTGTAATTGCCACGTGACTAATTTTCCTTTAAGTTCCTATTAGCACTAACTGCTTCTCTTGTGTTTTTTCTTAACCAGGTCTGAAGTGAAAGTTTTAGCTTGGAGTGCTGTTTCTATCTTGTTATTCCTTACTCAAATTTGCTAATTTGCTTGTTTGTTCAAACAGTTACAAATGGAGACTGGATACTTTTTAAAAGCTGTAGCATTGAAAGCAATAAACTCACGAGTCTTAAAATTTGTTTCTCCCTGGTCCATTGGACATTTTCCCACAGTTGTTACCTTGTTGTTTGAACAATGATATTCATGTTGTATATGCTGAAAAATTAGCTAATTAAAGTAAAACAGAGAATAGAAGCTGAGTTAGACCATTCAGTCCACAAAGCGTTCTCTGTCATTCAAGGTACTCTTAGCTGATCCCTCATCTCAAAGCCTTAGTCCTGCTCTATCTATATATCCATTGACATCTTTAGCCTCGAGGAATCTATCTATTTCTTCTAGTAGGTGTTATGCTGTCATCAATCCACCTTTCAAGACTGAGACTAAGGACTTGTTTTGTTCACATCTGTTGAAGATATGCCACTAGTGAGTCTTAATAAAAATGGATACTTGTCTTAGCAAGACATGGATTATTGGTTGATAGCCATAGATATATATGATGTAAACTTAGCTATCTTGTCTAACCAAATCAATCAGGAGACCGTGCTGCTGATTATGTGACATAATCAGATTGGGTAGAACTTAATGCAGTCTCCAACATTAACCCTTTCAAAATCTTTATCCTATATAATCCCACAACTGCAGCGACTTCGCATTATCTTTTAGAAGAATTCCACAGGTTTGATAATTGACCTGATTTAGAATTTTGGAATTCCAGGGATCCTTCTGACCTTTATTCAGAATGTGTGCGCGAGTGGGTGGTGACTGGGTGAGGACAGGTTTATTTGGAGCTATGATGCTCAATGTGATTAAAGAAAGCATCAAAATTTCCTATTGAGGCTTCTGTTTGAACAATAGGCACTTGGGCAAAGCACCCTTTGACCTATTGCTCACAGAACATATTTCACCAAGGGCTCTCTGAAAGGAAAAAATAAGTGACACAATTACTGAAAAGAGAAGGTTAATAAGATTTTACATGCAGGATCTAAGAATAATTTGAAGGAAACATACATCTTAATATTGTCCGTTGCATCTCTTGTGTCTAAGCTGTCAACAGAAGTTTGGAATAATGAAAACATTGGCATCTATGCATAATGTTTCTGCATTCTCTTCCCTTCAGGTTGCATACAACAATCGGCTTTAAACTGCAGAACTGGGTTGGCCTTCCTTCCTGGGCTCTAACCAAACATTTGCATTTACAGCGATGGTCTAGGAATATATTTAGTTGTCTTTCATGTCCACACTTCAAACAGAACCAGTATTCAGAGGATGACTGTGTGAGCAGTCCTTGAGAATAGTTTTTTTAAAGAAATGCAAGAACAATTGAACTGCATTATCTCTTTGAAATAAACAGCTTTTATTTGCTTGGCTTGTATTTTTCTGTGTTTTTCACACTCTGGAGGTTTGTGCAGTATTCTATGAGAGATGGTATCAAGTAAAACATTTGCAATTCTCTACTCCTTTTGAAGCACGCCTTTACACTTACTGAGCCATGACTAAAGCTCTGTCATCTTTGTGACTTAGGTCAAATTTTGTTTGACATTCCCATGAAGGTCCTTGAGATATTGCATGATTCAAGATGTCATATAAATGCAAGTTGTTATTTCAGTATCTAGTATATGGTCTCCACTGACTGATGTAACTGGATTTTTAGGAAGAAACTGTGCAGTCCAAGGGTTTACAAGGATATGGGGCAAGTGCTAATAAATGGGACTAGATTAGGTTAGGATATCTGGTTGGCGTAGACGAGTTGGACTGTTTCTGTGATGTACATCTCTATGACTCTATGTACATGAGGTCTGATTAAGGAAGGGACAAGACTATACTGACCCTGAACGAATACGTAGTATAAAAACTCAGGAGTCCTGGCATTGTCCTATAAATATAAACCTGTTGTTCTTTTGTTCTTTTTGAGCCATTCATGATTAAAGAATAGGTGACAGCTTAGACACTTGATCTCTGAGTCAGATTTGGCTGTTGGTTTGACTGATTTCCTTTAGCAGTTTGCACCTTGTTGAACTTTGATCATTATTAACAGGTCGCCTCCAAGTGTAGTGCATTAATTTGGCATATGTGCAGGCACTGAAGCTTCACCTGCCTGTTTATCATGTTGGATGAGAAAGTGACTTGTACATAGTGTTCAGTATTGGAAACGGTGTGTGTACCTCCTGCTAAGTAGTTGAGCAAGTTATTCTCAACTCCCACTCCCATCCCGAACGCATGAGTTAATCAGGACCTCTAACTAAATCTTTTTTTTTTCTGCTGCTTTGTCCACTTTTGATGTTGATTTGTGCTAGTGTGATGATGTGGCTGATATCAAAGTGGGTTCTTGGTTACCACTGAATGATTAAATGTGCAAATCTCACTTGACATAAGTGGGCATCACTTTTTCTTCTGAAGACTTACTGCAAACTAAATTTAAGCTGTGGATTTGAGGGAAGACATTGCAATTATGTTTTTTTTTAGAGGTGCTCCGTTTAGATTGAAGTGTTAAATGCCATGGCATTTCAAACTAAACGTGATGTAGCTCTTAATGACTGAAGATGTGACATTTATGGTCTGCAGAAGATAACTTAATGTGAAGTGGCATTTATGAAAATTACTAAGAAAATCTGAAGGGGTGATTATTTTTAACAAGCAACACTCAGATTCTTCTTTATCCTGTTGGGAGTTGGATGCTTGTTCATAGAAAGGTGAACAGGTTGCACATGCATTTAGCAAAAGTAGAGCAAGGGTTTGCAGTTGCAATCATTGTAGATATGTACAGCACTAAAGAAGGATATTCAGCTCATCATGCCTGTGCTGACTGATGAAACGCTATGCAGCTTAATCTCATATTTTCTAGTTCTTGGCCTGTAGCCTTGTAGGTTACAGTGTGTGTCCACATGGTGCTTATCTACGCTTTCCATCCACCACATGGATAATGTAATGACACTCTCCAAACATTGACCCAATAAAATTGAGCCATCAACCAAAAATCAAATGGAGCTCAAAATGGTAGGCCTGCAGTCGCTGTAACTCCCACGGGTGATTTTTAAATATTGCTCTTTGTTCAGCTTGGTTTGTTCTGGTAAGAATGCCTAAATAGCTGTTTTCTTTTCTGTTTCCAACCCTGGCTCTGATAGCAAGAAATGTCCTCTTCTTCGCAAGCTCAAGATTAGTGGTGCTGGAAAAGCACAACAGGTCAGACAGCAACCGAGGAGCAGGAAAATCGACATTTTGGACAAAAGTCCTTCATCAGGAATCATCAGGCCTCGTTCCTGATGAAGAGCTTTTGCCAGAAACGTCGATTTTTCTGCTCCACGAATGCTGCCTGACCTGCTGTGCTTTTCCAGCACCACTAATCTTGACTCTGATCTCCAGCATCTGCAGTCCTCACTTTCGCCTCTTCTTTGCAAGCACCCTGCCTCGCCGAGCAGTTTCCTTTTTCCCTAATTAATACTTCCATACCAAAGAAGTAAGTGTTTACAGACAGTGACAAAAGGCACTCTGTGTTTATTTAACTCCACTGTTGCTACAAGAAATCTAGTGTGAAGCAAAGTTCTGGAAAGTTGTCTCCAATTCCCCAGAGAAACAAGGGCAATTTTGGATGGTTAGTAACCTGGCTTTCAGCTTGTAATGTGAAGCAGGTCAGTGAATTTTGAGAGGGAGAAAGTGAGGACTGCAAATGCTAGAGATCAGAGTCAAAGAGTGTAATGCTGGAAAAGCATAGCTAGTCAGGCATAGTCATTGAGATGTACAGCATGGAAACAGACCCTTTGTTGCAACTTGTTCATGCCAACCAGATATCCTAACCTAATCTAGTCCCGTTTGCTAGCACTTCACCCATATTCTTCTAAACCCTTCCTATTCCTATACTCATTCAGATGCCTTTTAAATGGTGCAAATGTACCAGCCTCCACCACTTCTTCCTCTGGCAGCTCATTCCATACATGCAACACCCTCTGTGTGAAAACGTTGCCCTTTAGGCCCCCTTTTTTTCCTTTCCCCTCTCACCCTAAACCTATGCCCTCTAGTTCTGGACTCCCCTACTCCAGGGAAAACACTTTGTATATTTGTTCAATCCATGCTCCTCATGATTTTATAAACCTCTATATGATTCCTGACGAAAGGCTTATGCTCGAAACGTTGATTCTCCTGCTCCTCAGATGCTGCCTGACCGGATGTGCTTTTCCAGTAAATTTTGAGAGTATAACTACAGTGCTGTTGAATGCTCTTTTGTTGACAGTTATGTGATTTTTTGTGGTTGATAGATTTGGACTGTTGAGTTAGTATGCAGCCCAATTGCTTCTTCAAATTATCTTAAATTAGCAGTGCTGTATAATAAATCTTTCTTAATTTGGAAATTCGTATCCTTTAATTTGATTTAATTTTGTATTACCATAACCTTAATCAATATCCTTTAATGTGTAGAATGGTGTGTACATACAACTGAAATGAGATTTGTTTTTCTTATCCCAGCTTACACTGTAATAAAAAGGAAATAATTGGTGTAATAAATAAATAATATTGCAGCCTTACAACATACTCTCAATGAATCTCTGGCAGTTGCTCCTATGAAATTTTTGATATGGTTTAGTTGTCTGTCACTGGAGAGACACATTGTCCTTCATGGGTCAGCTTGTTGTGGGTGCTTGACATGTTGACCAGTCATGGTGGAGGTTCCTGTATTGCCATTGTTTGTTGTAGTGTGGTCAAACCGCCATTAATTCAAGGTAATCCAGTATAGCTATTGACACTGGCATTTACATGGAAGATTGCCCAGGCATGTCTTAACTACAAAAACCATGATAAATCTAACCCAGACAATAACCACTGTCAGCCATATGTAAATCTCTATAAAGTAAGAGTTGTCAATAGTGCCATGCATAAACACCCACCTTTTGTACCATGCTCACTGCTCAGCTCAGTTTCTGCCTGAGCCATTTGGCTCCAGCTGTCAATATGCCTGTGATCCCAGATGTTGATGCATGAGTTGAATGCCTCAAGAAACAGGAGAGAAAAATTCCCTTGATACCAAGGAAACACTTGACCTGGAATGACTTTGACAAGTCACATTCAAATTGAAAATAACAAAGGGTTATACCTGACATCAATGGAGGCCAATTATCAATGCCGTAGGGCATCATTGGAAGAGTTCCTTAGAGCAGTACACTTAGCCTCACTATCTTCATCTGCTTCACCAATGGTCTTTGCATTATGAAGAGCACTTTGCTGATAATTCCACTATGCTCAGCACTATTTACGACATCAATAATGAAGCAACTTCTGTCTGAAATGTGCTGATTATCATAGTAAGTGTAAGCACTGGGTAATGACTGATGAGAGGAAGAAAAAGTCTAGCTGAGTCTCAATATGTTTTGGGCTGACCATTGTTGGGTCTTTCACCATCAATATGAGAGCTTGGGATAGGATCTGCATCTGGAATGCATTGCCGATCAAGGCCAAAGGCTCATCTTGGATGAGTGATGTTATTTGGGTCTTCCAACTGTTTTGATTTAATGTTTGCTTGTGTGTCTTTTCATAGACCAGCAGGAGGCTGGAAGAACACAGCAAGCCAGGCAGCATCAGAAGGTGGCGAAGTAAATGTTTCGGGTGTCTTTTGAGCAGTTTGTTCAAGAGGATCTTTTTTCCCCTGATTACCAACTGCTGAATGAAATGGCCCTTTCTTTTTGACTCTCCATTGCTCTTTTTGAACCTGAAACTCAGTTCTGTGGGGGTGGGTCGGCCCTGACTGTGACAATTTGTTATGTGGCACTTTGACAAGAGCCTTACCTGATGGTGCTGAAAATGGCTCCATTCATGGTTCAGAATGGAGGAAGAAGTGGATAAAGAAACTGCTCCCAAACCCTTCCAAGAAGTGACAATGGCTATTTTGGACTGCAGGTATGAACCCAGCCAGAGATTTACTCCACAGCGTATACATATGCTGTACAAATTAGAATATGGTGTGTTGAAGAAATGCATGCAATATTACCAGGAATGCAAATTTGAAGCAAGTTGACCTGCCCATTGCTTCATGAACTGAGACCATCAAGAATGTAGGCACCCCTTGAATCCACACTGCCTTGCCCCCTAGATAAAAGATCAGAGGGGTTCTTAATGGTGGGCTGAGACCTTTGTAGATTTTATTTTCTCTGTGGGTGTGTGGTAATCATTTTGAAAATGGCTGGTTCAGGGCTCAGTAAGGAATCACTTCAATTTGTTCAGTTTTTGGGTATCTACCCAATTTGAATGCCCAGTTTGTGTTTGGCTTTCTTTGACCAGCTAGGGTGACTGCAGGGTGACTGCAATTGGCTTCAGTGTCTCTGGGTTCAGGGAAGAAAGGAAAGAAAAACCAAGCAAAACTTTAGTTACCGTGCAGTTTTCCCCGCTGGGGGAGTCATGCGTTTAGCAGTGTTGTGGTTCACAACCAGATGGCTTACCCACGTACGAGTGGAGCATTCTTGAAGAATGAGTCACTGGACAGCGGTAATGCAAGGCTACTAGACCCCTTAACCCATAAACTAGATTGGATCAGTACCTGTGGTAAGCTGGGGAGGAAGAAAGCCTAAAACCAGGCTCCTCTGGTAATTAAAAACATGACCTGATGTTGCTCTGAACTACAGGTCACCGGTTTAGTTGCATTCTTGAAAGAAAGGGAAAGACACGTGCAATGTCTCAGTGAGGGGCTGTTTCTTTAAATCTGAGCCTGGAGTTGTTTACTGAAATTCTTGAAGAAACAAGCCCTCGAGAGATTAAGAAGCATTGATGGCTCACTGTATCCTTGGAGAATGAAGAAATGCGAACTCATTCCAAAAGAATTCGTCAGCAGTAGGCATTTGTTCATTCAGGGTCTCTGTCAAGCTGCCAGGGTAATTGAGGGCATTTTTGGAAAGTGATATTCAGAGTACACCGGACCTGGGCACTTAGTGCAACCATAGCAACCAATTTTCTCTCTCTCTCTCTCTCTCTCAATCAAACTTCACATTTGACTGTATATGGCACTCAGTGGAAAAACTGATAACCAGCATTCCAACTTTAAGATGTTTTTAAATTTCAAAGAAAATGAGAAAATAATAAGCAAAGCTGTGCCAAAGGAATTGTACTCAACAATTAATCTTAACCCCATTAATGCTGGAAATTATTTGCACAAGAAAGCATTTGATTCGCTTGATTTGCTTATAGTGTACACATGGTTTGACTGGGTGCTATGCGATTTGTGTTGTTTTTTTTTTGGAGTTTCTTTTTGTAAGAATGACACATGTATTGTGAAAGAAAAACATCCGAATGAAGTCAGGAGCATATTGATCAGGTGCTGTCCTTGTGCCATACTGAGACCTTGTTTGTTAAATTTTTTTTTCTGACATTTGCACAAATTAGTGTCTGGCTCAGTCTATCTGCAACTAAAGCCTTCATCCATGCATCCTGGCCAGCCTTTTACCATCTAGCTACTGTAATGTTGATCTCATCCCAACCTCTACCTTCATGTTCTTGTATGTTGCATAAGGAAATGGTTCTGACGACATTCGATCAGAAGATTAAAAGAGCAGAATTAGGCCATTCGGCCCATTGAGTTTTCACTGCCATTCAAACATGACTGATCAGCCCTCTGCACACTAACCGGTATATTCATTCAAAGCAAAGATTGGTGTCAGCAAACTATCTGAGATAGCACTTACCTAGTACCGTGTACTGATACAGGTCGAAAATAAGACAAGATGTGAGCATTGGTAATGAGGAAATAAAACCACACTATTCTGCTCCAGGTTTCAATCATCTATCTCCCTCTCTGGTTTTAATGGATCAGGATCATGCACAAAGTTAAAAGTTCTACCTGTATTTTCAGCTACTTACATGATATCACACTTTCCTGTTTATTCACTGACTTCAAGGCTCTATATACTTCTTATTCGGATCAGATTCTCTTCACTGTGTCATTGGTAGCCCTGTCTCAAGCATCTAGGCTGAAAACTTTTGAATGCCCCCCAAAAGAAAATTCATCTGTCTTTGTACATCTCTCGCACTCTCATTATCTGAATGATGGCAATTTAGGAAAAGGCAACCTGGGTGTCATGGTGGAACAGTTGCTGAATGTGGGCATGAAGGTGCAACAGAGTGAGTAAAGCTTTCCCTTATAGTGAGAGGATTTGAGTATTGAAGTAAGGATGTCTTGCTGCGGTTATGGTGAGGCCACACCATGAGTTTTATGTGCAGTTTTGGTTTTGTGATCTGAGGAAGGACATGCTTGCTATTGAGGGAGTCCAGCGAAGGTTCACCAGACTTATTCTTGGGATGGCAGGACTGACATATGAGGACGATTGGTCAATTGGACTTGTATTCACTGGAATTTAGAAGAATGAGAGTGGATCTTATCGAAGCATATAAAATCTTTGTGGGACTGGACACGCTAGATACGTGAAGAATGGTCCTAAAGTTGGAAGTCCATAACAAGGGTCACAGTCTAAGAATAAGGGGTAAGCCATTCAAGACTACGATGAGGGAAAATTTCCTCATTCTGAAATGTGAACCTGTGGAATTCTTTATCGCAGGAAGCTATTGGGGGGCCAATTCATGAGATATATTCAAGAGGGAGCTGGGTGTGGCCCTTGTGTCAAAAGGGATCAAAGGTTATGGAGAGAAGATGGGAATGGGATACTGAGATTGCATGATCAGCTATGATCATATTGAATGGTGGTGCAGGTTCAAAGGGCCGAATGGCCTACTCCTGCACCTACTTTCTATGTTTCTCCGCATCCTTCCTCCATTAATATGAACCTTAAAACCCTCTTTCTCTCCTAAATGCCTTTTTATGTGGCATTCAATGTTATGCACTGGTGCTCCAGTCGGGCATGCTTTACCTTTTAAAAGTGTGACGTAATTGCTAATTGTTGTTCACTCCCCTCAGTCAGCATTGAGCCTCAGTAATCCATTAGCAGGAGGGAGGGGAGGTCACTGCAGGCAACCACACTCAGGATTGCAACAGGTCTGGAAGATTTCTAGAGATTCCATTGGTAAATTCAATGCCTCCTGTCCACATAGCTCTTTTTAAATAAATAAATAATGTTTTTGAGTGGAATTGTAACAATGCCCTGTTAGTCACCACAGGTATTCAGAAGGGGAGGCAATGCTCTTAGTGGTATTATCACTACATTAATCCAGAGACCCAGGTAATGTTCTGGGTTCCCTGGTTTAAATCCTGCAATGGCAGATGGTAGAATTTGAACTCAGTAAAGATCTGGAATTTAGAGTGTAATGGCGACGATGCATTCATTATTGATTGTTGGAAAAACCCATTTGATTCACTAGTGTCCCTTTAGGAAAGGAAATTCCAGACCTACAGCAATGTGGTTGGCTCATAACTGCCCTCTGGGCTGGGCATCAAATGCTGGCCTAGCATCAATAATGAATAACTCGAAAGAGAGAATATTTGTGCCAACCGTTAGTCTGATTTGATTATTGATGGAAGATTCCAGCCTATGTTTAGGTCAAAATCCACTCAAAAAATATCATGTCAGCAGGAGATCTAACAATTAAACATTTATTTGCCAATCAGTCCAGTGTTTAGCACAAACGGTGTGCATTACTGAATGAATGTGTGAAATTTGAGAGAGGCCTGAGAGTAGTCAGTTGCCTTGATGTACAGCAAGTACAATATGTAGGGCATGCACACTTCATGTTGTCATATTCCCAGTTTCCCTAAGGACTTTTCTTCAATGGGACAAGAATGAAAATTCATTGTATTCTTTGTGATAGATTATATTAATATTTGAGGGGACTAGTTGGCTCAATGCATCAAGTATGTAGATATCCCCAAGCTACACATCAGTCAATAGTCCCATTTTACAAACTGAAAGCTGTTGTTGATTCTGCAGGAATAGCATTGAACCTTAAAAAAAACTTGAAATCTTCAGAGAGGACAGTGGCACAATGTATTTTATATCTGGCTTCAGTTAAGAAAGAATTCAGCTTTTGGTTGATGCAGTGAATCCTGTTTGGATGAAGTTTTGTGAAGTATTAAATAAAAGGTCAATAATACATAATCTCATTATGTTGAAAGTTGAGTATTCCTTGCAGGGAGACACTTCCATGTGATGCTGGATGGAAATGGCAAGGCCTAGCTGCTGAGCGTTCTGGCAATTGTTGTGCAATTTCACATTTTCTTTTTTTTAAAAAAGATGTGGCATTTTTGAATTTAATGTTTTTGCTTCAAAAGAAATCTCAGCAATGTGCACTGACGCTGAATTGCATCTGCTGAGTATAAGACCCTAGAGCTATCTGTCACTCAGAATTCCCAGTATTGTTAACTGTCAAATGGATATAATGACAGGATTCACTGAGGTGATTTATGTGTTTTCAGGAGAAGCTAATAATGAGGCCAGAGTCAAAATTTGTGTCAAGCTTCCTTCTTGGTGAGCTGCCTTCATGACTTACTGCTGTCCATGGGGTATCCCACAATGATGTTCCAGGGAGTTGAAGGATTTTGACCCAATGATCAGCAATGTAGTTCCAAGCAATAGTTCTCTTGTTTTGTTTTTCATTGCATGGATCTCTGAGATCTGTGAATGGCAGCAACCTCTGAAACCAAACATTAGTGTGTAGACATGCTGGTTGATATCCACAGAACCTTGGAGCAGCCGTGCAGCTTCGAGGGAACACTAGTTCTAAATGATGATAATGCATGGCTTTCCATCACATTCCTGACTTGTGTCTTGTAGATGGTGGACAGGCCTTGAGGTTTTAGGGGATGAGTTATACACTGCAGAATTCCTGACATTTATTCTGCTCTTGCAACTACTACTTGTTTATATGAATGGTCTGGTTACACCCATTGTGTTGCAACAGGGTGATACTTACCAGAATGGTAATGGTAATGCCATCAAGGGGCAGTGGTTGGATTCTCTGTTGTTGGCAATGGTCATTGACTGGCTCTTGTGTGACTCAAATGTTGCTTGCCATTTAACAGCCCAAACCTGAATGTTTTTCAAATTTTGAACACTTTCTAAATCTGTATGAATCTCTAACTTGTGCTGTTCCTTAAGCAGCACATAGAATATAGAACAGTGCAGCACAGGGATAGGCACTTCAGCCCATGATGTTATGTCGAACATGGCACGAATTCCTTCTGCCAACCATTGGTCCATATTCTTCCATTCCTTGCATATTCATGTACTTATCTAAAGGTCTCTTAAATGCCCCAATTTTAGATTAGATTAGATTAGATTACTTACAATGTGGAAACAGGCCCTTCGGCCCAACAAGTCCACACCGCCCCGCCGAAGCGCAACCCACCCATACCCCTACCCCTACATTTACATTTACCCCTTACCTAACACTACGGGCAATTTAGCATGGCCAATTCACCTGACCTGCACATCTTTGGACTGTGGGAGGAAACCGGAGCACCCGGAGGAAACCCACGCAGACACGGGGAGAACGTGCAAACTCCACACAGTCAGTCGCCTGAGGCGGGTATTGAACCCGGGTCTCTGGCGCTGTGAGGCAGCAGTGCTAACCACTGTGCCACCGTGCCGCCCTAATTGTATCTGCCTCCACCATCACCCCTGGAAGCATGTTCCAGACTCCTACCAGACTCTGGTTTAAAAAAATACTTGCCCCTCACATGTTCTTTGAACTTTCCCCTTCTCACCTTAACACTTTTGTGTCAGACTTTTCAACTCTGAGAAAAAGATTCTGACCGTCAGCTGTATATATGCATCTCATAATATTATAGATTTCTCTTGAACCACCCCTCAGCCTCTGCCACTCCAGGGAAAACAACCTGAGTTTTTCTAGCCTCTCTTATAGCTTAAATCCTCCAATCCAGGCGGCACCCTGGTAAGCCTCTTCTGCACTCTCTCTGAAGCCTCCACATCTTTGCTGTAATATCGCAATCAGAATTGATTGCAATACTCTAAGTGTAGCCTTTTACACAATTCCTCGATCAATAAAGGCAAGCATGCCATGCACCGCCTTTACCACCCTATCTACTTGTGTGGCCACTTTTCGGGAGCTATCGACTTGAACCCCAAGATCCCTCTGTACATCAATGCTGTTCAGGGTCCTGCCATCAATTCTGTACTTTTCCTTAACATTTGACCTCTTAAAGTGCAGCACATCGTACTTACCTAGATTACTTGTCATTTCTCCACCCATATCTGCAACTGATCTATATCCTGCTGTATCCTTTGACAACCTTCTACACTATCCACAACTCCACTGATCTTTGTATCTTCTGCAAACTTACCAATCCACCCATCCACATTTCCATCCAAGTCTATATATCACAAACAGCAGACGTCCCAGTACATGTCCTTGGGGAACACCAGTAGTTACGGACCTCTAGCCAGGAAAGTGCTCCTCTATCATTACCCTCTGCATTCTTTGGGCAAGTCAATTCTAAATCCACGTGGCCAAGTCACTATGGATCCCATGCATCGTAGTCTTCTAGATGAACCTACCATGAGGGACCTTGTCGAAAGCCTTACTAAGATCCATGTAGACAACATCCACTGCTCTATCCATGTCGATCACTTTTAAGATGATCCTTAAAAGAAATTCTTTGACTCAGCTTTTTGTCATTGATCTTGACACCACCTTCTATGCTAGCTCCCGAATATTGATTGATTGATCTCAATCATTAAACTCATCCTTTCAGTGAGGGAGTTTGCTGAGCAAATTGGTTCTCTGTTCTCCAAAGTTAGGGGCTCGAAGGAAAGACAGAAACACAGATTCTGCTGGCTCGAATCAACATTCCCTCTCATTTTCTTAATGGCTGCCACAGCCGTGCAACTTAGAGGGAACGTAGATGGGAATCCAAAATGGTGGCAGGCGTTGGCTTGGTCTCAGGATAAGGGTCTCATCAAGCTGAGATGAGTGATTACTTAACACTATGGATTGTGAATGTTTGGAGTGTTTTTCACCACAGGCATAAGAGTTCTCTCATTTAATAACTTGAAGACTGGGATAGACAGGCATTTCGTCTCTCAGGGAATTGGGGCATTTGGAAAGCGGAGTTGAAGCATAAGAGCAGCTATGATCCTACTAAATGTTAAAATGGGCCATCTTGTCTACTCCTGCTCCTAATTCTTTTGCTTTTGATAAGTTGTTGGATTGTTTTTGTGACATTCAGGGTTTCACTGTGCTTCGGTACACGTGACAATAAATTAAATTAAATTCAATTCCATTCGAGTTATTGCTCAAATGCAGCAGCTAGTTAACTAATCTCTATTTCAGTCTTCCACTAGCTCACAAGATGACATTTGAAATGACCATCGAGAGTTAGGGGGTTTGTCATGATGACCGGTTAGTTCAATAATAATTCATAGCTGACGTTCAAATCCTCTCCATCGGCCATGAACAAGGTAGAATTGCCCATCTCCTGTGTTGCAGCAAAGGGGGTGTTTGGCGAGGACGTGGCATGTATCAATAAAGTGGCACCTTTTAAGTTAGTTATTGATTTCAGCTTGCAGGTATTATTTTGCTCACAAGTGAGAATATATTCCATTTCTGTTCAGTTAGTCTGTGGAATTCTCTTTACGTCACTGAGCAAACTGTGATTCAGCAAAATGAGTGGTTTCCGAAGCTGTGTTTATTGTGGGCTTCTCGGTGACTTTTAGCAAACTGGAGCCTTGTTTTAATTCCCACTCAGCATCTAATAAAAATGAATGCTGCATTTCTTGCTTTGATGTTGTATGCTGGTGAGCTATTTTCACAAAAGTAGAGTTAAACTCATCCATATAGAGTTTCCAGGCTTGCTTTGGTTTATCACCTTGTCCGTTATTTTAATAAGACTTAGATAAATACATGAATAGGAAAGGTTTGGCAGGAGCAAGCAGGTGGGACTAGCTTTCAATGATTTGGATTAGATTCCCTACAATGTGGAAACAGGCCATTTGGCCCACCAAGTCCACACTGACCCTCCAAAGAGTAACCCATCCAGACCCATTCTCCTACATTTATCCCTGACCAATAGACCTAACACTCTGGGCAGTTTAGCATGGCCAATTCACCTGATCTGCACATCTTTGGAATCAGTTTGGGAATTATAATCAGCATGGACTGGTTGGAGTGAAGGGTCTGTTTTCGTGCTCTATGACTCCTATGACTCTATATAAAGAGCTCTAGTCCTAATAGCTGAGTCTACAACCCACATAAACATTGTGAAACCATGTGATAGTTTACGTGATGGAGTGTAGCTGGTGGGGAAGGCAGACCCAAATTTCTGCAGTTGTCCACACTCCTATAGTGTTAATCTACCTTTGAATTGCTGGAACAGGTGACAGAAACAACCTTATTAAGAGCTATCCCCTACTTGCAATTGTTGCAAGCGAGACCATGGAATTTTCTCCCCTTGCTTCTGCAGGGTGTAGGTCATTGGAAATGACATACATGCATTTATTTAAAGCTGAAAGCTCTGTGCAACAAAAAGAATGAGGAGATCAGCCTAAATATTACATGTTTAAGTATCCAGTAATGATCTTCATGTCATTTGTCATTGTAAAAATGCTAACTGTCTTTCCATGTTTAGACTTTTGTTTAAAATAGATTACCCTTCTAGTTCATTTTAAACTGTTTGTCTTTCTGGCATTTTCAATCCATTTACAATACTGCGTACAATTAATTTTCCCATATCTTTCCTGAATGTTTTTTTTTAAGAAAAGAAAAACAAGCTGTTATTTTGTCCATTAAAGGTAAAATATTGAACTGAAGAACTTGATACATATTCATTATTCCACGAATCCTTAACTTGTCACTAACCATCATGTCTCGGTGGCCCAAGTGGTAAAAGCATTCACTGTGTTATTTGCTACTGAACAGAAGGGACCATGGTTCATAAGAGACCATGGTCCCTCTCCGATCAGAAGTAAATAACACAATGAAAGGCCATTTCTGTATCTGTATCATCTAATTGCAACAGGGTCAACTTTGAGATAGTTATTGCATTTTGGCTTGGCGTGTGGGCAGTGAGAGCACATGTTTATCTGGAATCTTTCACAGCCCCTAAATGCCCCAAAGCACTTAGTAATGGAGTACTTTTGTTCTGGAAAGGTCTCTGGGTGCGTTTCACCAATTTGTTACAGTTCCAGTCAAGACCCTCCCAGTCATTAATCTTCCAGGTGAGGATGGAAGAACTGGCTGGTCTTCCTTATTCACCCACTCCCTTGGTTGGTCACAACTATTTTAGTTTCGAAAGGATCCCACTCTTACAAATACTTTATTTCAGACCAAATGACTGTAAAAGGAGCTGATTTAACCAGATTATCTGAATTAACAAAAAGGCAAGTTTATTAACTGCAAGCAGAAGTAACATCTCATGCATTCAGATTGCAAACAAAAAGACATTATTGAAACTCTCACCTGCAGTGCAGGGGTGTTTAATGTCTCTCCAGATTGTGATTATCATTGCATACTAGTCCATATTCTAGTACATAAGGCACAACATCAGACCAGGGTTTTTAACATTTTTGTTTGTATATCTCTGGAAGGGTAAAACACAAATATGTTACACATGGCATCCTGTGGATAGGGAGGTGAGTAGTAAGCTGTTCATTTATCTCTTCATTTTTAGTCTTTCTATTTTGAAGTTTTCCTGACTCCATACAAGATTCACATTCCATGGTTCTACACAGGACTCTGCCAGTTATTGAATTTATATCCACAGTCATCTTTTGTAAATGCCGCAGTCCCTTTTTAAACAAAAGGATATGTTGGAATTACAAGTTTGATATGCACATTAGTGCTTTGGGGTTCTGATCATTGCAGTGACAAAGACTACTGGAAAAAATGTTACCTTAGCCAATATTGTTTTCAGTGGTGTGCTCGTGGTTTCTCTTCCCATTCATCAAACCATTCCAGCATGAAACCCTTCAATCCAAATATGTTACACCCAAGTTGTTTAGATCAGTGCTCTGTCAGATCATAACTCCTTTATTTCGGAAGGGGTTTTGCTTGTGCTTAGGTGTATTTTACAGTCAAAGCGAATACGGTAAGAACATATTATTTACCCGATAACCTTAACTTGTATTTGTATTGTGCCTTTGATGGGACAATGGCTTAGAATCACAAAGGAGTAAGACATAAAGTCTGGACTTTCTTCATAGACTATGTTAAAGAGGCTATCATATTAGTGTTGAAAATGTGTTGCTGGAAAAGCGCAGCAGGTCAGGTAGCATCCAGGGAACAGGAGAATCGACGTTTCGGGCATAAGCCCTTCTTCAGGAAGTCTGAAGAAGGGCTTATTCCTGAAACGTCGATTCTCCTGTTCCTGGATGCTGCCTGACCTGCTGCGCTTTTCCAGCAACACATTTTCAGCTCTGATCTCCAGCATCTGCAGACCTCATTTTCTCCTATCATATTAGTGTAACTTGTTGTGATCATGGAATAATCTACATCTTGTTTAAGAGTCTCATCTTATCAGGCTACCAAATAGTTTTGCTCTAGCACACTAGACCAAGTGAAGCCCTGTAAATCCCTATTCTGAAAGATGATGGTAGCAGCAAATCTAGCTTACACTGGGCAGTAGTACATTGAAAATGATGAACAAGGGTATTGATTGCTCAGTCAATCACTCCCCATTTCTCTCCTTTTCTTGGATGTTCTGTCTTTCTCTGTGCTTCCATTTGATGACATTACCTGCATTTGGTTTGTGACCTTGCGTGAGTTCTAGCTGAGGCAGACTGGCCAGAGAAGGTGTGCCCTGAGGAGCTGTTAATTTTGCAAAGTGACTGTTTGGAGAGGTTGCACTCTGCTGCATATGAATACCACTGGAGTATAAGCCACATATTGGAATTGGGACTGATTGGTCTTAAGGCACAAAATTAAAAAGCTTTGATTATAGAGTCCCAATTATTGAATTACTGCAAATGAATTACTTGTTGAGTCGGTTGATTGCAAATGACTCATTGCCATAAATGGCTACCTACTACTTAGCAGACAAATCTTTGAGGGAACAATGTTTTGTTAGCAAACCCTTTCAAAATATATTGCTAGCAATTTTGCTACTTTGCAACTGAATTGTAATAGATCATGGGACCATAGAGAACTTACAGCACAGGGCGGTCATCAAATATCCATTTAGTCTTTTCCTGTTTTCAACATTTGGCCTGTACCATAGTATGCTATTGCAATTCAATGGCTTATATAAATAGTTCTTAAGTGTCTGAGGGTTCCTTTCTCCACCATCCTGTAGCAAGTGAATTCCAGATGCAGTACCCATAACCTCCAGGATGAAAATTATTTTTCTCAAATCCCCTTTAAATCTCGAGCTCCTTTCCTTAAAACTATCTTCCATGGCTATTAAATCCCCTACGAAGGATAACAGTTTCTCCCTATTTACCTTGTCTGTATTCAGAACTTTGTGCACCTCAATCAAGTCTTTTCTCCGCCTTCTTTGCTCTAAGGAAAACAATCCTAGCCTATCTAGTCTCTCTTCAAAGCTGTAACACTCCAGCCCAGGCAATATCTGGTGAATCTCTTCTGCACTCTCTTTAGTTCAATCACGTATTTTCAATAGCATGGCCAGTAGAACTGTACACATTGCTTTAGCTATGGCCTAACTAACATTACATTCACCTCCATCATACCCACCTTGCTATTTTATTCAGCGCTTGACTAATAAAGGCAAGTAATCCATATGCCTACTTAACCATCTTGTCTACCTCTCCTGCTGCCTTCAAGGGTCTATGGACATGCAAACTATGGTCATTGTGATCTTCTGTACTTCTAGTGTCTTGCCATTCAATATAAACTCCCTTGCTTCATTAGTCATTCCAAAATGCACTACTTCACATTCTTACGGGACTGTATGTAAAGATTATGTCAGTATTAGAGGCGATCGTGCAGAACCATAAGGCCATAAGACATAGGAGTGGAAGTAAGGCCATTCGGCCCATCGAGTCCACTCCGCCATTCAGAATGTGAATGATCTTTAAAACTATCAAATAAGCTCAGTGATGAATGAGATTTGAGTTGTGGTATTGAAAATATTTGGCATTTCTAGGTATCCTAAACAGGTTTGAATTTTTTTTTAAATCCACTGATGACATTCTTTATTTTATGGTATAAAATGCTAGGATGTTATAAATGACAGACCACCTGATTTTGTTTGCATGTATGGTATTCTTTGTTCTCCTTGCTGAGCATTGGAAGTTGAGATGATTTTCCATGTATTGCACACAAGTCCTTAACCCCTTCAAACCATTTATTTGGAATCTGTTCAAGTAAGTACAATCATAGAATTTTACAACACAGATGGTACTCATTTAGCGGAGAGATGCAGATAAACATTATCTTTATTTAGAATCCTATAATTATAGCTCAGCAGTGGTTGTGTGGTGCCACATTCTGTTTCAGAACTATGAAGTTGAGACTTAAGGCCTTGATAAAGCAACCTAAGTGTGTAATCCAGACTGACTTTCAGTGTGGTACTGAGGTGATACAGCATGGTCTCAAATGCGGTCTTTCAAATGAGATGTAAAACCAAGGCACTGTTTGCCATTGAGAATGTAAAGGATCCCTTTGAGCTGTTTGGGATTACTCCTTGCTTTTTTTTTTAATATCGTGGTTGACATTTATTTCCCTCAGCCAGTACTACTAAAACAGGCTCCTGGGCCATTTTCATCAATTACTGCTTATGAAGCCTTCTGCAAAATGTAGGCTCAGGAACATTTTGCAATGCAATAGTTTACTGCATCTTGAAAGTTTCCTAATGGGCATTTTGCTCCTTGGATGCTGCCTGACCTGCTGCGCTTTTCCAGCAACACATTTTTCAGCTCTGATCTCCAGCATCTGCAGTCTTCACTTTCTCCCATTTTGCAGTATGACAAGGATTGAAAGATCCTGTATCAATGGAATTGTTTTTCTTTCTTCCCTGTCTTAAAATAAGTAGATGGGTGTTGAAACTGCCAGGCCAGAGCTCTTCTTGCATGTCAGTGTGGGTTATTCCAGATTGTCTTAGATCAGCTTGTATACTGTCTCGCTGTCAAAGGAGTGGACAGACATCCTGCTTGCAAAGTTTAGCCACTTGTCCTTCTGAGATGTGAGGCAATAGTGACATAGGGTTTGTGACTTCTCTTTTACTGTTTTCTCTTGGACTCCTGAAACCATACTATCTCTCTCCAGAGAATCCACCACACAAGTGGCCTAGCAGTGACCATCTCCAACAAGAGAAAATCTGATCATTGTCCTTGATGTACAATGACCTTAACTTCACTGAATCTCCCATGATCACCATCCTGGAGGTTACATTTGAATGGAAACTGAACTGTCCACCATTTGGCACGAATTGGGAATGTGATGGAATTCTCTCTCATCGAATTAAAGACAGAGAGATATGCAGCACGGAAACAGACTCTTCGGTCCAATTCGTCCATGCCAACCAGATATCCCAACCTAATCTAGTCCCATTTGCTAGCACTTGGCCCGTATCTCTCTAAACCCTTCCTGTTCATATACCCATCCAGATGCCTTTTAAAAGTTGTAATTGTACCAGCCTCCACCACTTCCTCTGGCAGCTCATTCCATACTCACACCACCCTCTGCATGAAAAAGTTGTCCCATAGGTCCCTTTTATATCTTTTCCTTCTCACCCTAAACCTACACCTTCTTGTTCTGGACTTCCACACCCCAGGAAAAAGACTTTGTCTATTTACCGTATCCATGCCCCTCATGATTTTATAAACCACTAAGGTCACCCCTCGGCCTCCGACATTCCAGGGAAAACAGCCCCAGCTTATTCAGCCTCTCCCTAAAGCTTAAATCCTCCAACCCTGGCAATAGCCTTGTAAATCTTTTCTGAACCCTTTCAAGTTTCACAACATCTTTCCAATAGGAAGGAGACCAGAATTGCACATAGTATTCCAAAAGTGGCCTAACCAATGTCCTGTACAGCCACAACATGACTTCCTAACTCCTATACTTGATGTTCTGGCCAATAAAGGAAAACATACTAAATGCCGCCTTCACTATTCAATCAACCTGCGACTCTACTTTCAAGGAAATATGAACCTGTCTCTTTGTTCAGCAACACTCCTCAGGATCTTACCCTTAAGTGTATATGACTGCTCTGATTTGCTTTTCCAAAATGCAGCACCTTGCATTTATTTAAATTAAACTCCCATCTGCCACTCCTTAGTCCTTTGGCCCATCTGATCAAGATCCCATTGTACCTTGAGGTAACCTTCTTTGCTGTCCACTACACCTACAATTTTGGTGTCCTCTGCAAACTTACTAACTGTACCACTTATACTCACATCCAAATCATTTATATAAATGAAGAAAAATAGTGGACCCAGCACCGATACTTGTGACACACCATTGGTCACAGGCCTCCAGTCTGAGAAACAACTCTAGACTACTATACTCTGTCTTTTACCTTCGAGCCAATTCTGTATCCAGATGGCTAGTTCTCTGTATTCAATGAGATCTAACTTTGCTAACCAATCTCCATTGAGGAACATTGTTGAACGCCTTACTGAAGTCCATATAGATCACGGCCACTGCTCTGCCCTCATCAATCCTCTTTGTTTCTTCTTCAAAAAACTCAATCAAGTTTGTGAGACATGATTTCCCACGCACAAAGCCATGTTGACTATCCCTAATCAGTCCTTGCCTTTCCAAATACATTTAAATCCCTTCCCTCAGGATTCCCTCCAACTTGCCCACCACCTTGCTTTGCTGGGTGCAGTTCCAACAATATTCCAGGTTGGCACTATCCAGATCAAAGAATCTATGGACATATGAGCATAGGAATTCAGAAGTCATATTAAGGTTGTACAGCACGTTGGTGAGGCCTCCTCTGGAGTATATAGTGTGCAGTTCTGGTTGTCCCTGCTATACGAAAGATTTTATTAAACTGGAGAGGGTTCGGAAAAGATTTACTAGGATGTTGCTGCAAATGGAGGGTTTGAGTTATAAAATAGGCTGGGACTTTTTTTCACTGGAGCATAGGAGGTTGGTGGGTGACCTTATTGAAGTTTATAAAATGATGAGGGGCATGGATTAGGTGAATAGCAGGGGTCTTTTCCCTAGGGTGGGGAAGTTCAAAACTAGGGGACTTATTTTAAGGTGACAGGAGAAAGATTTAAAAAGGACATGAGGGGCAACTTTTTCCACAATGGTTCATGTGTGGAATGAACTGCCAGAAGTCGTTGTGGATGCAGCTATATAGTTAAAATGTTTAAGAGACATTTGGATAAGCTTATGAATAAGAAAGGTTTGGTGGGATATGGGCCAGTAACAGGCAAGTGGGACTGGTTTAATTTGGGAAAGCTGTCAGCATTGCGTAGTTAGACCAAGGTTTGTTTCCATGCTATATTACTCTATGACTAATGCTTCATTAACAAAGTCAACCTTCCTTTTAAAAATGTCTCATCGCATTTCCCTAAAGTGAATGGTCCACAAAGATCTAAACCCCTGTCTTAGTAAGTTTGTGTCAGCCTTCGCTCAAGTGGTAACACTCTTGCTTCTCCATTTTGAAGGCTGTGGGTTCAATTCCCACTGGAGGGTGAAAATTCAGGCTGACTCCCCATAGTGGTGCACCTTTTGATCTGCTTTCTTTGAAAGATTTCCAACCAAGACTCTATGTGCCCTCTCAGGAGGATGCAATAAAAAAACTTACTGTTTAAAGAAGAGGCAGTGGTGTTACCTCTAGTGTCCTTGT
Organism: Chiloscyllium plagiosum; assembly: GCF_004010195.1. Classification (NCBI taxonomy): domain Eukaryota; kingdom Metazoa; phylum Chordata; class Chondrichthyes; order Orectolobiformes; family Hemiscylliidae; genus Chiloscyllium; species Chiloscyllium plagiosum. The sequence continues at coordinate 25,243,456 of NC_057719.1, forward strand.
CATTCTTCACCCCTTGACGGACTTTTTAAAAAAAGATTGATAGTAGTCATTATTACCATGCTACCTGTGTGAGTTTGCGTACAAGTGAATTACTGTTCCTACCTCATAGCAATGACTTTCAAAAGTACCTGTTTGACTGTAAACGGCTTGGAGAAAGGGAGAACTGCAGATGCTGTCGATCAGTCAAAAAACGTGGCCCTGGAAAAGCACAGCAGGTCAGGCAGCATCCAAGGAGCAGGAGAGTCAAAGTTTCGGGCATACGTCCTTTATCAGGCATGTTGCTTGGGATGTATTGAGGTTGTGACGGACGCTGAGAAGGTACAGGTCTCTTTAGTTGAAATTCTTTACCTATCCCCTGTCCATTTCTAAATAAAAACCGAAAGAACTGCGGATGCTAGAAATCCGAAACAGAAATTGGCGGAAAGGCTCAGCAGGTCTGGTAGCATCTGTTGAGAGAAATCAGAGTTAACATTTCAGGTTCAGTGAACCTTCCTCAGAACTGGTTTTATGTTGCACATGGGAAATCAAGACCAGATCTGGTGGCGCGCTCTAGTGTAGTGAGATTAGCCAGAGGGGAATATTTGGAGCAGGGCATCAGGTATAAATGTTAATATTACATTATACATTCTGCCCTACTTTTTGTAAAATATTTTGATTTTGTTTTGATTCAAAACTGGATACAATTTAGAGAGAGGTGCTGTGAGGTAAAATTCTTTTGAGGGGCTGGAAAAATGTGGGAATAAGGATCAGCGCCATCAGTGGTGGGAGGATATAATTACACCACAAGTTTACATCAACACTTCCAATCATACGGGAGTTTCTAATGGAAACAGTTAACATGTGATGTGTCAAGACATGATGGTAGTACCTAAGGAGTCAGGAAGCATGTGCAAGCGTAAGGTTTTGAATCAGTATCTCTTATTCCAGCTTTCCAGGAAAAACATTTGATTGTAGTTGATATTCCTACTGTGCTGACATTTGACGCTGTTTCTTCAAACTGTGACATCTCTTCAAAAAGATGAAGATCTGATGCAACAGAGCCCTTTCTTTGCATTAACTACCTGTGACAGTGATCTATTCTTCAAAGCATGTTTCCAGTGCTGTGCACTAGTACCAACAGGCCTACAGGCTTTCACAATGCTCAGGTCACTTAACTTTGTCTTTTGCACTGCTGGATTGCTCAAGGATCCCAGCAGCAAGCTGTTTGTTTGGCTGCCACCTGGACAGCTTTTATGAATGTTCGCCACTTTTCCAGAAACTGACAGGTTTTGTTTTAAAATAGAGTTATCAAAAGACAATAGAGATGGGCCATTGTAAGCTCCAACTTATTAAAGCTCCTGGAAATTGAATAACTTCTGTCATTGCAGGAGTAGTCTTTGGTAACCCATTATTCAAGTCACTATTTTACAATGTGAGTTGATTTTTTTTCTCTCACTTTGTACTGTAATCTGAATGCAGCATGAATCTATTTTTTCATTTGATTTGGAATGTAGCTATGTATCCATTTTACCTGTGGAGAGTTTCCTCTGAGTTTAGGGGACCCTCCACCTATCCAAAACCTTTGTTTACACAAGTCAGCTCCATTGCAGTCACAGGTTCTCGGCAGCAAACTTGGCAGTTGGGAATTGTCACACCTGGTAATACCTGAACTCTGCTGGCAGGTGTTGTCAGACAGATGTTAGGTGTTTGAGATAGGGATTCAAGCAGGTCTTCGTATTGGAACCTAGTATTGTAACTCTCTGGGTTTCACATTCAAATTGTGGTGTTGTTGCTGATAGTAATCAATCCATATTTGTAGACCTGAGGCTGTCTCAAACTATGTGTCAGCTTCATAATGTTTTTCTGAATGAGGAGACTGTAGGTTCAGGCTCCACTGCAGAACTGAGCACAAACTGGCCTGAATATGGTCAGTGGTTACTAAACACTGCTCACCACTTATTACGATTAGAGTTAAAAACAGATTTTTTTAAGATGGGCTTTTGCATCATGAAAAGGCCGTTTCAATATAGTGCACTCTGTAGTTCATCTATCATCCATGTGAGCAGGTCATGCAATTGTGTCTCTCTTCAATCATTCTGGTTGAAAACTCCTCCCTGAGTCATGCATCTATCATTTAGTACATTTCATTCCATGTAAAGTCATTTCAGTCTGAAATAGAGGGGCAAGAAACATTCAATTGAGAAAGACAAACTAAAAATAGATTTTTTTAAAAATTGAAACCTCAATAATAATTAAACTTGAATGAAATTCTACATTTCTAAAAATAACTTTTTTGCACCAGAGAGATTGTTTGGCAGTAATTAAGACTTGTCACATCTTTAACAATTTACTCACACTTCAGTGCACAATCTAAACATTTTTAAGTGTGTTTAGTGAGTAACTCATGGACAAGCAAGCAAACTTCCAAACCTTGCTGTGTTTCAACATGAAATATCCATAATGTACTGGTGAAGTGAAGCCTGGAAAGGAACAGGTCAAATTGGACATCAGATTCCTCATAACCACATTTAATTGTGAATGTTCAGTCACCTGAAATTGCTGTTTGAATTATTCCTCATAGTGGTGAGTAATAGTGTCAGTATTGGCTGATAACCCAGTGCCAAAGGAATGTTGCATTGTTTCAGCTGCAGTTCTAAAAGTAAGGCGTCAAGCTAAGGTCCCATCTGTCAGTTCTAGTCGACTTAAAACTTTCCTTTGCACTATTTTAGGACGGGTAGGGAATTCTCAAGTGACTGGGCCAACATAACATCCTACTAGCTCTGCCAAGAAACAGATTTAACTAGTAATTTATCTGATTGGAACATGCTGTGCAAAATGACTGTTGCATTTGCCTTTATATGTGACAAGCTTTTAAAATGTTTCAGAGAGATTTAATAAGGTGTTATTAAGATGTAAATATTTTTTCAGATATATGTGTTCTTGGGAAATGGTGCTATTGTTCGTGGAACTGCAGGTGTACAGTTTATTTTTGTATCTATGTCACGAACTGGTGTAGGTTTGGAGGGGGAAGGAACAGCTTGGAAGTGAAAAAGTACATACCCTGCATGTTTTCAACAGCTCTATTCCTTTGTTTCATTTTGCGGAAGACAAGTGGAAATTCTTTCTGGAACCAGAACTTTGCAACTGCTCTTGTATTTAAACTGAAGGTCTGACAGATAGAAGGACATGCAGTCTCTTTTTTTAATATATATATCCCTTTTGATCAATCTCTGAAGTGTTTTATGGGAAAGTATTTGGGTGCCACACTGGTAAGAAGGTTACTAGATTAATATCTCTTTTTGTTTGAAAGACTCAAGAATCCACTACATAATGGTTTCAATCTTTCTGATTTTGCTTTTACTGTTTCTGAAAACACCTTTTTCTCTATTGATCCCAGCTGTTGGTAGTAATGGACAGTTCAGACCCTTAAATGAAACCTAGCTTGATGGATCGTGAGCATTTTGTTTTGTCAGTTAACATGGTTAGTCACTGAAACATATTCACACACAACTGGAGATTTTTCTCTGACAAGCAGCAGAGAAATTCTACTGTGCTTTTCCAGAACCACACTCTCTACTCTAATCTCCAGCATCTGCAGTACTCACTTTCGCCTAGAGAAATTTAGTACGTGAGAAAAAGAACTAGCTATCTAAGTATAGATACAATTAGTGAACACAGTCAAACAAAGTTTCAACTTGTTTCCCAACACCATCTGTTACAATGACTTGAGTGCAAATGTATTAAACCCCATCTCGAACCTTCTAAGTTTCTACTTAACTGAATCCTTACAGTTTTATTGCTGTGGACTTTGGACACAATTCAATAAGTCCGTTCTCAGTCTGCTAATATGAATTTTTCACAAATTTGATATTCTCAACTTTCTCAGTTCTTATAAGCTGCAGATTTCTAACCAAACTCTCCTGGTTAGGTAGAGTCTCAAACTAAATCCTTGTGCTGGGATAACTGTTCCCCTGAACTCCACTGAGAAGAAAAACTAAGGCCGTAAAATTAAAGTGTGCTATTTTCTGAACCAAATTTTAAAAGAAATGCTTAATTCTAGAATCTTCTGGACTCAACATAAAGCTAATGGTCTTCAGTGTTTATTCAACTTGTTGGAAATCCAACCATTTCAACATCTTTCCATTAACACCCGCAGGGCTTTGCAATCACCTGCTTTCTGACCAATACTGGATTTATGCCTGTTCTAGAAGGCACTCTGATTTTTGTTTTAAATAGCAAATGCTTCCAAGGTAACCAATACCCTCTTATTGCCTCTATTTTGAAATCCAAATCCAAAAATGATGTTTATTTCTATAGATTATGCACCCTTCATTCGATTCTTCATGCCGGAGGCATATAGATCATTTTTCCTTAGCCAGAATACCAAATTTGTCATCTTAAAATTTCCAATTTATCCTTTCAATTAGACTATAATCATTGACTGCTAAGGAGGTATAGTTAGTAAGTTTGCAGATGGCACCAAAATTGGAGGTGTAGTGGACAGTGAAGAAGGTTACCTCAGATTACAATGCATTTTGGAAAGGCAAATCAGGACAGGACTTATACACTTAATGGTCAGGTCCTGTGGAGTGTTGCTGAACAAAGAGACCTTGGAATGCAGGTTTTTAGTTCCTTGAAAGTGGAGTCGCAGGTAGATAGGATAGTGAAGAAGGCATTTACTGTGGTTTTCTTTATTGTTCAGACATGTTGGAAGGACATGTTATGGCTGTACAGGACATTTGTTAGGCCAGTTTTTGGAATATTGTGTGCTATTCAGGTCTCCCAGAAGGATGTTGCGAAACTTGAAAGGGTTCACAAAAGATTTACATGGATGTTGCCAGGCTTGAAGATGAATAGGCTGGGGCAGTTTTCTCTGGAGCATCGGATGCTGAGGAATGACCTAATAGAGATTTATAAAATCATAAGGGGCATGGATAGGGTTAGTAGACAAGGTCTTTTCCCCAGGGTGGGGAAGTTCAGAACTAGAGGACATAGGTTTAGGGTGAAGGGGAAAATTTTAAAAGGGGCCTAAGGGGTAACTTTTTCATGCAGAGGGTGGTGCCATTATGGAATGAGGCTGGTACAATTACAACATTTAAAAGACATCTGGATAGGTTCATGAATAGAGGGATATGGGCCAAGTGCTGCCAAATGGGACTAGATTAATTCCGTGGTGTACACCTTTGTGACTCTATATGGAATGTTACTTAAGTAATGTGAGAAGATTTGGAGATGCCGGTGTTGGACTGGAGTGTACAAAGTTAAAGATCACACAACAGCAAGTTATGGTCCAACAGGTTTATTTAGAGACACTAACTTTCGGAGTGCTGCTCCTCGTCAGGTGATTGTCACAACCACCTGATGCAGGAGCAGCGATCCGAAAGCTAGTGCTTCCAAATAAACCTGTTGGACTGTAAATAGGAAGGGTTAGGAAGGATTGGGCTGGGTGCTGGCAGGTGAGACTAGATTGGGTTGGGATATCTGGTCGGCATGGACGAGTTGGACTAAAGAATCTGTACATCTGTATGACTCTACTAAAGATCATAACACCATAATGTGACAGGTTTTTGTTGGCAGGATATGGAAACAAGATGCATAAACAGAGTTAAGGTACGGATCAACTGTGTTCAAGTTTGAATGTTAGTAGAAGTCCAAAGGGTTGAATGACTGAGAGTATTATTGCTTCTTCCCCAGTACTAGTTCTGATTAAAATCTTTCAGCAGCACCCTTTTGCTGCTGATCCATATTCACTGCTGTCTTTCTAGCAAACATAATGTTGAAAAGCACAGTTATGACATCCAGTGGCAGGAATTTGGTGCAGCACCTTGTGTATTTGCTAGTTGACCTGGTCATTTTCCTTCTGCTTGACTTGAACAGGAAGTGCAACAGGACTGTTGCACTCACATGAAATAAATTGCGTTCCTGACCTTTTCCTGAAATGCTATTAAAACTTGTCAAATGACACAGTGTGCGATATTTAAACTTCAAACTTGATTGAATTTCTCAAAAATGTAATTCTGGACCAGTTAAAGTGTTTGGGGATGATGTCTGATAAATAAAGTTTACGGTTTAGCTTGAGCACCAGCCATATGACAATGTGCCTACTGTAACAACAGAAAATATTGGTAAATACTCAGCCGGTTGATAATTTGCTACTGATTGAAACCTATCCCTCCAACCTCCTCTCCAACCTATCACCTTCATCCCCACCCTCATCAACCTATTGCATTCCCAGTTACCTTTCCCCCAGCCCCACCCTGCTCCCATTTATCTCTAAGCTCCCTTGGGCCACCTTCTATCGAGTTTATGCTGGATACATCGATTCTCCTGCTCCTCGGATGCTGCCTGACCGCCTGTGCTTTTCCAGCACCTCACTCTTTGCATACTGACGAAATACTGCATGTAAATGGCCTTTTGCTCAGCCTAAAATATTTACTTCTGTTCCTTTTTCCACAGAAGCAGCCTGCCCTGCTGAGTACTTTTGCTATTTTTGAGTTTGAATCAAATTTCTACATCCACAGCATTTTGCTTTTGCATTGTTGCATGATAAGTAGAGGCTGCCACCAGTTCAAAGGAATGTAATGATGTCAGGGACAAGTTTGAGCCCTCGGCTAGTCTGCATTGTGCCTGAATGCTACAATTGTCAGCAGATGCCACCCTCAACCCCCCACTGCCCCCGACGCGCACACCGCTGCCCCCACGAGTTACAGAGAGAAAATTGTTTCATTATCTTCTCTGTCCACTCCTAACCTGACTGTCCTGCAGTTGGAATGGATACTGAGTCCAAGGGACAGTACCAATTGCTAACATTTGTTGTCAAAACCCATGAGCAAATGTGAAACATGGAGATTCCCTCATCCCTCTGAACGCTGATGCCTGTAGAAAAGCTGGCAAAGAGAAATAACGAAACACAAAACAGCTATTCCGACATTTCAAATAAATACATGCTCTAAATCAATTTAATCATGTTGGCGAATTAATAACCAATCAACAAAATATTACACCATGACCTTTAACAACGTATGTTGTTAAAAATCACACAACACCAGATTATAGTCCAACAGGTTTATTTGGAAGCACTAGCCTTCAGAGCACTGCTCCTTCATCAGGTAGCTGTGAGACATGTTTGTTGTGATTGTGGACTTCACAGGTATGGTGTTTATACTAAAGTTCTGCCAGGAGGCAAATCATTGACATTGTTACCATGAGAACCCATGAGAAAGAAACACAAAATGATACTTATTGAAAGTCAAATGACAGTTTTTACTCCTATTGAAGGGAAAGAGTGAGTTGTCATTTGGGAGGGAGAGAGGTGCACAGGAAAAAAAGGTAATTTAATTTTAAGGTCTTCAGTTTAATTACAAAAGTGGATTGTTCAGCTTCTTTAGTATGTAAAGCTAATGATTAGAACAAAGAGGGATGTTTTGTTGTTACATAATTTGTAAAGACCAGGGAACTACTAGATGATGTGCATCCAGGGTGCCATATTTACAGCTGCACTGTAGTCCAGTATCCAAACAAAAATAGGTCAGTTGACTAATAGATTAGATTACTTAGTGTGGAAACAGGCCCTTTGGCCCAACAAGTCTACACCGACCCTCCGAAGAGCAACCCACCCAGACCCATTCCCCTATATTTACTTCTTCACTTAACACTATGGGCAATTTAGCATGGCCAGTTCACCTAATCTTCACATTTTTGTGACTTTATTATTATTATTTATTAGATTACAGTGTGGGAACAGGCCCTTCGGCCCAACAAGTCCACACCGACCCGCCGAAGCGAAACCCACCCATACCCCTACATTTACCCCTTACCTAACACTACAGGCAATTTAGTATGGCCAATTCACCTGACCCTGCACATCTTTGGATGGTGGGAGGAAACCAGAGCACCCGGAGGAAACCCACGCAGACACGGGGAGAATGTGCAAATTCCACACAGACAGTTGCCCGAGGCGGGAATTGAACCTGGGTCTCTGGCGCTGTGAAGCAGCAGTGCTAACCACTGCGTCACCGTGCCACCCAAATGGAGACCTGTAAGAAGTACCACTTGAATCTCCAGCATTTTCAGTCCCCAAGTGTGATTACCCAGATCATACCTGGGAGCTGGAGGTTAGGTAGCCACAAAGTCTTGACGGTTTTAAGGTATTTATGAGATAACGTGGGGACCATTTCCCTTACTGATCCTGCAGGAATATTGCAGTATGCTGACATAAAGAAATGAAATCCTCTATTTATATTTTTTGTACTGAGCAATCTGGCTATCAATGACTGGTATCATTTGTGGAATAGGTGTTTTGAAGAGTTTCAATTTGGCCTAACAATAGGGAGTGGCATTTGCAAGATATCCAATGTGTCATTCACATCCGTTTGGGGGTCACTGAAGGAGATCTACAAAGGTAATAGGCAGTGAGTGAGAGAAAGCGGAGAAAGTGTGACTGAGAGCTGTTAGGAGTGCTACAGTTAGCGCTGGGAAGGCAGTCGCACTTTCACAATTTCTGTGAGGGACTTTGAGAGGAATCAAGACCAGTTGCGAGATCTCTGCTGTTAGACATCAGGGCAAAATTCTTGGAATTAACAGGCAGCCAAATATTGGAGTCAGAACCTGAGGAGCTGAGAAAGTGTGACTGTCAACTCTCCTGTGTTAGGTGAAGCCAGAAAGAAGACTGCAAGCATTAATGTTTCAGTGCAGCTGAGTGAGTGAGGATTCAAAAGCTCACAGTCAGTATTTGATTGATGCTTGAAGGAGCAAATGCTGGGGTAGGACAGTGTCAATGGAGACTGTAAGCACAGGAAGGAAGGTGATCAACCAGAACAGGCGCAGTCTTTGAGGCAGGCCATGATACGGCAATTTATGAGAGGAGGTTCCAAAGCCGAATGAACAAAACTGAAAAATTGTAAACCTTTGTCATGTTTAATGAGATTTGATGATCCACTGTGCCATTTAACATTTGGAGTGAATTGCTGTGAAATTGTGGGAGTTGGCTTGATCACATTTGTTAATTAAAGGGTACTGTGGCTGGTCAATCACAGGCTTATTACCCATATTCACCAGAAATTAATATTAGAATGCAATTTGTGCATGTGTTGCAGATTACATTAATGTACTAATTTTTTACACTGAAGTTTACTGTTTGTTCAAAACTCTGAAATCTAGTGGCTTTTTCCCTCTTAGTAAATACTCAGGTTTCATATTTTATCAACTTTATACATTTAAAAAAAATTACAGGTTCCAAGCCAGATTGTAGCATAAATTTGGTGGACCTGGCACTCCTTGTCTTGCATGGAATGTTCAGTAAGAAAATGTTGGTGCAGTATGTGTGTACATTCATTAGCCTTGAACTCAAAATCCTAGGCATTCACCCAATTTGCTGCTACTTCCTGCACAATCATGCTAAACCACCTTTGGTTTGCTAGTTTTCAGTTGTGTATCTTATGCTGCCTTGATTATTTTTGAAAATCTTTTTGTTTAAGTTCATAAGAAAAGCAGACAGAAATGTAATGGAATCTGATATACAGATCAGACTATCGTTATAACCGTAATAGTCAAGCCACAGATCATTGTTTACAGCGATCGGTGGGGTTCAGATTTAGTCACTTTATATTCACAGGAGTACAACCTCCATTATTGAAGGCATTTGCTTCACTTGTCACATTGCAAATTTATGCATTTGAGCATTAGATATTCGTATTACTAATGTATCAGTAATTTTCTTGATTTTATTTGTGCCAGAATATTCGTGTATGACCTTGATCTTAGTATTTTTCTTCACACAAACTACCCAGTTTGATCTCACTCTCTGCTTTATTCAGCAATTTAGCCACAGAGTTTGGGAATTTAGTGAAAGATGTGGTTTGGGACAGAACAAATTGATGTAATAGAAGTTCAAGAAATGAACAACGAATCAGAAAAATATTAAAGTAATGAGTTCCCCGTTGCAGTGGAAAAGTGAAAGGCATTCAAATACATAAATCCATTAAATGGCAATATGCCTGTGTCTTATGTACACCCTGTTGGTCAGGATCATTTTGTGGACCTCATTCTGACTCAGACCGTTGTTCCCTGTCTGAATAATTTGATAGTACTCAACTTCATAATTGCATTAAAATGATACCTAGGCTGCTGGTAACAAATCACTTCCATTTTCCCACCAGGTTGTTAAATGTGGAAATGCACCATTCTCTCACACTGAGCTCTGCAAATCAGCCAAAGGCTGTTCTAAATTTTAATTGAATTTTTAATGTTTTAAATTTTTTACTGCACAATGACCCTCCAGTGGTATTATGTAAGACTTGGTGTCAACCAGTAAGCGTACAGTGTGTTGACACTCCAGGCATCATTTCGTTTGCCCCTCTGCCAACCAAGTGCTTCAGCTTTTATCAAAATTTGAAGGGATTATCACAGCAGCCCTTCTTTTGCTTCATTTGCCCAGTTCTTTGGGGAACAGTCATGCTCTAGCCTGGTGTTTGTGTTCGTAACAAGTGCAGCCTGCCAATGATCTGGAAGAGGGAAGCAATGTTTCAAAGCAAAAATGAAATCTTTTCAATTTGTCCTTGTCTTGTAGCTGGACCTGGAGAAACCAATCGAGGAGCAGGGACCACTTGATGTTATAATCCACAAACTGACTGATGTCATTCTGGAGGCGGACCAAAACGATGCCCAGTCCCAGCAACTGGTGCAGAGGTTTCAGGTGAGGACACTATGCGGGCACGTGCGCGCGCACACACAATGGGAGATTCCCTGTTAACATTGAAGGGGGGGGGTGGGTCAGCAGTTTGTGCATCACCTCTGCCCCAGCCTGGATTGTCATCCCTCCAGGAATAGCCTGGAAGTCTCCAGGAGTTCAGCCTAATCTCTGGATGTGGCTGTGAACAATCCTGGTGGCATCATTGGAGCAATGAAGAAAATGATTTTCTTTTTTTTTCCTTTGAATATTTTGGAGTTTAACACTTACCAAAGAAAGATGGAGATAAGAAAGGCTGTTTAGCTATCAAGATTAGTGGGGGTGGGTGTGGGGCTAGTGAATGGGTTGTTGGTTGTTGCAGGGGGGGTGTCTATATGTGTGTGGTAACTGGAGACATAAATAAATCACAAAGAAAATAGTCAACCAGAGTTGATAACCCTAACCCCATTCCAAAATAGAAGCAACCTGGTGGTCTCTTGTCCCTTTATGTTTAATAACATTCACACCAGGACTATTACACCTGAGTAGAAAGGCAAATAAAGGCACATGCATACGGTCACTGCCTTATTCTGATTTTAATGGGCAGCACATGAAAAATGCACTTTTCATCACTGTTTGCTTATAGCCGGTGTTGTCTTTGAAGTTGACACCTACAGTCCTCTAAGCTGAGCAGCCATGCACAAGTTGGCATCTTTATATTTTCATAAACGCATAACACCCAAAGAAATTTAAAGGCCTAAACAGTTAAAGAAATTGTCTGGTTCCTCTCAAAAAGAGGAGAAGCATTCATAATTGAGAGGAAGGGAAACTGGCTTTGCAGTTATGCTTTTAATTGAGGGATAACAGTAGCTAGTGACATCTATTGAAACATGTCTCTCTTGGTTAGGGCTTTCCACTACAGAGTGGCACGGCCTGTAGCTGGACGGTCTGTTTGCTATTGGCATTCCTTTGGTTTAAAATGAAAATATTTTAAATTGAGCAGCGAGCATTTAAAAAGGCCCATGTCAAAAGAGAATTGCAGTTTTAAAAGCAAAGCACAGCTGGATTCATTTACTGTTATAGCACATCAATCTAATAAAATATCATTTTAATGAAACTTGATGCTTCTATGAATAATTCAGTACTATGCTAAGTGGTGGAAGGACAAATAACCAATAATTAATTAGATTTGTCCATAATTTACTTTTCCAAGTTATCTTTATGACTCATTGGCGTGAGGAAATGTGCTTGGCTACCTCCCATGTTCTGCTGCTTCTGAAGACATTGATTCCCCATTGGACGTGATTCTGGAGTATCAGTCCTCCCTCTTGCTTGTCTAGCTGGCTGATATTCATGTGTTGAGACTAGATTATGTGTTTTGAGGCCTCTCAGCTGTAAGAAAGGCCACAGTCAAGCCTCCATTGCCAGATGTTCAGACACCTGACAGCCACCTGACAGCACCCAGGTAGTTCCCAATGCCAAAGCACAGAGAACCATTTTAGCCTTAGTGCCCAACTAGCTGAGGTCAGCTATTTATGATCTACTTAGCCCAACAGTGAATTAGCTTTATTGTCACATGTACTCGATAAGTACACTTAAAAGTTTACAAGTCGCCACTTACAGTGCTATCTTAGATACAAGGTATCTACAGATTCTTCAGCACAATTTCCTGGGAAAGCAAATTAGAAAAATAAAGAAATATGAAGTCCAACTTTATAGATCATCCGAATAAATTACAAAATAGAGAATTAAGAAGTTCAGAACAACCGTCCTTCAAACCCAGTTCATGCTAGCACCAAGCCTCCAGTCCGTACCTGGCCTTGACCCAAGACCGCGCTGGGTTTCAACTTGAGGCTGTTGAGGCTGGCATACTGCTCTGGAATCACCTTTGAAGTCCAGATTTTTATAGTCTTCATTTCTTTATGATCCACTTTAGAGATGAATTGGTGACCCAACAGTGTATTATCGCTATTTAGTGTAAATCTAGTGCCAGTTTAACAAAAATGTTTTCTCTTTCGCATAAAGAAAATCATTAATTATGATCTTTCTGTTTATAGATTGTGTAAAGGTTTGACACATATGTCTGTCCAATAACTATTTCAACTCTTACTCCCCCTCTTCATCTTCTCACCACTGCCTCTACCACCACTAACATTCATCTTCTTTCAATAACAGCAACTATGTGATCTAGTTCCTCCCAATATCTTCAGATTTTAATTTTATCTTCCATAAGTTTGCTGAGCTGTCTTGTTTATTCAGTCACGCAGTAAATCTCTGACTCCATGTTGTTTATTTGAGCGTTTCACTTTAACGTGGAGAAAGTGAGAACTGCAGATGCTGGCAATCAGAGTCGAGAGTGGGTTGCTGGAAAAGTACGGCAGGTCAGGCAGCATCTAAGGAGCTGGCTCTTGCCTAAAATCAACATTTTAGGCAAGAGCCCTTCATCAGGAATGAGGCTTGTGAGCCAAGGGACCCCCCTCCCCCTTGACTCTCTAGCCTCATCCCTGATGAAGGGCTTTTGCCCGAAACGTTAGTTCTCCTGCTCCTCGGATGCTGCCTGAGTGGGTTGCTGGAAAAGTACGGCAGGTCAGGCAGCATCTAAGGAGCTGGCTCTTGCCTAAAATCAACATTTTAGGCAAGAGCCCTTCATCCGGAATGAAGCTTGTGAGCCAAGGGACCCCCCTCCCCCTTGACTCTCTAGCCTCATCCCTGATGAAGGGCTTTTACCCGAAACGTTAGTTCTCCTGCTCCTCGGATGCTGCCTGACCTGTGCTTTTCCAGTACACCACTTTAACACAGACACCACTCTGATTTATTGCTTGATATTGCTTCCCCACTTGGCTGCTGCATTTAGCAGTTTAGAGGTTTCTGATCTATCTGTTCAGACATGCTATTACACACCTCTGGAGCAAGTGGGCCTTCAACCTGGACTTTATGACCCAGACCCAGAGGGACACTATCTCTGAGCCACAGGAGCCCTTACATTGTACTTTTTTTTTGTCCAAAACAAATAGAAAATATCCTAAGTACAATTTTTTTTTTATTGTTTTCCCTACGATCTGTGTGGTTTTCTCCTTCCTGTACCTTCTCTTTATAAAATCAAGTGTTTGCTCCTAATTCAATGTCTTCTTTCCCTGAGGGAGCTGAGAAAAAAACAGGTTTTTGTGATCAAAAGCGGCTATTGCTTTTTACACAGCTCACCGGGATATCTGCCAGTTAATGTAGAGGGACAGAAATTCAGTCAAACTCAATATTTCCTGCTCGAACGTGCAGCTTGGAGGCAATTCCCCCTTGGTGTGATGTTCAGACTTGTAGTTTTGCCTATTCTGGTTATTGCTGCACCCTGTGGTCCTGTATCAACATTTGTTATTGTTCTAATTCATTGACAGGACGAGGCTGTCAGCAGCATCCTTAATTGGCTAAAGGACAGTTGAGAATCAACCACACATTGCTGTGGGTTTGGAGTCCCATGTAGGCCAGACTAGGAGAGATTGGCAGATTTCCTTGGCAGAAGGACATTAGTGAACCAGTTGTTTTTTTTCCAACAATCGACAATGTTTTTATGGTTGTCAGTAGATTCTTAATTCCAGATTTTTAAAAAATTGAATCCAGATTCGACCATGAGCTGAGTTTCTGGATTATTAGTCTAGCGATAATATCACTAGGCCATTGCCTCCCTGTTAAACACATTATGGCACTCATGCTCTCCTGTTTCCCCATTCCTTTGACGAACTCTCTCAAGCACCACTGGCCTCTATGCAGAGTTCTTTTCCTATTTTCCCATTCCCATTGACTGCTGAATGTCTTTTCTTCCTTCTCTTTAATGGTTTCTGAGAATCACCTTCCTCTTCTGCCCAGTCCCAACCTGGTCTGTTCTACAATGCCAAATGGGAGATGATGATGATGAAGTGTTAATGTCGGTAGCCCAGAGGCTAATGCCCTGGGGTCATAGGGTTCTAGTCTCACCATTCAATTAATTAAGAATTTAAAAGAACAAAATTCCAGAATTGAAATCCAGGCAGTCGTAATGGTAACCATGAAACTCATTGGCTGTCATTAAAAATTCATCTGGTTCACTGAGAAAGAAATCTGCCATCCTGACTTGTTCTGGTTTGCATGTGACTCTCGACTGCCTTCTGATTTATGACCGAGCAAGCTAGTCAGATGTAACAATGCAGGCTGTGCTACAAATGCTGGCATTACTAGTGATACCTACACCGATCAAATAAAAATTAAAAATGTTTTGATGCCAAGAGTTTCAGTTTGTACTTTGCTGCAATCCTGTTAGTTTCAAGACTGAGTTCTTCAAGCATCATATTGAGTCTTGAGTACCTGAACTGTCAGTTATGTTATCTCGTTGTGCTGAACCATAGACTGAAGGCCCAAGTCTGCCCACTGACGCAAATGTTGTTAGATGATCTGAATAATAGAACTGCTTCAACTGGCCTTGGCACCCTGACGAAACTTGGCCATTTTCCATGTATGAGTGTATCCTTCTGAAGGTGCACATCAAGATATTTCCAGTGATTTGCCAACTCTTGCTCACCATTTGGGACTTAATGATGAGCGTGTGCTACCAAACGGCCACTCCTTGAGCAATTCAAAGGAGGAAATGTGGGACTAAAATGGGCATCAAGAAGCAGGCAACTTTTAGGGAAGGATATTGACTTGTCAGGGGTGAGGATGTGGGGCAATCACTATTGGAAGGCATGAAATGTTGTGGAATAAGTGCTGAACTATCGTGTCTGTACTTTCAGGATTATATTGATGCCCACCCAGAAACCATCATTCTGGACCCACTGCCTGCAATCAGGACCCTCCTGGACAGATGCAGGTCATATGAACTGATCCGTAGACTTGAAAGCTACATGCAAGGTATATCATTTACTCATCTTGTTTGAACTCAAAGCGAATTGCTAATTATCTGTTATAAAAGACATGTTATTAACCTGAATAATAAGAGTTATTTGACACCTTATCAAAGCCCCTGTTCCCTGTGACATTATAAGTTCTAAACCCTCCCAGTGCAGTTGTCCCAATCTTATTGAAAACTTGTGGATGCTGCTGCATGGGCAGTTGCATTATTTTGCAGGAGACGGCAATACAATATTTACCTTGTGAGAATGATCAAAGTACTTGCTGTGAGGAGTGAATTCCAACAAGCATGAACCACCCTGTCAATTCTTTTCTTGGATTTCCTACGGTCTAGAGCTTCTTAGGAGCCATGCCAGGCTGAATCCACAGCATCTAAACTTTGAAATACTGTTGTTGAATCCAGTGTTGTACCCACATGTGGACTTTTACCATCTTTTCACATCAGAAATGTTGCCCATCTGTATAATGCAGCTCCTAGCATGTTGAATCCATTCACTTAATCAGGGGTGGAGATGGAGCCCCAAACTGCCACCCTCCTACCTGGTTAGATGTCAACACTGCCACCGAACGTGCCTCACAAGAGGGCACAAGATTTTACCCAATGTCCTACACTTGCACTGTACCTGTTCATTTCAAACTCCACTATCTCCCTATACCCAGTGAATTAATATTAAGGTTAGATTAGATTAGATTACTTACAGTGTGGAAACAGGCCCTTCGGCCCAACCAGTCCATACCGACCCGCCGAAGCGCAACCCACCCATACCCCTACATTTACCCCTTTAACCTAACACTATGGGCAATTTAGCATGGCCAATTCACCTGACCCGCACATCTTTGGACTGTGGGAGGAAACCGGAGCACCCGGAGGAAACCCACGCAGACACGGGGAGAATGTGCAAACTCCACACAGTCAGTCGCCTGAGTCGGGAATTGAACCCGGGTCTCGGGCGCTGTGAGGCAGCAGTGCTAACCACTGTGCCACTACTAAATTGCCTGTAGTGTTAGGTAAGGGGCAAAATGTAGGGGTAGGGGTGGGTTTCGCTTCGGCGGGTTGGTGTGGACTTGTTGGGCCGAAGGGCCTGTTTCCACACTGTAATCTAATCTAATCTAAAAAAGGTTGCTGCCCTTGATCTTTGAATTCCTTCCAGACTCTCATCCTGTCCTATCTCACTGCATACATGTCCTCCTTGTCTGGATTCTGAGTGTTTAAACTATTAAATCCTTATACTGGATGGACAATCTCCTCTGATGGTATTGCAAGAAGAACAACGGTGTTTACCCAAATATCCTGACCAGCATTTAGCCCTCAGTCAAACACGCAAAACAAATTATCTGCTGCAAAATCCTTCCTTTTTCTGTATGTTTATCCCTTAAATCAAGAGGCTGTTTGAGTCCATGCACCTTGTCTTAATCTTAGAATTTAA
Organism: Chiloscyllium plagiosum; assembly: GCF_004010195.1. Lineage (NCBI taxonomy): Eukaryota > Metazoa > Chordata > Chondrichthyes > Orectolobiformes > Hemiscylliidae > Chiloscyllium > Chiloscyllium plagiosum. Next base: position 25,260,403 of record NC_057719.1, read on the forward strand.
AGTATAATTCTAGATTTACTGCATATATTATGTAGAAGGTGAATCAACTGTAGAGAGTGCTGGAGAAACTCAGCAGCTCTATCAGCATCTGTGGAAATAGAGTTAATGATTCAAGACGATGACCTTACCTCAGAACAAGTTCATACTGGACTCAAAACGTTAATTCCATTTCTCTCCCCACAGATGCTGACAGACCTACTGCGTTTCTCCAATAATCTCCACGTTTGTTTCAGATTTCCAGCATCCGTAGCATTTTGCTTTTACTAGAAGGTGTAACAGGAGGCTTTTTCTTTAACCACAGATTTTAAGGCAAAACTTTGTGGGTTGACATCTACAAATGATCAACAATAAAATATGGTACCTTTCCCACTTCTTTGGGTTCATTTAAGGTGACCTCTCACACACCTCATTTCTAGCCTATGTTCCTCGCACCTTTAACTTGGATGCTTCGCATTTGTAATTAACTTTGTTGGTTTTCTCCACCCTGTCCCCTTGCACTTCTGTCTACATTTCTCCCTGTGCAGTGTAATATTTGAGGTGCAGTCTGACAAGAGCATAACACAGTGTGAATGTGACTTACTTTGATTTGTTTATTGTTATCTAGCTCACCCTGCCATTGACTATGCCTTGCTGCTCTGCTCAGCATGGCTAACCTCAGCACTAAGTCTATTAAGTATAGCACTTTATTTACAGTGCTTTTCTGCGTTTAAGACTGACTGGGCCTTTTGAAAGTGACTGCTTTTGACAGAATCATAGAATGCCTACAATGAGGAAGCAGACCATTCTGCTCATCAAGTCCATACTATCCCTCCAAAGAGCATCCTACTCAGACCACTCCTTTACCCTATCCCTATCACCCTGCATTTCCCTTGGCCAATCCATCTAACCTGCCCATCTTTGGACTGGAGGAGGAAACTCAAGCACCCGGAGGAAACCCACACAGACACAATCATGCGAGAGTGGAATTGAACCTAGATCCTTGGTGCGATGAGGCAGCAGTGCTAACCACTGAGCCACTATGCTACCTTGGGGAATAGGAAATTTGCGTACTTTTGGGAAATAGATTTGGAACATCAAACCACTGAGAAACCGCAGGTGACTGTCAGATCGTTTGTGAATTAAAGCATTTCAACAAGTTAGGGAATAATGACTGAGGGTAGTATTTAATTTAAAATAAAGTGTAACCCAAAAAGGAGTGATAGACCAGAGGTAAGGGAAGGATGGGATCATTCTCTACAGTTTAAAAGAAAAGATAAACTTATGTTATTTGCCTGTTGCTAAACAACTGCAATCATTTTGACTGATTTGTCAATAAATGCATTTCTGAAACTGTTTTCTTTAAGTTTTGAATGGAATAATTGGCTCTCCTTGGGACCAGGTTGATTTGAGGGTTAAGTGAATGTTATTGCAAAGAATAATGCTAAAGCATGCCAAATGATAAACGGTGTAAGCAGCGAAAATCTCAGACTAAATACAGCGCACATAATCTTGCAGAATGTTAAACAAGATATCATCTCTGCAGTTGCTCGTGGGTATCATACACTGAAGACGCCATAACAAATCTCACCATAGCCAGAGGCCTATCTAAAATCAATCTAGTGTGCGTTTGTTTGATTGGAAAATCTGCAGTTTATTGAAATGAAATGTGGATCTCATGGTTTGTTTAAGTTGGCTAGAAACAGTGGAACACGGTTGAGTGCTCTACTGGGTTCGGAGGCCCAGGATAAGATGCTGTGTGATTTAAATGAGGGAAACACTGATGTTATAAGCTGACTGCAGCCTTGTTGGGTGTGTTTCCCTGCATGTTCATGTGAGCAATAATAGTTTGTATGGAACCAAAGAGGGGAAACCACTTTATTCCTCGGATTTTCATTTGCATCGGAGGGAAAATGGCTTCCTAAATGTGTATGGAATGGAAATAAACAATCATACTGATTCGGGTCCTGGATTTCCCTTTTTCTTTCATTCGAAAGCACTTTGCTAGTAAAGGTCATTAGCGAATGATGGCTCGTGATGATTTTGTTTTTTTGTGATGTGTAACAATTCAAGGTTCAAGTTAGTAGAAGATGGGTTTGAATACTGGATCAAGTGCTCAATAAAAGGATAACTCTTTGGATTGTTGGGATGTTATGTTGAGATTGTACAAGACATTGGTGAAGTCTCTTCTGGGATACTGTGTCCAGTTCTGGTCACCCAGTTATAGGAAGGATATCACCCTGGAGAGGGTTCAGAAGAGATTTACCAGGATGTTGCTGGGTATGGACAGTTTGAGTTATAAAGAAAGGCTGGATAGGCTGGGACTTTTTTCACTGGAGCATGGGAGGTTGAGGGATGACCTGATAGAAGCTTATAAATTAATGAGAAGTGTAGGTAGAGTTGATGATTGTTGTATTTTCCCTAAGATGGGGAACTTCAAGATTAAGGGGCACATTTTTGAGAGGGGAGAGATTTTAAAAAAAGAATCGCAGCAAATGTTTTGCACAGCGGTTGGTTCACGTGTGAAATGAACTTCTTGAGGAAATGGTGGATGAGGGTACAATTATGCTGTTTAAAAGACAATTGGTTGGATACATGAACAGAAAAGGTTCGGAGGGATATGGGCCAGGAGTAGGCAGGTGGAACTAGTTTAGTTTGGAATTATGTTCGGCATGGACTGGTTGGATCAAAGGGTCTGTTTCCGTACTGTATGACAGTATGATTCTATTCGATTATTCTTGTGCTGATGAGAATCTTTTTCAAGTTTATTACTTCATAGAATCACTTGCTCAAAAGAGCACCCCAAATCTGAACTTTACATTAGTAAAGTCAAGAGCAAGGATTGGCATTATTTGAATTCATTGTTAACGTCATCCATTTCTGTAAATTACTTCAGAGTGTCTTATATGAGTGACCCAGCGCTCTCACGTCATCTAGCTTGACAAAGGTGGGATGACTGCCAGCTGTGGATTTGTATCTTAATGTTAAGCAATGATCCACAAGAAATGACAAAGAGGAAAGATGTGAACTGCAGAAAATTCACTTATGAATAGAATGTGACGCACGAAGGAAACGTGAGAGCTATTGATCTTCCTCAAAAGGAAGTCAAGTAATAAGCATTAGGATGGAAGCAGAATCAGTTTGAATTACTTTAAATGTTATTTGAAAGATTGGCTGGCTTGATTTCCCTTCCTGGGGGCTGTCACAGCTGGTTTTTAGTTGCTGAGAAGAGTTTGCTGATTCTAATCAGTTTTCTTTTCCTTGTTAACTCCAGACGTAATGTAGCCATCGACCTTTTCATCCTGCAGAGTGCCAGTTGACCATGTAGCAAGAACACTCAGTCATGTGCATAAAACTCCAGACTGTTTTAATAAGGTTTTAAAATCAAAAAAGAACTGATGTTTGCTGTTTCACTTTGCAGTTAAACAGATTATGTGGCTCTGGTTCTGGCTGTATATTTTCCCCATGTACAGTGTCTAGATAACTGCTTTGGGCTGTGCAGATTTCCTGGACTGTGTTTGACAGGGTAACCCACTTGAACGTACATGACTAGTCAATAATGTGTTAGTTCTGGGAAACTGGGTGTTAGATAGCAGGTGAAAGGTTCACCAACATAGAACCATAGGTAAATATTGAACAGAGTGAAGCCATTTTGCCCAATATGCCACTGCTGGCTCATTAAGAGTTATACATTCACCTCCCTGCTAAGTCCAGCACATTTTCTCTTCTTTCAGCACTTGTTGAATGCTTTCCTTTCGAGTTATTATTGAATCCGCATTCGCCACCCTCTTTCAGGCAGTGCTTTTCAAAATTAGGCACCCTTTAATAATCTGCTTATGAACAAAAGGTTTAATTGTGTGGGATGTGTGGAAAGGTGTTAAATTTATTGAACTTTGTTTACAAATCGTCAATCGTGTAGATTAATTTAAAAATAAATTTCTTGCTTCAAGGGTGAGCTTGTGTGACTGTGCTGTAGAATAAAAAAAAACTAGAAAATCTTTAATGTAATAATCTCCATGAATAATCCTGTCCTATGGAGGAGGCACTTTTAACATCCAATAATAATCCTATTTCAGCAATTTGTTTCAACCAAGATGTACTTTTCGTGGAGTGGGTTTCAGTTGGGCTAAGCCCGTCACCAGATTGGCACACATGCCACTCCTCGCAGTGACTGAAGTTGTGTTTGTACCATAAGTGGTCTAGTTTTAGAGACAGCGTTGCTGGTTCCTTTTATTGCTCCCCCACAACCATGTGTTGTTTTGTGTCTTATTTAGAATGCATCCGAGCATGTGAATATAGCCTGAACTGCGAACCGATTAACCCTTGAGTTGTTCTGCTTTGTTCTGAAATCTCTCCTTCCTTTTGGGGTCCAAATTGAGTCCAGTGCCACTCTAGGAGCAGTTAGGTAATTGAAATACAAATTGATCTTCAGTAACTAGGCAAGGCAGTTAAACACCTTAGCAGGGAATGGTTTCGTTTATCAGCCTTAATGCTGCAAGCTGCTGAACCAGGCTTCAGGCAGTGAATTTATTCAGTGAGTAGCTGGAAGACCCTATGCTCCACTTTCTAACCTTCTTTATTCCTTCACGGGAAAGGGGAGTCACTGGCTAGACCAGCATTTATTGCCCATCCTTAGTTGTCAGAGGGCAATTAAGAGACAACCACATTGCTGTGGGTCTGGAGTCACATATAGGCCAGAGGAGGTGAGGACGGCACTTTCCTTCCCAAAAGGGCATTAGTGAACCAGCTGGGTTTTCTTTTTCAACAATTTATGCCATTTCATAGACATCATTAGATTCCTAATTCCAGATCTTTATTGAATTCAAATTCCACCATTTGCCATGGCAGTATTTGAACCCTGGACCCCAGATTATTACCAGGGTTTTGAGATTAATAGCCTAGTGAAAGTACCACAAGGCCATCACCTCCACATCTGCCCTTAGCTGAGAGTAGGAGTATATTGTTTGACGTCAGTGCCTCTTGGTTAGGGAGAGTTATCTTGATTCCAAGGCTCATTTTGATGTTAAGTTTTAGAATCTGCTACCGTTGTTCAATTCATGGTATCTTGAATATCAGAAGAGACTGAAGAGTGTCGGACGAATCGAAGCAGATATCAGTCGGAGGGGAGTGACCCAAACTTGCCAATAAAAATGAATTGATTCTTGGACTAGGCCTGATTTTAGAATGTAAAGCTGGAAGGTCTTCATGCGAACATGCACTGATGTGGAGCAGTGCTCAAGGTGTTTATGGATGGCGTTCTGCAACAGCCTGAACATCAGATTGATCTGGAATCTAGTTTTGATAATCTTTGGGGGGGGGTGACCAGATGGCTCCTTGAGGTAGAACATTGTCCTTTCACCCTTCAGACATAAAGTATATCTTAGACCATTGACCTGAATGTTTAAAAGATTAAGAAATTACTTTGTGTGGATAAAACTAATTCCACCCAAACTTAAATCTGCAACAAAATGTTGGCTATGTGGATTGACCTCTCTCAGGACGGATGCTGCACAGTATATAGGAGTGCACACTGATGCAGTAGGAAATGCTTTCTGAAATTGGGTCCGGCCCAATGATATAATATATAACAGGTCTGGTCTATAATATATGCAGATCTAGTATGATCGCATCACATCTTGATTGACAGAACAGAAGGATCTTGAAGTGCATGTCTACAGATCTCTGAAAGGGTAGCAGTGTAGATAGATAAGGTGGGTTAGAAAGCAGACAGAATACTTTTCCTTTATCAGCCGACGCAGCAAGATAGGTCAAAAGAGTGCTGAATAAAATGTACAACAGTTTGGGCATTATTAATAGAGGCAATGATTACAAAAGCAAGATAGTTATGTTAAATTTGTATAAGACATGGTTTGCCCTGAACTGAAGTATTCTGTCCACTTCTGGATTGCACACTTTAGCTAGGAAGTGAAGGGGCACAGAAAACCTTTTGGAGAATGGTTTTAGTGATGAGGAACTTCACTTAAGATAGATTGGAGAAGATTCTGAGAGTTCAGAGGTGTTTGAAATAAGGAGGCGGTCTGAACAGAGTAGATTGGCAAGAAACTGTTCCTGAATGTGGAAGTACTAACAACAAGAGGGAGTAGATTTAAGGTAACTAGCAAAAGAGGCAATGGAAAACTGATCAACTTTACCTTGCAGAAAGTGGTTAGAATTTGGGACTCTCTGCTTGAACTTATGATGGAGGTAGGTTCAATTGAAACTTTAAAGAGGGAATTGGTTATTATCTGTGCAGGGCTATGGGAGAGGGAACAGGTGAGTGGCACTGGGTGAATTTTTCCTTTGGTGAGCAAGCACAGACATTATGGACCAAATGGCTTCTTCCTGTGCTGTAGATTTTAATGAAAAGAATGAGCAGAGGCTCTTGTGGGTCATCAACACAATTGGATTTAATGGTTGAATGCTGTTGACTTGATGTTAGTTGTAGCTATATTTTTCAAGAAGAGAAAGCTCGAAAAATTTCTTTCTCAAACAAAAACAGAAATTTCTGGAAAAGCTCAGCAGGTCTGGCAGCATCTGTGAAGAGAAATCAGAGTTAATGTTTCTGGTCCTGTGACCCTTCTTCCCGAAACAGACCCGAAACATTAACTCTGATTTCTCTCCACAGATGCTGCCAGACCTGCTGAGCTTTTCCAGTGATTTCTGTTTTTGTTTCTGATTTACAGCATCTGCAGTTCTTATTTTCTGTTTATTGGAAGGGAGATGGAATGAATCCTTGTCATCCATTTAAGTAATTTGTAGACGTGATAGATTGACACAATGTCTCCTCATCCAGAGGATCGATGTTGAATATTCTTCACTCCCAGGAATATTCAGGAGCTCTGTTGCTTGCAGGTCTTCAACTGAGTGCCTGCATAAAATCTAACTACAAGCAGTACTGGATTCTTCAGTTCATAAGCTTTTGGATATCAAATTGGCTTGAAGGTACAAGACAGAAGGTGTTGGTCAGTTGCTTTTCAGACTGGAGGCCTGTGACCAGCGGTGTGCCAAAGGGTTCGGTGCTGGGTCCATTGCTTTCTGTCATTCATACCAATGATTTGGATGTGATTATAGGAGGTACGGTGAGTAAGTTTGCAGATGACACCAAAATTCTTGATGTATTGGACAGCAATGAAGGTTACCTCAGAGTACAATGGGATCATGATCAGATAGGCAAATAGATTGAGGAGTGGCAGATAGAGTTTAATTTAGATAAATGTGAGGTGTTGCACTTCAGGAAGACCAATCAGGCAGGACTTTTACAGTTAATGGTAAGGTCCTGGGGAGTGTTGCTGAACAAAGAGACCTTGGAGTGCAGGTTCATAGTTTCTTGAAAATGGAGTCTCAGATAGACAGGGTCATGAAGAAGGCATTTGGTATACTTGCCTTTTATTGGTCAGTGCATTGAGTATAGGAGTTGGGATGTCATGTTGTGTCTGAACAACATTGGCTAGGTCAATTTTGGAATGCTTTGTGCAGTTCTGGCCTCCCTGCTATGGGAAGGATGTTCTGGAACTTAAATGGGTTCAGAAAAGACTTACAAGCATGTTGCCAGGTTTGGGCTATAGGAAGAGGCTCAATATGTTGGATCTATATTTTCCCTAGTGTGAAGGAGTCTGAGGGATGACCATATTGAGGTATATAAAATCATGAAGGGCATGGCAAGAGTGAACAGCTAAGGTCTTTTCCCAGGATAGTGGAGGCCAAAACTAGAGGCCATAGATTTAAGGTGAAAGTGGAAAGATTTAAAAGGGATCTAAGTGGCAACCTTTTCACGCAGAGGTAGTGCATGTATGGAATGAGCTGCCAGAGGAAGTAGTGGTGGCTGGTACAATTACAACATTTAAAAGGCATCTGGATAGGTGTATGAGCAGGTAGGGTTTAGAGGGATTTGGGCCAAGTGCTGGCAGATGGGACTAGGTTAGGTTAGGATATCAGGATGGCATGGACGAGTTGGACTGAAGCATCTATTTCCGTGCTGCATATCTCTTTGATACTAAGAATTGATGCAGATGTTTGAAATCCCTCTTCAACTTCAACTTCATGCTTCTCTATATTGTCAGTCAATGCATGAAAGTAGCTTCTTAATACAAATGTGTTCCTGCTCTTCCAGTGCACCTGTAAAGGTGTCTCAGATTTGTTTATGAAATCTGAAACCCTACAATATACACCCATCATAACAATGCACAGTGACTAATATGAGATCAATGAAAGAGCCAGCTCACTTTGCGAATTGTCCCTAGCAGATTATCATCTCAAATAAGAAGAGGGACCACTGTCCCTTCACAACCTAGTGGCCTTCCACAGAGGCTTTAAGATCGGATCTATTAAATAAACACAATTTTTAAGTTTCTTATTTCACGTTTTCATATAAAATTTGTTGCATGGAAACAGGCCATTCAGCCCAATAAGCTTGCATTCTCCCCATTTACAGTCTTTGTGTTCTGAATTGAAATATCTGCTCTGATTGAATAGTGTTTGTTCTAGTCACACCTTCACATTTTTCAGATGTGATAAAATGAACTGTAAAGTCCCCGGCAACGTTTTTAACCGCAAAGACACGTGTTACAAACCGATATAGTTTTCTAAGTGGTTTCCTCTTGTGAAATAGGGACATTAATGGGGTTTTCCAGCATGTCAGTTGTGAACTAATGATTCTTCTGCTGTTCTCCAGTTTTAAATTGGAGCAACTTCAGAAGATATCCATGGCGTCTGCTTGAACAGGAACTCTGCATCTGGGTCATAAAGTGTTCATTGAAAGCCCCTGAACGTCATCATCATCATCTCAAACTTGAACGCTGGCGATGCGGTCTAATAATTTTAATTATTGTTCGCATTTTCTGTCACAGGAGAAAAAGCCCAGTGTAATGATCCCTGTTTTCCTGTCACAATCAGATAAGCAGGCTGCACTGTTCCACAGCCAATGGGAAAGATTGTACCTCGACATTAAAAGAACTTTTGTCTCGGCCTGAATATAGAAGCTGCTTCATTGGTGCTGCTGCTGAAGTGGATTGCTGTATCTATTCATCAGAATGTGGAAAGGAGCTGACATTAACCATTGCCTATCTGAAAGGAAGAACAATGTGCAACATTTTAGAAATTTTTTTTGGAATAGTGCATTTAACTTTTCTGTTTGTGGGGTCAATGGCATTAAATTTAATAACAATCGGCAGGACGCCCATCAAATTGCTGGGGTGTGAATACACTGACCACAGGTCAGTCTGCAATGAAAGCAACAATGGAAATCAAAATTTAGAGAACTGTCATATCTAAAGCTCACATACATTGTTTATTTTTTTTTTCTCTTCCACCATTTGATCAGGGTCTTTGTGGTTTCCCATTGCCCAGTGATGGAATATGCAGGTTGCTCTGCTATAATGTGACAGTTCTGTTCATCTGCGACCTTGCTCTATAGAAAATTGTGCAATAGAAAATCGCTATAGAAGATTGTGCTATAGAAGGTCACTAATCGAAAATCACCATAACTGTTCAGTAGAAAGTTAGTGTTATCCAAATAACATGCACAAGTCATCAATTGCATTATAGCCAATTTGTGCTGATGAAATGTACATTATAGTAGAACTACCTGTGGTCAGTTTTATTCACATGCCAACAATCTGGTGGAGTTCCTGCTGATTGGCATTCAATTAAATACGATCGACCCCCATTTCCCACCAGACTCCTGACTCCTGATTTACTTGCTCCCCATTCAAGCTGATGTTCTAAATCAATCCCTGCCCTTCAACATTAAACTCCATCCCCCACCCTCCTCATAAACAAAACCGCCTTCATCAGTTTGGCCTCTATGAATATCCCTGACACCTTTCTCTTCCAAGGCTGTTTGCTCATAAATCTTGTGCCCACTCTTTTACAATATATTCCTGTTAAAGCTGCTAAATAAATGTATCAGCCTTGGGAAGTAGTAAGTGCCCTTGAACTTGCTCCAATGTGTTCATTAGTCTTTGTTATGAACCCAGACCCAGCAAAATCATCATGAGCATGCAATATAATAATTTATGTTCACTGTTTTTACTCACCTGCTGACTTCTGAAGGCAGTTAAACTGTATTTCCTGCAATTTACATTCTTCTTATAAACAGTTCACTGTTAAGTTGGATGATAACCTTGCATTAGGTAGAATACCACAGCCTTTGTTGAATAAAGCCACCGAACTGAATCACAGGGCGTTCACACAGATTGACAGTGAGCTTTTTTCTTTCATGATCGTACAGTGATGTTGTCACAGCTGACTCTGCCTGGACAACAGTGAGCCCATTGTCTGTGCAGTATTAATCCTGCGGAAAGTTCATGAGCTGCTGTTGCTGCTCAAAGGCTGCTTTAAGTTTTCCTCATTGTTTGCTTGTATGAAACTCTATTAAGTGTTTTAATCTCATTTTGTAAAGGTGAGGGACAAATTGAATTTGTTGGACAGTAGGGCACCTGATTTTGAGACCCTGTGATCAGCAAGGTGGAAAATTCAGGCTTGTTTATCTTGGATCTGCAGGATGACCGGGAAGTGGAAAACCAGACGCTGCTCGCTTGTTTAAGGATGTGCATAGAAAGGGAAGAAGGTTTGCCCTTTGTCTCTGGGATTGCAACAAATGAACCATCACTAAGCTGCCAGCATATAAGTTGCTCACTGTTTCTCCATGGCCCAGTCGTGAAGTGAATCTGGTTTTAAGAAATGTGATTTTGAGCCTGACAAATTAAAATCCATTTTGTTATAGCCACATTTTTATTATTATCCTATTAATTCAGCTGTAATGCCATGTTTTCCTGTTGGGTATGAAGGATAGTTCCCAGTCCCTTGCCTTTGAACTTTTTCTATCTAAACAGGATGAGTGGGTGCCATTAACTGGCAGATAGGTGAAAGGTCAGGTGGTTAAAGGTGACAATTCAATCAGCGAGAACTTGAAGAGTCAGCCAGAATCAGATGGTAACCTCTTTAAGACTGAGTCACAATATTCTGGGTTCATGTCCCAGGATATTTTGTCTGTGACTGGATCTGTATACACTGTGCCAGAGCTATCTACATAACAGGAGTAGTACATTTAGTCCCTGAAGCCTATGTTTCCAATGAATGAGATCTTTGACTTAACTCCATCTTCCTTTCTTTGACCCATAAAGGGAAGGTGATGCTCTTTCTTTCTTTCTGTCTCTGTTTGTCTCTTATCTGTCTCTGCCTGCCTGTCTCTCTCTCTCTCTCTCTCTTCATGAAAAAAAAGCCTGTTTGATTTCTCTCACCAATTGCTGTAAATGGTAGTTTTTGACATGTAGCTAATAGCTTTTATAATTTGTGGACCAGTTGCTCTGTGCGTTCTGCAATGAAAGTGAAGGATATTGAGAATGGACATCAATAAATAGGTAATGAACGGTCTTGACACCAAAAATATCTGTGTGTGTGTGTGTCAGGGCAGGGGGGACTTTTAGCTTGAATTTATTTATTTGCTATAAACAGTTGTTCTTGTTAACTGGTCCATGCTTTCTGTGAATTTGGGTCTAAAGGGTAAATTGGTGAATTTTGCATACTTGATAAAAGTATGATAGGATTAGAGTTAGGGTTTTGAAGAGTGTGTGAATAGTGGAACTAGATTTCCAGTGCATACTACAGTTAGGGTGACAGTGTCTTAAACATCTTGACTGTGCAGCCTGTAGACCCTGCTTGACCTCTTGCATTAACAGATGAAGTGGGTAAAACGTGCATTTCTGAGGTGACAAATTGAGTCTGACTCCCAGTGTGAGTATAGTTTTTCTAAGCAGAACATGTTAAGCACAAAGTATAGGCCTAAGCCCCAATTGTTTGTTTACTCGTCTTGCACGTGGAGTGGACTTTTATCTAAAATGCTTTTGGTTAAACTAAATATCAAGCTCCAAGTTAAAATTTACAATTGAATTTGCATCAGTTACCATTTATGGAAGATTGTTCCAGCCTGAACAACTCTATTTGTGATGCTCTGATGATCTTGTGATTGATGTTATGGCCTCGGTTATGTTACTTAAGGATTTATTAATGAGCTCAAATGGAGTACGCTACTTATGGTTTTCTGGTTGCTTGTGTTTTCTCACAAGCCTTGCTGACTCTTAAAAGCTGAATGTTCCTTTATGTTGATAGCAGTGAAGAACAATTCCTGCCAATGCAGCATCTTCACAGGTTTCACAATCTTCTTTAAGATCTTCAAAGTCCTTGAAAATTCCAGACCATCACATTGCTAACTGAACTCTAGCTCTGTACCTGGTTATCCCCAAATATCCCCAGTATATCCTGCCCAGGACATCTTCCTGAAGTGAAGCTGCAGTCACTTGTCTTCTCTAATATACCTGCAAGTTGTCTACAATTGTAAAATGCAATTGGTGCTCGAAACACAAGTTTAATTTTATTCTTCCAGTGTTCATTTGCCTATCTGGTTGCACCTCCACCCAGGACTGTTCTGCAGACTATTAACACACACAAAATATTCTGTGAATGTCTTGGAGCTACTAATGCAGTTTCAGAGAGTTTTGAACACACACCCCTCTGCATTTCTCTTACCAGGTTTGAAATACTTTTGCCACTGACTGTCGATTCTGCCTTTTTGAATCTTAGCATGGGATTCCCTTCTGTGGGGCTTGTGAATATTCAGCTCTTCCTACTGATGCCTGCACGTAGGAGCTAGCTAAATGGAAGCTGCACAGTTTGCTGCTGTGTTGTATGAGCATTCAGTACTGTTGGCTGTCATGTTGCATGTGCTCTTTGTGCAATTGTTCACTATAAAGTTGATTTGCTGTCACCATTTTCTATCAAGGCAGGGATTTAGGGGACCTGCTTGGTCTAAAGTGATAGAGGAAAGTTGGTTGATGGTCTAACAAGAAGAGGCTCTTGTCTTATAGGTGTTGTTGTTTATTACATGGGAGTAGTTCTGTACAAGTTACACTGACGTGATAGGGGTTCTTGTCTCTCAGAGGTAGTGTCAACAGGCCAGAAGTTCAGTGTTCAAGTTCCGTAAGATCTCTGAACAGGTTGATTAAAATGGCAGTGCTGATGTAATAGACACTGTTGCAGAGACTCTGAGGAAGACCTCAAATGGTCACACTGGCTGCTTCAAGATCCTAGGCTGTTCCATGTCTGCCCATATGACCTGACCGTAGTTGATGTTTGATGCACTGCTCAGCATTAAGCCTTTTAGGTCATAAACCCTGTTGTCTAAGGGGGTAACAGGATATTCTCTTTTGTATCATGCACATGTCATTGCTTTGCTGAAGTAGTATTTCATATTAATGAATGTGACATTTTTCTTGCACAACAGAACAGTTGTTTAATATGCATCTCTAACTGATGCTCCTACCTCACATCACAATACAAGTAAAATAGGCAGTTCAGTTTTCTGATTCCAAGACAGCGAGTTTCATATGTCAAAATCATGGCCTTAGTTTATTATATTTTTAAAAACTGTGTTTTGAGTCAGACCAGAACTGTTAACAAGCTCACTATCTGTTATTTGGCCTAACTGTGTTGTAATCAGGCAGTTTGAATTTTCTTTGTCTTCCAGCCTTGGTTTTGACTGTAGCTATTGGTCCACAATTGATAAGGGACTTTTTAGTATTGTCTGAACAAAGCCTTGTTCTGAACACTTAGTTCCTGCCTGGCTGTATCTTTGTCTCACCACTCCCCTTCCCTCCCCTCCCCTGGGGAAGTTGCTCACTGTTGTCTGTGTTTGGAGATCAAAATAGGTTTAAAGCTAAGAAGAGAAACACTCTGTCCAAAAACACACACATTCAGGCAAGTTTCAAAGGAACTTTGAGCAATCTGATAACAAACCTTTGAAGATGTCCTGAATGTACCTCTGTGCGCCACCAATTGACACCTTGTGAAACTGCATTCCATTCCTCAACATCTTGTTTCACTCCTATTAGTCATTCAGCATGGAAACAGACTCGTCCATACTGACCAAGTTTCCCCAAACTAAACTAGCCTCATTAGCCCGCATTTAGCCCATATCCTTCGAAAGATTCCCTATTCATGTGCCAGACCACTTGTCTTTTAAACCCACTTCTAATGTCTAAGACAGATTATTGTGTGCTCCTCAGGCAGCCAGGTTGCCATAACAAACCTGACTCTTCAATTTACAATTTAATTTACAATTTAACTTCTTTTATTAAGTTTACCCCAGTTAATAATCACCAAAGCTCAGATATAATTGCTGTTTTGAAATAAAATCAGACACCTGTCTCCCTCAGCTGAAAGTCCAGCATTCTGAAGATCAGCAATGCAACCAATCGCCCTCATTTTTGTTTGAAGCATAATTTTGATTGTTTAGAATTGTCAGACAGTACTATAACCTGTTACTGGCTTTACTCTGCCAGAAACCTACTTTGGAGTTGCAAGGCAGTTTGCCCAGTTTACCTTTCACATATTGGTGAGATTTGACATGTCTCAGTCAGGCTGCTGAAAAGAATGTTGCACAGCAACAAGACATTCCAACCCTATGAGAAAAACACAGAGCCAGCCGTTCCCTGCGTTAGTCCCACCTTCATTGACTGATCGGAGAGTCCTATCGGAGGTCATTGTAAACGTTTGGTTGGAAGGAAACACGAGCAGTTGGAAAACACTGTTTCCTTTCCAATTCTAGTTATCTTCTGTTCTTTTGGAAAAACACCATTATTGGAGTGCGACCCTGCAGCATTGACTGTGTTCTGATACTTTGCTGAAATGGTTGTACTTAATGTGAGAGCATACATTTGGGAGTATTGAGAAGCAGTCTTCTGTGAGAAACATCCCAACCAAGCCTCTTTTTCAAAACTGATGTCTGTAAGAGCCCACCTTAAGGCAGTGCTCCTGAGATAGCAGACAGAAGTTTGGGGAAGCAAGATGGCTCAGTGGTTAGCACTACTGCCTCAGTGTCAGGAACCCGGGTTCAATTCTGCACTCAGGTGACTTCCCCTGTGGAGTTTACACATTCTCCCTGTGCCTGCATTGGTTTCCTTTCCAGTCCAAAGATGTGCAGGTTAGGTGGATTGGCCGTGCTAAATTGCCCTGTAGTGTTTAGGGATGTGCAGTTTAGGTGGATGAGCCATGGGAAATGTAGCATTACAGGCAAAGAATGGAGTGGTGGGCAGGTCTGGGTGGGATGCTCTTCAGTGGGTCAGTGTGGACTTGAAGAGCCAAGTGGCCGGTTTCCACACTGTAGGCATTCTATGAAGTACAAGCCCTAGTAATTAAAGTCATAGAGTGATACAGCTTGGAAACAGACCCTTCGGTCCAGCCAGTCCATGACCCCCCAGCTTATTATTCAGTAGGTTTTGCCACATGTACAGAGATCTACTCGGATCCTGCCTTAAGTACATTGAGTACATTTAAGTACATTAAAACAGGATTGTTTCTTGTAAAAATGTGGAAAGTACAGTTTACAATAGGAATTGCAAAGACTAGGGAGACCATAAACAGCACCAAGTTGACCTAACAATTAATGGTGATAAACACTAATTTAAATTGGACTCTGTCGAATGAGATTAGCCCATTGCAGTTGGTCCAAGCCCATTGGGATCTGTGTGCTCCTAACTGATTTTGTTATACAAAAGAGCAGTTGTTTTTTTTTAAGTGTGGACTGATTCAGAAAATCTTGGCATTTCTGCTTCCCCTGCCAGGACCCATCAGTCGGTTGGTGTTTATTCTGAATTCACTTTATGTGGAATTAATCTTTGTTGAAATGGATGCAGTCACACCAAATACACAGAATTTTATTGTTCTAAAGTGCACTTTCCATTTTAACCAAGGGAATATATACACAAGTCGTTTGTATTGTAAGGAGATTAACCATCACTTCGCTTCTTTTGACACTGTGTGACACAGCGCTCCACTTGAAGTTTCAATATTTCACTTATTGAGGAGCTTGAAATGTGGCCAATGGAACAGGTCAAGACTGAAATATGGGTTGCAGCTGTCATGTTTTCATACAATTTCTGCCTATTCACTTAAGTGCACAATATCAATACATATGGACTTCTGAATAGCCTACATTTGCAACATATTGGAATTATTTGTGTACTTAAATATTCATAATTATGCCATCCTTTTATTATTTTATTTTGACTGCCTATAAGTATGTTGTGAATTATGCTGTGAATTATGCTTGCTGTTTTATTTGTATTGCAATCACAGTACAGGATCTGTTGCCATAATGATTTTTTCCAGAAACCAATTATCACTCCAAGTTTCATTTGCAGGCTGAAAGCATCCAGCTTAAAACCACCGCCATCTCTCCAGATGTGTCTCCTGCTCAGATTCACTAAGATTTATTATTTATACATCTTATGCTGATTTGTGGTTAGCAGTAATTAATTAAATTGTGGCTTAGTTTCTGTGTGAACTGTGCAAAGTCTGAAAAGTGCAAGTTATAGAGGTTCTTGTCCAATGGAATCTCTTGTGAAGTAGTTGATAAATAATTTGTGTGTATTTATATGGGCAGAGAGAGAGGAAAAGTAAAAACAAAAATTGACTCTTCAACAGCAATTATGATCTGGAGAAATGAGAATTTACACTTGGAGAAACACATCTCTAGCCTGTTTAGTGGATGTTGCATGGATATTTTTCCTACTGTTGCATGTTTTTCTATGTCCGATTTCTTGATGAGATACTTATGTAGCAAAACCCTTGAAGCAGCTGAACAATTCGAACAGCAACGTCCTGATTTTCAGGTATAATAATGTACATATCGATTCTGCAAGTAGCTGTCTGATCAATCTTTTTAATTACAGTGAGCACTCTACCTGATCTTCGGCCTCCAGAATTAGATTTTCCCCTTTTGTTCCTGATTGGGGCCTATCCTTAAAGTTTTGTTTATTGGTAAAAGGCTCATAAATACCTTCAGATTCCCTTTTCATATTCCGTCTTTGCCTTTTCATACTTAGTTTTAATTTCTTTAGCATGAGAATTGCAAACAACTTCTGATTTTTAAGAGTAGATCTGTTCAGTATTCTATCCATCTCATATATGATCCTTTGCTGTGTATCGTCTTTTTCTGCGTAGTTAATTTGGAACAAATTCTTGTGTGCCTCAGTGGAACTTTGGTCTTGGTATTTTAACCTTTGAAAGTTCTTATCCTTTTCTATTTCATATTGATTTTGATTATGTTTTGAGCTGGATTTACCAGTTGTTCTTTTACTCAATAAACCAACACGACCCATTTCATTTCTCACAGCAACGTTAAGCAATGCTTCCTTCCTCAGAACAGAAGCAGACTGATGCAGAAAATAGTCTTGTTTGTAAAACAAATAGGAATTCCCAATTTATCCTTTTATTTCTTTCTAGTCCATTTTACAGTTCAAATAACCTAGTGTTAGCCCTATCAAAATTGTATTCAATAATTTCCCTGTGTCTCATTCTAATTGATCCATAATGGGGAAGTGGTCTCATTTTCTGTCTCTCCCAGAAACAGCCAATCTTTGCTCAATTGAATCAAAATAAAAGAAAGTCTATTGGTGTAACGACCACATTTAAAGGTTATGGGGAAGCAATGGCCTAATTATCCAATGATCCAGGTAATGTTTTGGGGAACTGAGTTCACTTCCTGCTATGGCAGATGGTGGACTTTGAATTGAGTTTTTAAAAAAATCTGAAATAGAGTTTAATGATAACTATTAAACTTTTGCCAATTGTGGGGATAATAAAAACCCATATGGTTCACGCAGGCCCTTCAGGGAAGGAACTGAAAATGGAGAATTGACGTAAATGGGTCCGTTTCCAGGTTCACAATACACTAGTGGGATTAGTTCTGGGACTTCAACTGTTTGCAATTTTGTATAAGTGACTAAGATGAGGGGATGAAAATGCTGTTGAGACTTTCTTTTCAACCAATATTTGTGTCATCAGCAAGTGTGAAGAGAGGCTACAAAAAGATAAGGTAAAATAACTTCGGACAGTGCTCACTGGACTTGAAATGTTAACTTTGCTTTTCTCTCCACAGATGTTACTGATCCTGTAGGGTCATGGTCAGTCTTCTAAAACAGAGGTGGTGAAATCTTGAGTCTTTGGAACTCATCCTGAAAAATGTGACAGAAGCAGTGTCCTTAAATATCTATTTATAAGGCATAGGTAGATTCTTGTTGAGAAAGGGGTTTGTAAAGTATTGGGGGTAGGTAGAAGTGTAGATTTAAGGCAACCATCAGATAGGCCATTAATTTATTGAATTTCATAGCAAGCTCAAGGGGCTGATTGGCCAAATAATTTTATCAGATTGACCACTGAAGCGCATCAGAGCACCACCACAATTGTTAAAAGTATCTGAATTTTCATCAGGTTGATCAATTGCAAATTTGCAACTTTGAATATGCTCTTCTGCACATCAGAGTGATATTATTGCTGATGCACAAAGAGTATGTTGAAGGTACAGAGGACCAATGACCATGTAGTCTCCTTTGTCACAATATACATAGATAATGTGACATCTTGCCTTGGATTTTCTCTTCAAAGAGCCAAAACTGTTTGATGAAACTGGGTGCAAGATTTGCTGAAAGGTTTGCTCAAAACTGGGCCCTCTCTCCTACAAGCATTTTCTGATAAAACTATGCAATCTTCTTTTACAGATGAGAGAATTTGTTCCCCTCCCTTTATGGAGCTCAGCAGTCAGTGTGGGGAGGACACTTTGGCAGAGATTACGAAGCACAAGCTGACATTCCCATTCAGTAAGTGTTCAGAAACTAAAGCAAAACACAAGAAGCAGCTGCTGGCTTACTGTGCAACTTCCTTACAAATCAGTTCAAACATTTTTTAACAATCTTGAAGTGGACTGGTGATTGTCATGAACTTCTTCTGTCAGCTTCTACATAAGGCATACATAAATTGTTATTTTGTTCTGGAAGCAAGGAGACTTGCCAAGCTGCCCACCTTTCTCCTGTCCCACCATCACATGGCAATGTTAGAAATCATTCCTTCTAAAATAATACTTTTGAAAAATTGCTGAATATTTTGCCATTATTCCTACTGACATCTCTTGGTGCCCAGTCAATTACATGGATAATCTACTTTTAATCTATAAACATTTTAAAAAGGAATTATGAGGTATTTTTGTGGCACAGTCATAGTGTTCCTACCTCTAATCCAAGAGATCCAGGTTCAACTCCCATTTGTTCAAGAGGTGCGCAATAACATTTCTGAACCAGTTGATTAGTAAGTATCCTGAAAGCATAAAATGAGGTTAACCTGTGAGCGCTTGTGAAATAACTCCAGGAAGGCTGGTATCCTGTTACCTAAGTCACACGAGCATTGTACACGACACTGACCCAGCTAGCTCAGAGTTGGCTCTGAGACTAAACAATCTCTGACACTCATATACATAGAACATTACAGCATAGTACAGGCCCTTCGGCCCTCTGTTGCACCGACCTGTGAAATTAATCTGATGCCCATCTAACCTATACCATTCCATTGTTATCCATATGTATGTCCAATACCCATTTAAATGCCCTTAACATCAATGAGTCTACTACTGTTGCAAGCAGGCCATTCCACACCTTTACTACTGAGTAAAGAAACTACCCCTAATATCTGTCCTAAATCTATAACCTCCCAATTTAAAACTATGTCCCCTCGTATTAGCCTTCACTATCCGAGGAAAAAGGCTTTCACCATCCACCCTAACCCTCTGATTATCTTATGTCTTAAGTCACCTCTCAACCTTCTTCTTTCGAACAAAACAGCTTTCCATGTAAGACCTTCCTTCCGTACCAGGCAACATCCTAGTAAATCTCTTCTGAACCCTTTCCAAAGCTTCCACATGCTTCCTATAACGTGGTGACCAGAACTGCACACAGTACTCCAGGTGTGGCGAGCCCAGTGTCTTGTCCAGCTGAAACATGGCCTTTTGGCTCTGAAACTCAATCCCCCTACCAATTGATGTCAACACTCCATATGCCTTCTTAACAACCCTATCAACCTGGGTGGCAACTTTCAGGGATTTATGCACCAGGACACAGATCTCTCTGTTCATCCACACTGCCAAGACTTTTACCATTAGCCAAGTACTCTGCATTCCTGTTACTTCTTCTAAACTACCTCACACTTTTCCGCATTAAACTCTATTTGCCACTTCTCAGCCCAGCTCTCATCTTACCTATGTCCCTCTGTAACCCACAACATCCTTCGGCACTATCCACAACTCTGCCTACCTTAGTGTCATCTGCAAATTTACTAACCCATCCTTGTATGTCCACATCCATATCATTTATAAAAATGACAAACAGCAGTGGCCCCAATGCAGATCCCTGCAGCACACCACTGGTAACTGAGCTCCAGAGTAAATATTTCAACCACCACCCTCTGTCTTCTCTCAGCTAGCCAATTTCTGATCCAAACTCCTGTTTATATCTATCAGCCACGGCTGCCTGATTGGACCAGATTAACAGGGAGCTCATGTTCTATGAGATCCACCTGGCTGACCTCATTTCAATCTCTACAACTTGATCCCAAAACCCCAGAATTGTTACGGTGAAGGAACCCATACAGATGATCGTGTCTGCACTGAATTTCATTTCTCCTTCCTGTCAATATTATGTTAATTGTACAGTTAAAGATTAACAGTTGAAGAGTGTTGATTGATTAAGTACTTTAAACAGTGTGGCGCTGGAAAAAGCACAGCAGGTCAGGCAGCATCCGAGGAGCAGGAGAGTTGACATTTCAGGCATAAGTCCTTCACATTCCTGCTTTTCGACTCTGAGTCTCCAGCATCTGCAATCCTCACTTTCTCCTCAGTATTTTGAACAGACCTAATGACAGACTGCTAGGACACTGGGTTAGTATGTAGCAAGAAAACAAACATAGTGTACTTTATAAGTAAACAATCTATTCAAGGAAATAATTCAAATCTAGCTGTAAACTTACTTTTGTTTTATTTACTCTGAAAGTGCAGCAAAATTTGGTGTGTTCTCAATGCCCTCCACTGTACAAACCTGCTGACCTGTATTTTGGTGTTGCATATAGTCATTATGCCAAGGAGCCCTGGCCTTTGGTATGATCACAAAAGCTAAATTCCTCTGATACTTCATTCCTTTGAATAGTGCAATATTGTCTCACTCATGATCAGTATTATAAAAAGGCATTGGGAGCGTTTAGAGAATAGAAATACAGAATTGCGTGGGTATTCATTGAAGAGAGAATAAACAAACTATATTTTTTAAAAAAAAGGATTTGGAGGTGCTGGTGTTGGACTTGGGTGTACAAAATTTAAAAATCACCCAGTACTAAGTTATAGTCCAACAGGTTTAATTGGAAGCACTAGCTTTCGGAGCGCTGCTCTTTCGTCAGGTGTTTGTGGAGTAACATAAAATACCTCCACAATGACCTGATGAAGGAACAGCGCTCTGAAAGCTAATGCTTCCAATTAAACGCGTTGGACTATAGCCTGGTGTTGTGAGTTTAACTTTTTTTAAAAAAAGGAGGCTGTGGGATAACTTTTTAAAATGTGTTTTAAAATTTGAGTGGTTTTGATAGAGCAGATACAGAGGAAATGCTTCCTCCTGTGGTGAAAAAAACATGATTAGAGACCCAATAACAAGAGTAAAGTTGGCATAGTCTTAGGGGACCACTGCTCCTTCATTAAAGAAAGACGATTGATGGGTGAGTTTATCCTTGAAGATCACCATATCTCAGGCAAGGGGAGAGGTTGAGAAGTTGTGACTTTCATGGTGATCTCAGCCAGTACAAGAATTGAAGCCATGGGGTTGGTGTCAGCCAGTATTACAAACTTGGTTAGAGACAAAAAAAACTGCAGATGCTGACATCCAAGGTAGACCAGCTGGAGGTTGGAAGAACACAGCAAGCCAGGCAGCATCAGGAGGCAGAGATATCAACATTTCAGGTGTAAGCCGCCTTCAATATCACAAAGTAGCAGTCCAGCCAAGTGAGCTAACTGCCTCCACTCTTCCTCCCCCTTTCCACCCACCAGCCCTTACAAGGTAGTCACCAAGAAATCCAGTTCAGAATTCAGGGGGGAAAAAAACCTACCTCACCTGAAAGAGTGGTGCGAATGTGGTGTATGATGGAAGTGAACACTGTAAATGCACTTCACGGGAAATTAGAAAAAACATAGATGGCCAAAGGGATAGAGAGTAATGGTTGAAGGTAAGATGAAAGGATTGCAAATAACAACCGTACCTGATTGGGCTGAATGGCCTGTTTCTCATACTTTTTTGGGTTATTTCTACAGTTTAAGTAATATGTGCTGGTTCTGTGTAGCCACATATTGTACAACTGAGATATTGTTGGCCAAACTATAATGGACCAAAGTTTTATGCTTTGATTTACACAATGGTCATTGTTTCTGCAATTAAAGCTACACTCATTTAAAAACCACTTCAGAGGATGAGGCATGGGGCAGTTTCTCAGGCCGTTCTCTTGGTCACTCTATACGTTTTAACGTTACCCTGTTTCTTTTCATAGTTTGCAAAACCAGAGTGGCACATGGCACCAACTCTCATGAGGTGAGTGACAACACACAGGATTTGTAAGAAATAACTTTGTTACACTGAGACCCATTTTCCTTGGAAAAAGTTGCCTTTCCACTATGTTTACATACATATCTGTACCATTTGGAAACTGAAATATTCTGGTTACCTTTCTTTGAATAATCTATATTTGATGCACTTGATTCTTATATTTAATTTGTGAAGAGTTTATTGCTTCTAACTCCGTGATATGTGAGAGACAAGTCTATTTTCTTCTTTTGTTCAAAGCATTTCAATAAGATCTATTTTTATGTTGGTGGACTTTGAGATTTTTATTAACACAGTTTCTGACTCACTTTTGGAAATCATTCTGTTACGAAAAGCTACAAACATTCAAATAAAAACTGAAAATGCTGAAAAAACTCAAAGTCTGGTCTGGCAGCATCTGTAGCGAGGGAAACCAAGTTAGCATTTTGAATCTGATTTGACTCTTCAGCCGTATCAGACTGGAAACCTTATCTCTGTTTCTCTTGTAAAAGTTTACAAAATCACGAGGGGCATGGATAGGGTGATTAGTCAAGATCTTTTCCCCAGGCTAGGGAGTCCAAAACTAGAGGGTATGGGCTTAAGGAAAAAGGGTTGAGATTTAAAAGGGCCTTAAGGGGTAATGTTTTCATGCAGAGGTTGGTGCATGTATGGAATGAACTGCTTAAGGAAATGGTGGAGGCTGGTGCAATTACAATACTTAAAAGGCATCGGGATGTGTGTGCGAATAGGAAGTGTTTAGAGGGATATGGGCCAAATGCTGGCAAATGGGACGAGTTGAGATTAGGAAATCTGGTCAGCATGAACGAGTTAGACCAAAAGATCTGTTTCTAGGCTGTACAGTTCTTTGGCTCTCCTCCAATGTTGCCAGACCTGCTGAGTTTCTCCAACACTTAAAGATTTTTATTTCAGATTTCCAACATCTGCAGTATTTTAGTTTTAATCTACAAAAGTATAAGCTTCTTCATGTGCACGAATGTTCCCAGAGTTTATCGACATTAGAACACTTGTACAATAACAGGTCCAGGATTAGTTGGTAACAGTTAGCTGTTCTTTCTCTGTGCAGTTGTGCCAGTGAAGAGTAAGGCAGACACACTGAATTTGTCCAGAGTTTCTTTGTTAGTATTGTCAAATGTTAGCATCTGAGGAAAGTTTGCAAACATTCATTTATAGTGACTGCAGAGGTAAAGATTTTTTTTTAAAAAAAGACTAGTATTCATGGAGTGTCCTATGCATCTAAGCAATGTCTCAAAGGACCACAGAGTATTAAATTAATTTTCAAGTGCAGTAATTGTTATCAGTTTTCAGAAGCAAAAGAGATGAATGTATAGTTATTCTGGTTTAACTTTAACATTGTTAGTTCATAAAGGAAACGTGCAATTGAAGTTTAATTTCAAGCAGACATACAGAGATTTATAACCCAACTATTCATTCAACAACTTACCTTGAAGATGACAGGTTAGAAGATGCAGTACTACCCAAAAGTATTGGTCAAGGTTATGCATTTAATTTCTGGTATGGAGTTGAAAGCCTAAAGTTGTGATTTAGGGAAGACTTTGAAAACTGAGATAAACAGCGGATAAATCCTCGGGTTGTGGTTATGAAAACTTTGAGGAAAAGCGTAAGTCAACTGTTCTTGGATCTGTCCTCAGAGTTTGTCTGTTAATTAGAATCAATATAATTGCAAACAGAAGATTTGTTTAAGAAATAGGTGGATCTGATATAGTCTATTCTAACTGTCTGTCACAGTCAGCATTGCACCCAAATTGTACAGTTTACAGAAAGGTTGAGATCACTCCTACATTACAGTGAATACTTCCTAAGTATCAGTCTATCATAAGAGCAGGCATTTTCTGTAGAATACTCAAATTCCTACTCTTGCGCTTTTAAGACCGATCACTATCTGAATACTGCAATACTTTACAAAAATCAGAGGCACTAATTCTTAACAGAATCTACATATGATTCCTCTGATCTTCCAAATTAGTCATGAAAAGCTTAGAGCTTCTAAACCAGCGATAAGCGACAATGAGGTGTAAAAATCTAAACAAACCAATTAGCACCCAAACAGGTTTTCCCTGCAGCTTAGAGTGTGTGCCAGTGGGCTTTAAGTTGCTTATTAAAATCATCTCTGACTGAAATTGCTCCCCTAAGCAGTATGTCACTTGGCCAAATCATTTTGTATTCAACTGCGTCTTGTTGCACTCTGACATTCTCCCATAGAATGGTGGGGTAGCTGTAAATCAGTTTCCCCTTTAAGAACCTCATTTCCTTGGAGCCCAGCTCTGAAAGCCCTAGCCTCTGTTTTCATTGGCTTGTCTCTTACAGTGGTGGGGGGGAGGGGGGAGTGTGCTTTGAAACTTGGGATTCTTTTGTGGAAATATTTCTTCTCAAAATGCTGCTAATTCTGTTGTTATGGTAGTGAGATCTAGGATATTGTGCTTTAAAGCTGGCCAACAAACACACCGATTATCTCCAGTTAGTTGGACGAGCTCCACCTCAGATCTATAAATAGTTCCTGTGACAGCCCCTCAAGCCAGATGAAAAGTCAGAGAGGATTTGTTCTGCAGCTTCACTTGATTGCTTTGCTGTTCAGGCGGGCTTAGCGCTCCAACTATTCTGGAAACTTCTAAATCTTCTGAACAGTTAGCTAAAAGATATTGAAACAGACTTGGAGGAGCCACTCTTGTGGAGGAAGCTTTGTCTGATTGGAGCTTGGATGTTTGATTTGCAGAACCTCCAAATATGGTCTTGTTTAGAAGGTTATCAGAGAATGTACAAACATGTGCTGCCTCAAGGCTGAAAACCCAATAACACACTATGCTGAGACAACACTCGGTTTTAATCAGGAGGGATGCAGAGTGTGCTGAGTTAGTGTCGGCCCTGATTGATTTGTGAACCACCCACCTTCAATAAGCTGGAACCAGGCTACTATCGGGGCACCTTCATTCACTGTGTATTGTTGTGGTGAATAACAATAGAGGACACTTGCATGAAGAGCAAAAACATATGTAAATGCCATGCTTTAAAATGTCCCACAGGGCTATTATAAAATACAATATGATATTGAGCCAAATAAGTCAGGTGATCAAAAGTTTATCAAAGAGGTAAGGAGTGTCTGAAATGGAAGAAAATGAGGGGCAGAGCTGCAGGGAGGAAATCTCCGATTAGGGCCTACGTATTGGAAGACCCAACCATCGATGGTGGAGTGATTTAGAATTTCGTAGTATGGGAAAAGGCCCTTCAAGTCCAGGGCTCAGATGCTAATAAAGCCAGTATTACACCAGAAACGGAAATTGCTGGAGAAACTCAAATGGTCTGGTAGTATCTGTGGAGAGAGAAAGTGTCAACATTTCTGGCCCAGTGACCCTTCTTCAGAACTGTTTTTGTTTCAGATTTCCAGCAACTACCATTCTTTTGGTTTCACAATTAGATCAGCTTAATTTCAAACTATTCCCAGGGAGAAGAATGAAGTTGGTGGCAAGGAATAGAATTTAGAGCAATGTTCAAAACTACTGATTGCTAACTTCCCAATATTTCATTCAAGGATATTCCTAACCATTCAGCACTCAACACTGGGGGGGAGAGAGAGATAACGGCGAGGTAGATCTTCAGGTTATCAGTGTATAAGCAAACATTATCACTTTCAAATGATGTCATTGAGAAACAGAATGTGTCTCAATGGAAATAAGAGGTGTTCCAAGGATTGGTCCTTGGGTACACCAGAGATTATGGAAAAAATGCAGGAGGAGAAACCAGTGCAAGTGATTCTCAGGTGTATTTAAATGGAGAAGGATTAAAGCATGGAAGAGCAGTCCCACTCAGCTGGATGACAAATAGAGGCAGGTTGAAAGGGGATGATGTGGTCAACCATGTCAAAAGCTGTCAACTGGTCTGAAAGCTGAGAAGGGACAGCTTTTCATTGTCATAGTGAGATAAGATGTGATTTGTGGCTTTAGAAAAGAGACATTTTAGTACGGTGCTGAGGTAATTATCGAATTAGAGGGATTGAAATGTGGGAGCTGCATGAAAGATGGTCACAGATTTGGGAGGTGATCGCACATTCAAGGACCTTCAAGGGGAACCTTTATAACACCTTTCATGATCTTGGGCCTTCCCTAGTGGCAACCAGTCAATGAAATATGTTTTTGAAATGTAGTCTTTGTTGTAATGTACAGCGATGACTAAGAGGAGAGAGAACTTGTGAAAATTTTGTAGAGGTCACTGCCTTACCTTTATTAGGCAACTTGAAGTTGATTCCCAGGACCTGGCCTGAACTTGCCTTTGGCTTACATTGCCCAGATATTCTTTGGGGATGGCAGAAAAGCAACAGCAATCTTCCAGAGGTCAAAAGGTTATCAAAAACAGGTTGAAAAATAGTCAAGGCAGAATCCAACACATTGCATGGAGACGTAGTTGAGACAGGGAAGTGGGTGGCCCTGGGCATTATCATCTCAATCTCAGTTTTTCAGATGCCTCGTCCATATGCCTTGACATTTTTTAAAGATTATTTCACTGTTGACAATGATTTGTTTCTATTAATAATGTTTCTAAGACTCCAACTTCAGCCTCACTGTACTGTGTCCTCGAACTGGAAAATCCACCTTGACCCCTCTGGGAAATTCACTAGCCCACACATTTCATATCCTTTGACAGAATTATTGCTGCTTGTCTTGACCAGCACAAACTGAGAGGGATGAATTGTTGCTGTTGTGTTTCCAGCAGTCCTGCTGAATATAGCCATTCATGCTTTCTGCATTCCTCAACTTGTGGGAGGGAACACGCTGTTATAAAAAGCAAATAGTAAAAATGAGCGATGCACTGTTTGGGCATTGTCTTGGAAAATGTGTGGGCCCTACATTCAGAAGTAGAATCTGAGTTTCACCCCTCAGCAGCTCATGAGTGAAATGGAGGGGATACTGACGAGAGGATTTGAACGTTCAGGGTTGTTCAAAGTTTCGAAGGAGTGGCAGGGGGAATGATGAGAGGAAAGAGAGGGTCATTTCTAATTAACCCTATCAGTCACATCATACTGTGTTGCCCCTTTTCCTGAGCTGCATCAAACGTTGAAATAAATAAGCTACAGAATGGAAGACTGGAACACGCAAATAATGACTGAAGTAATAGGTGTGGAGAAGGAGAGGGACTGAGTGGGATTGGGGGTCAGTGGAAGGAGGAGAGGGAGAGAATGAGAAAGGTGCTGAAGAAATGGGAGGGAATACTGTACACCATGAAGAAAAACTGGACGCTTTAACTAAGCAAGTCTCCTGTGTAATTATTCTTGCAATGTTTGTTTTTGATTATAAAAATGCACTGTGGCTCCTTTTTTTTTGTTGAAGTTGAGATTTGACCTGTTAAAGTTTTTTTTACTGGTAGCTGTTGCATTGTGCACCACATTAAAGCAGATTTGTGCACGTTGCTTTTATCTAGTTTTAGATCCACAAAACTACTTCAGTTTTGTTCTTTTAGTTTCCTAGTTAATTTTAATGTTTCCATCTTTATGCACAGTTTTATTTTGGTTGCAGAGATTTGCTATGATGGTCATTAATACTTGGTTTAATGCACTCTCTCCCTAAAAACAACATCCATGATGATGATGTCAGTCACAGTGATGTGAGAACGACTAAGGGCAACTATTTCAACCCTACATGTGTTTGTTACAGACAAGGGATCAAGGGAAGCCCCACAGCAAGTTACCTATATTCCCTCTGCAAGGATAGTATGTCACATGAAGCTTTGGGTGGAAAAATGCTGCTATTCAGTAAGATTGTCCTGTAATTTTAAAAAAAAGTATTATTCTACGGCTGTGAACATCACCAGCAAGGCCAGTATTCCTTGCTCATCCTGGATTACCTCTCAAGACAGCAGCTAATGTGGTGTAGCTATATCCACAGCACTGTTTGGGAAAGAGTTCGGATGTTCGACTCAGTGCCAGAGAGATAACAATGATAAATGTGTATGTCAGCACGGTGTGTGACTTGAAGGGAACTTGGATGTGATGCTATTTCTCTGCACCTGTTTATCCTTGACCTGCTAGGTGATGGCGATCACAAATTTGGAAATACCATTGTGCTATAAAGGAATATTCAATCATCTTGTGAATAACTCATAGCGTGTTTTTTGTCAACTGAATTCTTTCTTTTTTCCTAAAGCTTCAGATATTCTACTGAATGCTAGTGCATGTGGCCCAATTAGTAGCAAAGTCTGAAAAAATATGGAAACCCCAAATATTACATTCAAAAACAAAAATTGCTGGAGTAACTCGGGTCTGGTCGTGTCAGTGGAGGGAAGACAGCGTTAACATTTTGAGTCGTGTGACCCTTCTTCAAAACTGTTCTATTCCCTTTCCCCATACAATTGCACATTATTTCTAATAAAATAATCATCTAATTCCCCTTGGAATGCCTCAATTGAACTTCCCTCCTGGCAGGACATTTCAGACCTGCACCACTCATTGTGTGAAAATTCTTTTCTCACATTACGTTTCCAACATTTACAAATTATTGTAAATCAGTGCTGTCTTGTTCTTGATTCTTTTATAAATGGGAACTGTTTCTTTCTATCTGCTCTATCCATACCTCTTGTGAATTTGAAAACTTCTATTAGGTCTCCTCTTAGCCTTTGCCTCTCAAAGCAAAACAGTCTCAACTTCTCCAACCTCACACTCAAAGTTTCTGATAGAGTCATAGAGATGTACAGCATGGAAACAGACCCTTCAGTCCAACCCGTCCATGCCGACCAGATATCCCAACCCAATCTAGTCCCACCTGCCAGCACCCGGCCCATATCCCTCCAAACC